>NC_027755.1:15127110-15155716 GCF_000695525.1 Brassica oleracea var. oleracea
ATAAGAATATAAAGATATAGAGATATTCCAACCAATTGCATATATTTGCGTATGATTTCTGCATAATAAGCTTCAAATTGAACATTGAAAAATATAGAGATATTTTTTTTAATCTTTTACCGACATAAACTTAAACAAAACGAAGAGTTAAATATAATTTTTTTTGTTACACTTCCCGGAAAAAAACGGTTACAACATGGGCTTTCATAATATGGTCTTTTAACATATTAATGTTATAGACATTTAATAATTATCTTGACGAAAAACAAAGCCTATAAATAATTTATTATTAATAAAATTATGAAATTATTTACAATTTGATGACTAATTCATCGCCCTTTTTTATATGTTAAATTTTTCATAGAAGCTTAAAAATCATTTTTTTTTTAACATGTATAACTAATTTATAATCTTTTATGCCATACTAAGTCATAATATAATATTTCTTCATATTTTACATTAATAACCATTGTTTTTATATATCGTCTACAATTCTTTAATTACGTCTATTTGTTCAATTTTTTATATGATATCGAATATTCATCATAAATAGATGGTTTAAGATACCAAAAAAAATATTTACTTGGTGAATATAATACATCAAATATTACAAATACATTATTTAGTTAAATAAATAACCAAAAACCGAAAATTCAAACCCGCGCTGGCGCGCAGATCAGAATCTAGTTATTAGTTTATTACCGATACTCATTTCCCATTTTTGTTATTTGTTTTTATATCTAAAAAGTAGGTTCCGGTGTAATATACTGGTACATCTTAATGAAGCACATGCACTGCATGGTGCTAAATAAGTACAGACTACCACGGTCCACGCGTCTTTGGGCTGTCCAAAGTCGGCTAATTCAAAGATGAAAAATGACAATACGTCAGAGGAGTGGAGACTGATGTACTGTAATGACATTCGGCCAATGTCGTTACAACTATGAAAACACAAAACAACTATGAAAACACAAAACAACTTGTTATTGGTCAAATCCAACACAAACTGGAGAATACGATTCACATCATGTACAAAATTGCCAAGGTAGATGATGAGAAAAAGAACCAAGTCTGACCACAAATGTCTCCTAAAACATTAGACTCCACTCTCTTCAGGACTGTGGTTTAGAACTCCACGAACCTACACACATATTTGCTCACTCTGGTTGAGAGTATCAGCCACGGTATGATCCCAACCTGCATTTCCACAAAACCAACACTCTCATTCCCACGACACCACGAAAGAAATGGATGGAGAGAGAAGAAACTTACCATCACATGGCCTGTCAAGTGACCTCCTGTCCCCCAAGATAGCAAATTCCCTGAGAATTACACCACATTCATTATTTTTTAACGTATGTTGTACCAAAGCCAGCGTTAACCGGCAAATCTAACTTTACTTACCAAAGGGTTGAACAAGCTGCTTAGCAATAATGGCAATTGGAGTCCTCCAGAACCAAAGTACCAAGATTACATATACCAAAACCTAGAGACAAAGTTCTTAGTACATCTCAAATAAGGAGTTCTCAAAAGAAAAGAAAAAAGAAGCCTGAATCACACCACTTTAATTACCTTTGAAGCAAGCAGAACCTTTCCATACATATCGTATGACAGATTAATTTCTTTATTCTGCTGCTCCAAATCTGAATTTCACAAAAAAAAACATAAACACACATACACACACCTATACAAGACCAAAAAGATTAAAATGCTCTGGTAGGTCCATCCATCTACCCGCAGAATGCATTCATTTCTAAATCTAACTACCCTATTGCAGTACCATCACACTATAGAGCTGACATGTACAACGCATACTCACATTGTGCAAGTTCTTTCTCTTTAGCAGCTGCAGACCTCCTAAGTTTAGCCGCTTGAGCAAACGTGGCAGGCCTAAACCAAACATAAAACAAACTCACTCACATGGATGTTTCAACCACAGCTTCAGACAAAAACATGAGCACAACAAACTACTTACTGAGACAATCCAGTGGCCTCTCTCAAAAGCTGCTTAATCTCAGATCTAAGCTCTGCTTCCCTCGTGTTCTTCGACCCTTTCTGTATAAATTACAAAAAGAATGTGACTTTTCAAATGGATTACTCATGAAAACGTTTTGTCTATTACCTTCTTCAACTGGTCTAGCCTCTTTGATAGCAACTGGAAGATGACGACGACGAAGAACGTCAGAGGAGCGGCCACAAAGCCGCGATCTTTAATCAGATTTTCTCCTTCCATCAACCCTAATTCTGAACATTTCAAACTTAAAATCGAATTCAAAAAAATAGAAACCCTAATTTGATCCGTCGTATCCTGCGTTAACAACAATTGATCTGATTCTATAGAGATTGCACGATGAGGAAGAAACGATTTCGATTCTCGTGAAAGAATCAGAACTTACAATTTCCGTCGTAGATTTCCAGAATCGCAAGCCTTCTTCAAGCGAAAGAGCTCATTTGAAACAGAGAAGAGGATGGTTAAAGATATTTCGAAATAAAAGTACATGACTCTTTTCGTCTCTATTGACAAAATTAAAGCCCTTAAGAGTAAAAAACGATAACTAATGATTTAGCCTTTTTCAGCAGGCTTTATTGAGCTTCTATGTGAGAGAATCGGCCAGTTATATTAAGAAAACCAACTGCTATTTGAGTTTTTTTTTTAAAGGCTCTAAATGTATAATACTGATCACACCGCACTGGAGTTAATAATAATAAAAATCTCTACATATATTTATATATCTATATATTTTTATTAATATAATAATTGCAATTATTCTATAGTTGTTCCGTAAATTGTCATTTGGGCCTTTGATAAAAAAGTTAGATAATAGTTGGTTGCATGCTGTGTTGGTACTCTCTCTTTGTTATACACTTTTTTTTATGGAAAATACATAGGCCACTGGTAAACATTTAGAACTATTTGAACACAAAAGTTAAAAAGGTGATATATGTCTACTGTCTAGGATTGATTTTCATTAAATCTATGAAGGTTATGCACCACCTCTCAAAATTATTTAGAAAGATACTTTAAGAGACTAAGCTTGTAAAGATGAAGACATGCATGAAGATAGTTAAAAGATGGGCACATAATGTATAAATAGACTACTAGAGATAAAGTCTTTCACATCGAAAATTCGAAAAAGCTTTTAAATATATAAAAGAGATGAGTTAATCAACTTATCACCAATTGATTTTAAGTTGAAAGCTCATCTAGCTTATAGCTTACATGGTATCAGAATCTGGTTCATACTGTCCAACCCAATCCACATCGATCTGGTCCAAAGTTAACCTATCGATCTTTACCCAAATTTTTTGAGATTGACATTCAAAGAGCTATCATCTCGAAAAGAAGTATTAGAGGCAGTCTTATATATTGAAAGTTGGAAGAGATCTTAATTAATATATACGAGAGATAAAACAATTAAACCTATCACTAATTAGTTCTACGTTAAAAACTCATATAAGTTGCTGACTTCTAGTCTTTAGTTTCATGCGAGCACAAATCCATTTGAGGCACTACAAATCAATGTTTGTAGATTGTGTTCATATATCGAAGACGAAATTAAGAGGACACATGCCTATGTTTTTTGGTCTTCGGATTTGAGTTAAGAGATATGTGCATCTCATTGAATGCAAGAAATTTTCTAATGCCGAACTATGGTGTGTTTTAGTGTTCAGTAATACTGTAACTCCAGTTTGGAACCATCTTGTTGTAATTTTACCTAACTTATCTCCTATATATTAATTGAGAATCATTTTAAAATAATAACCTTATATTTTGTAATATTTACAATTGAACATTGCTGATGTGTCGTCTTATTACATCTCAATTTTGCTAAGATGGCAGCATTAGAATTGAATCGAACTTAATTTCTCTAGGAAACGTAACATATAACATAAAACGACTTTAGAATATATACATACTTCAAAATAATTTGGGCTTTTGGCCATCGAGTGTAGAATACATACATCCACCTTACTCATCAAATTTAAGTAAGTGACGTGTTCCTCTTGGTGTAATAGTTCATGAAGAATCTTTGTAACAGTTATACTCACTTCTCCATCTTCTCCTGCAAATAGACGCAAATACCATTCCATATAAGTCATTTAAATCATGAACATCTTATGAAGATCATAAAAATGGAACATCTTCAAGAGTTTATACCATAATACAAGGTACAAACACACAATGTATGCTAACTAGGACATGATTAACGAAAATTCTGACTTCTTTATCCCCTCATACGAGTACTGAAACACGAACAAATGATCGATGAAATGGTTCTGCATGTTGAAAAAACCTTAGTCTGCATCAACCAGTATTGGGTATCTATTCCATTAAAACATGATCATTCCTCATTTTTGAACAATTGATGAATGTGATGTCCAACTATTTGTTCCCACATCTTACTCTTTCATATTAATAACTGTTGTTAGATAGACTCAACATTTTTCATATTAATAACTGTCGTTAAATAGACTCAACAAGTTTTTCACATTTTTCTCCATATTAGTAACATTAAATCAAACTATTTCATTACTCATCATTTTATGACTATTCACGTGGCTTTAGTGGAAGTTACTAACCATGACTATTCATGTGGGCAAAACATTATACACCATAGTCTTACAATATATACACCATAGTTGTATAAATGTTACATCACATACATGACGATGAATTAGCCATATGGTATAAAAAATTATACTAGTCATGTTCATTCGTGTTCGATGCAACTATATCTGAATGTAACAATAATATGATTTGTATTGATTTTTTCATCCCTAACAGCTAAACATTTTATATTTATACCAATAAACTTACATGTTTTGCATAAAGTCGGTTCTAAAAAGGGTGCTACTAAATTTAAAGTTTTGCACAAGTAAAAAATTAAGCAGTAAAAAAATGTTGAAAAACACAAAGTAAAATTACATTTTCTCATTTTGCAAAACACTATAATCTTAAAGTTTCAAATGACATTCTATTTAATCAAAAAACATAAATTTCTCTAATTTTTTTAGAAATAATCAATCAAAAATATATCTGCCTTTTCGAAGGGCGGTCAAATTCTAGTAATGATATAAACATTAGTCTCTCAGCAGGAGGTGATCTCTTTCTACTCTAACATCATTCTACATAGTATCAAGACAACATAAAATAATATAGTGGTCATTTGCTGATAATTTTGCATCACACCATAACCAGTATTGGGTATAATAATCTAACAATTAATATCTCGGCAATGGCCACTAAAATCGTATTGGGTATAATGAGGAAAACTTATGTTTTTAATTTGTTATCAGTAAAATCAAGTGTAATAACTTTAATCCGTTAATCAAACTTAATTAGGTTCTAAACATACCGAACTGAATTGAAATCGATGTTTAAGTGGTATGGGATTCTATGCTCAACATTTAAGAGTGAAAGTTTCCTCATTACGGATCGTACAAATTTAGTTACTATAATTTGTTTTTATATTTTTGGTGGGTGTAAATATCTATTACAACTATTGTTTCCTAAATTATATATGTTTTAATTCTGAAATACATTGTGATCAACACAAATCCCTTAATATGGCTATTACAACTATTGTTTCCTAAATTTCGGCCAAACCCCTAAATTTGTGTATATGTGATCGACGAATATATGAAAATCATTAATGTGAGATTCTTGATGTTATAATAGTAACCCACAGATTGACTGACAAGGTAAATATACGTCTTAATTATGATAAATCTTCGGCATATATTGTAATAGCCGCTTTCTACAACCTATATAAGCAAGAGACCTATAGCTTTACATTTCAATGACTGCCATGAATCTCATTTCTTAGTTTAAGCCTTTCAAATCAAATCCATGTCGAAGTTTAATGTTAAGATAATTCGTCAATGTAAACAAACTTCTCTATTGGTATGTTGTATATTATTCTTTCTCATTTCATTCGACTTAAATATTTAAAAATGTAAGATATTTTAATAATTACCATTAGCTATCTAAACGTTTGTAAATATTTTTCACAACTGAAAAAAATTGTAATGTGGTTAAAGACGCCATATATGGTTTGAAGAACCACGAAATCCATATCCCTTTGATAAATATATCAAATTATTTTTCCCAATTTCTTCTCAAATAAAATAGTAACTTTTATACTTTAATATGTGCAAAAAGGTTCTAAAGACGCCATAATATAGTTTTAAGAACCATAAAATCTATTTCTCTTTGATAAATATTGAGTTAGTTTTCCCAATTTCTTCTTAAATAAAATAATAAATTTTATACTTTAATATGTGCAAAAAGGTTCTAAATTTTACAATAATTACAGGTATGTACACATAAAGTGTGATGCATATTGCTTTGCAAGATTTCTGGACCTCTACCGATGCTAATACAATACTATGTATTTTAAAGTTTTGGCAAAATGATTGGGGAGAAGGTTATTTCTATGAATACTTTTTAAAAACAGTTTTTTTTTTTTTTTGGTAAAAAAAAAGGTGGTTTCACCTCTTTGACGGGAACCCAAGCATTGTAAATAGTCCCTCCCACTGTTAATTGAACCCGGGTGGCGGTAGTTACAACCATAACCCCTTTGCTACTAGGCCAACTCAACGTTGGTTTTTTTTATTTTCTGGTAACCTTAGTTAATTGTTTCATGAAAAAGGTAGATTAGTACGTGACTAAAACTAAAGGGTTTTCCAGAATTTTGTTTGAACCTGATGAGGTTCCAGGAATTGAAGGCTTCAGAATGAAGTAATACCATTCCTCTAATGATATTGAAGAAAATAGTCATGTTTTACTTTTTTTCTTACTTTCAGATTTTTTAATTTTCATGAAGTTTTGTTTTGTCTTACATAGCAATACTTAAGATTAATTAAGTATATGCTTACATATATAAAGAAGCTAAACTAACTATGTTGGATCTGTACAAACAATTACACAAGAAACATAAAACTTTCTATTGCTAACTTGTGATAACGTTCATTTTTTTGTTGACTTCACCATGAAGTGTTGGACGTCAATGTCTGGGCCACCAACATTGTTCTCTTAAAGAGCTGCCATAGATACGTAGATTTTTTTAACTATCACTGGAACATAAATTGAAAAATACTGCAACAAATGTCATAATAAGAAGTTGCTCAATCCTTTTCAAGCACAAAAGAAACAATAAGATACGTTTACTTTATTTTCATTTTAGTTTGCCAAACTAAATATTTGCTTCATTATTTCTTGCTCTTTCGATTAATTTGGATACAAAGTAAGAATGTATTGAGACGGTGTTGATATGTCATTTATTCTTTCTTACACTCTTGCCATATCCGACGATCTAACCAAAAAAATATCAGAAGGCAATTAATTGTAGTGATTGCAAAGTTCACGAAAGAGAGTGAACAACGCTTCAGAGAAATAGAGAGCAAGTCATGAAGAATAAAACTGGACGGAAGAAAAGGAGAAGACTGACATGGGTAACTCTGTAGTTAGAGCTTCATCGATTGTAACAGTGATGAAAGTCTTCGAACCTTAATCCCCTTTATTTTATTTGTTTCGTCGTTTATGTCGATTTGTTTCTAACTTTTTCCAAAATAATAGACACGAAAGCATGCTTAACATAAATCTTGTGGGATGAGCCTTAGATGGTATCTTGCCCAAATAATTTTATGGGAGTACGGACTCCAATTTTTAAATTTACATGTTCTAACCAAAATTATATATGGTGGATCGTGTTAATAGATCAAATTACCAAAACCCATTTTCCTTTTATTCAATCTTGGTCAAACGATAGGGAAATCGGCCAATTCATACATCAACAGAGGACCGCGGTACCGATCAGTACATATACACAAACCAAGTGCTAAAACATACACCAACACATAATATATTTAAATTTCATACACGAACAAAGATATTTAGGTATATACATATATTGACCGTGTTTCCGTTAGTCAAATGGTAACATATGTTTTTGTGGATTTAACGGGTGCTTACGTGATATTTACATTTTAATCAATAAAAAATAATGAAAATCATTTTCAAATCTGTAGGGGGGGTTAAACTCGGGCTCAACCACTGTGTCAAACCAGATTATTAATCGAATTATCTATTGTGACTCTTTTATATGTAATATGGTCTATTTAGGTATTTCTATCTTCCTATGTATTTCATCATAATCCAAACAAAACAAGAAAAACATAATCCCTACATCATCTAAACATGTTCATATTTCTTGTTATGAAATTTTAATTATCTAGAATTAGTTTCACAAAATATATAAATTATAATTAACAGTGTTTAATTAACTTAATTATTGTTATTGTGTTTTTTAAAATAGTGTTTAATATTAAGTTAGTTAAACACAATTACTTAGAATATATATATTTTGTGAAACTAATTCTAGATAATTAAAAATTCTAACAACGAATATGAACATATTTAGATGATGTAGAGATTATGTTTCTTGTTTTGTTTGGATGATGACAAAATACATAAGAAGATGAAATTATCTAAATAAAACATATTACATATAAAAGAGACACAATAGATAATAAATTAATAATTTGGTTTGGCATAGTGTTTGAGTATATGGTTAGATATGATCTGGACCTGGGTTCGATGCCCCTCATCTACCTATTTTGAAATGATTTTTATATTTTTATTAATTAATTAAATTGTAAATACCATGTAAGCATCCGTTAAATCCACATAAGCATCCGTTACCATTTGACTAACGGAGATACGGTCAATGTATGTATAAACCTAAATATCTTTGTTCGTGTTGAAATTTATATATATGTTATGTGTTTATGTATGTTTTAGCACATGGTCTGTGTATATAAACTGATCGGGACCGCGGTCCTCTGTTAATGTATTAATTGACTGATTTCCCCCAAACAACGTGTAATTACACGAGATATAACATTTTTTTTTAATTATAATGCAATGCAATTTTCATTTAGTATATATTTATTACGTTACAAACTTTATGTAATGTAAAATTATATTATCCAGATAGTGTAACATTAATTTCACTCCGCTTAAAACGCGGGTCCCGACCTAGTTGCCACTATAAGTAAATCACATTATCATAAGTTTTACATGTACTTGTCCATACAGGTGGATCTTCGAAAAATATTAGTAGATTACATTATCATAAGTTTTGACTTAATTACTTAAAAAATAACCAAATTTTTGAATTAACTATTTAATAAAATAATTAAGCATGGGATAAGGACAGGTCCAAAGGGCAAACTATATACGCGATCACTTAGGACATATAACTTGATGGGGTCCATTTCATTTCTAAGAATAATTATGCGTTTTTGTTAGTATTATATGTATATAGAATTTATAATTTTTTTATAATAATAGTAATAATATTTGTAAAAAAATTAGCATTTCTTAACTTTGATTATTAAATATTTTGAATAGTTGGTTGTTAGATAAAAATAATTTTATGCAAAGTTCTGTAATGATTAGTAAAATTATTATCAACTATTATCAAACGTTTATGATAACATTGATTAATACTGTTACAACATAACTTTTTATGAATTAATTTCTATGAAGTTATCTTTACCAATCATTAATGGACTTGAGTAAGTTTATAAGTATCTGATATAATTTATATTATAATATAACATAAAAAGTATGTTATTGAGAATTTGCGTAGGACATATACAAATGTTTGGACCGGTACTTGACTCATCTATACTATTAAAAAAATATCATTCAAATATACTATTTTTTGGACCTATTTATTATTAACTTAATATGATTTATATATATATATACACTAGATCTGTTATTTGGATTTACACCCCCTTATTATTCTCTAAACCTTTCAACGATTAGTTCTTATATAAATGCATTTCAGCATTTATTATCTTTACATATGTTTTATCATCACACGATTTCAACATCTATGAGTATTAGGTATACATATTTTTTTTAACTGGAGGTCAAAATTAAATGCCTTCAAATTATACACATTTACCTAATGTATGTTTTAACTATATAATATGTTTTATATCATGCTTAGTTCTCTATAATATGTACATTCCTTGTTTTCTATAATTTAGATTATACTTCAACAACCAATACTGCAGTTGGTTTATGTACATGTTTTTTTTTTAAACATACATTACAGAAATTATATACAAAATTAAAATTAAGTAAAACATTTTATTTAGTTTAAAATATTATACCCACCAATACTGAAAATTTAAATTAAAACTACAAAAACAAATTTTAAAAATAATTTTTTAAAAGCTAATTCTTTTAAATATCTGAACAAACAATCTAACAAAAATTTGAAAATGTATTCATTTTGAAAATCAATTCTTTCAAATATCTAAACAACCAATTTTTGTAAGAAAATCTTTGATACATACAACAGATTTTATGGTTTAACCCCAAAAAAGTATACTATATTTGTTTGATAAGAGTGTCATTTTGATAATATCACACAGTATACCTCATTACCAAACATTTCGATCATAACACTATGAATATTTTATTTGATTAACATTAAAAAATTTATAAACTATAAAATATTTGCATTTTCAAAAATATAAGTACTTCCATAAGTTTTACCAAAATATTCTTAGGAATAAACTGTGCAACATTACGATTTATTATTAACTCTATGATTTATTAACTTTGTTTACGAAAAGAGTTGGATCCTTCGAATATCTTCATATTCCATTAATTATACAATTATATCTATCTTATTAAAGTAGAATTTTCTTTAGGAAATGTTTGGAAACATAGATAGCAGTAAAAAAAGAATATGATATTGTTTGGAAACATGGATAGCAGTATATTAAGAAAAAAAGTAATGGTCTTATATTATTAAAAAAAATAGAAATCTATTATATTATGAGAAACTATATATCTCGGCCAGTTTTAAGATATACAAAAATGACTCAATCTAATTACCAAAAAACATATTTTGTCTAAAATAATCATAAAAAAAAATTAAACTTTATATACATATTTCAAATAAAAATATTAATTTAAAATTGATTTATATCAAAAATTGATTCAAAATATACATATATTCAAAAATTGATTTTTACTAAAATATTTTCCAATAACCATTACAAAAGATATTTTAAATATATATAAGAAAAATACAATACAAAGCTCAATTTCAAACACCAACTTAAATTATGGTTTTTATATTTCTCATTAATTTATTTAAAAATAATATATACGATTACTTATATGATGGTACGTATAAAATATGATTAATTATATGACAACATATATGATATATAATAGTGACATGAAAAATAAATATCAACAAATGTTTGAAAAAAATAATATATGGAATATATATTATACTTATAAGAAAAATAAAATAACGTTTAATACAAAATAATAATAATATAACACTATCTACTTACAAGTTACAACAATATATATAAAATATAAAGTAAGCACTCGTGCGGGTGCATAGGTCAAAATCTAGTTTTTCGATTATTTGTGCAGTTCTAAATATTTTAACATAACTATTAGTATAAATAAAATCACACATAAAACGTTCCTACCTAATGTATTCATTCCAAATCACGGTTTTTAAATACTTACAATTTTTTTAAAACAATTTAATAAAAATAACAACAATTATAAAGATTTTAAAATTTAAATCTAAATTAAAAGATTAAATTATAATAAATTATCAATAAACGAAAATAAAATAATAATGGAAATTATCAATAAATTTGGGTTTTGTCTATCATTATTATCTTTATTTTCCTTATATGATATAGTAAATTACTTTAAAAAATAAAGAATAAAAAATTAAGGAGTTCATTCAGTTTCATTTACTATTTAAAAGAATATAAGATGTTTAATATGTTATTAAATTTATCTTAATTTTATACAGGTCAACGAGTGCAAGGTAAGTGGTTAATGGCGGGTTTTTGGATTTTTACCGATCTTTATCAGGTTTTTATATAGCGAGAATTTAGTTAAATCCTAACCAAATTATATACGGATTATCGGGTTTAGCTGTTCAATCGTACTTCCGGGTTGGGTATGAAAACACTAGTAAACATAATTATAAATGTATTAGGTCATACAATTTTAAACACACATAATCTTATAATCACCATATATGTATTTCTTATAAACAAATTTTTTTGTTAAAAAAAAGAAATAAATCCCGCACTTTGAAAGCGTGGGTCAAAAATCTAGTTAGTCGTGTTCTTTTGTCTGACGCTGCAATCAGTGTTAGCGACTGGAAACCACATCTATTCCCATGGCAAATTCACAGCTGATTGGGACAAAAACAACTTCTTTTTTTCAGTCTCTGCGGCCAAGAATAATAAATAAATCAGATGCTGAAAATTGCAGCGTCGGTGGTCTCTTGAGATTATGGGCAAAGAAGTCACTGCTGCGTCTTACATCTGCAGTCATGGCGTCGAAAGCACTGAACATCATAGTGCATTTTTTTACGCAGCCGCTGATCGCAGCATCGGAGAAAAGAACAGGGGTGTTCACTTTTGCTTTCCCATCCATGTGACGGGGTTAGTCTTGCAGTCTTGCTATTAGTCACGGGGAGGGTCCAATGAATTCAAATGTTGATATGAAACTAATCATATAAGTTGCGACAATGTTGGGTCTGATCGTAAGGACAAAAGAAGATAGGTTGGTATCCAAAGTTAGAAAGTATGGGGGTAAATATGAGAGATAAACGTATAACATAGGGAGTTTTTTTCCATCAATGTTTTTTTATTGATAAAAATAGTATATAATCTTGTGTGAGTATAATAATACAATATCTCCTTTCTCTCGCAGACTCGATTTCCGAGGCAGAGCTGTGGGCCGTTTTTCTAGACGCCGGTAAGGCTTCTGGCCGTCGGCGTGGGGTTCTTCTCCACATCTTTTGTTTCGTCCTGCTCTGTTCCCGTCTGCTCGTCATCTTCAGTTACTGGTTCTGTCTCCTGGCTGTATCATATGACTCGTGTCCTATGATCCCTCTCGGAGCTTCTCACACCAGATCTGTTCGCCTCCTTGTACCAGCGAAGTCAACGCTTGGGTCTCAGACGTAACTTCCTCTGCTCACGCCGCCATCGCCCTTCCTACTCTAATTCTCGGTGCCGCTCCTCTCTATGGAAGCACAACCACCGGATCTACTTATCCCGAGCTTTGGCTCACTAGATCTGGGGGTTCGTGTAGATCTGAATCGCCTCCACCACTCCTCGCGACTTTCACCTATGACGAGACTCACCGTACTGCATTGCAACTCTTTCAATTTGGAGTCTAAATCCATCCACCATCCCCGTCTCCAACCGCTGTCTCTCACCAACCTTCATCTTTTGCCTTGCTGGTCTTGGTCCCATCGTGTATGCCGTCTTCGCTACATCACCGGCTCACTAAAGACTCTACAGAGACAACCCTAACAGAGAAAATCTATTGACATCTTCGGCAAAGCCAAGGCTCTGCCCACTGCGTCTTCTTCTCCTACGTCTTTACACAAGAGTTTACCAGAGATATCCATCAACAGGATTTACGAGTCCCATCGAATGTGGAGAGGCTGATCCGTTTCCAGAGAACAACGTCGGCGAGATACTGCTCAACAAAAACCTAATCTGCAGTCTCTTGCGTAATTCATGGGCTTTGTTATGTTACATCTCTTGGGACACAGTTCTATTTTGAGAGGCTCTACGGCCCTAAGGTTTTACTGGATCTTCATTTCTAAACTCAGACGTTTCAGGCCTTTCTTGCTTTCCGTCTTATTCGAGATTCACATAGTCTCTTCAGAAAGTTTTCTTGGTGGCTTCAGTTGTAGGCGTCTAAAACCTCAATTTCAGGGCTTCTTCCGACAACACCCTCTGACTTTGCCAGCCATTATGCTGGATTCAGCGTCAAATTCACCAATGGAATCTGAGGTGAAAAGAGTTTCAACCGCCTTATCATTTCGCTTACAGATCTTTTTGCTACCCGGACCTTTTGGGATTCACCTAGTCTCTCAGGACAACATAGACGGTTGTAGAGCTAGTCTCTTTCGTTTGACGGGTTACTTAGCCTCTATCGGCTTCCCATCCCTCTTTCAATCCCTTTCACTAGGGCATTTCAGCGTCTTTTCAGACTATTTGAAGCTCTTCCGAGCTGTGGTTTCAAGGATTCAAGTGAAGATTATCTGTGGATCTCTCTACTTTGAGCTAGTCTCTCCTTGTAGCACTTCTATCCCATGTTTTACTGCTTTATTGTTTTTGTTGTTTATCTCTTCCCATCCCTCTTTCAATCCCTTTCACTAGGGTATTTCAACGTCTTTTCAGACTATTTGAAGCTCTTCCGAGCTGTGGTTTCAAGGATTCAAGTGAAGATTATCTGCGGATCTCTCTACTTTGAGCTAGTCTCTCCTTGTAACACTTCCATCCCATGTTTTACTGTTTTATTGTCTTTGTTGTTTATTTTACTGTCGAGCATACCTCTGATTGTAATCATTGGAACACCTTAGTCTTGATTTAATGAAATTTGTGCACAAAAGGAGAGTTTATAATCGTTATACAAACAATTATACAGTTTTAAAGGCGGATACAATCTTGACTCTTAAGCTATGAAAAAATTCACAGTGCTCACTAGAGCTATATCTTCTCAATCTTGAATATCATTCATTCGTTGGAAATTAAGTAATGATTCTATCATTTTCACCAAATATAGGGGAAAATAAAAATAAGGGTTTGAATGGTAACATGAGGGTGATTTTAATAGTATTAAAAACATATAAATAATTATATATATAAAACATTTTATTATTAACTGCAGTACAGTGAGGTTTCGTCCGTTGATTAATTATTTTTACATGGAGTAGTTGTAATGGGAGTAAAAGAAATTGGCACGCCTTGTCACTAATCTCTCTCAACTAACCTAAAGACATTTTATGTTTTGTCTCATCCGATCCCACTTAACTATAATTATGTTAGTCATCTCTATCTAATTGGGTTTATCATCATATCAGAGCACTATCCATAAGTTCGCAGATACCAAAGCTGAAACAATAAAGAGAGAAAACGATGTAAATCCAAACCCTAAACGTCGTATAGCATCTTCAGCTTTGGTGTATGCATGCCATTACATTCCAATTACTTCCCGACAAACATTTGCCCCCACCACTTTTGAAGTGCCTTTCAGACTTTACATCCCCATGTCCACTTCTCCCTGTTCAACCCCCGCTCTATACTGTCTCGCTTCTTTTGTGAGAGATTGCTACTAATCAAACTTTCCAGATTAATCTAATTAATCAAAATGAAGACTTATCGGTGATCATTAGGCGGTGGATATATAAGTTTGCCACAGCTCTATAAATTTACATTTTACATTGTGACATGATAAAATAGCAATTCTTACTTACCTTGAGTCTGTCTCGGCTCTTGCCCAAAGCAAAATAAGTATGGACTTCCAACCGCAGTTAAAATAAATATTTAATCAATCAAAAAATAAAAGTGTTTTTAATCAATTTGGTTTAGTGGTATCTTATCAATTTAAAATGAGTTGGGATTGAATCCACCCTTGGCTTTTTTTTTAGCTTATAGTCTCCAAAATATCAAGATTGGCTCTGCTGAGTATATTTGCATGGATGCTTTTCATCATGGGAAGGGAAGTTAGAGCACCTTCAATGCAAATACTCAACTTGGATTTCCTATTTTTTTTAAAAAAAAAATTAAAAATGAACCAATCGCGGGCCGTCACGTGTCAGTGGGACCCGCAAAACAATGCAAAATACGTTGCTTATTTCGTGACAGGAGACAACCGTCTCTCCCTTTTTGGTGGGCCACACACCACCTTTTCCCCTAAAAACCCTCCTTGCATCCCGCGTTGAGGGTGCTCTTAAGCTAATTTCGATCGAGAGATAAAACGAGGAGATCGAGATGGAAAGTCTTTGTCTCTTTCTTTGAGTAAAAACTAGTTTTTTCACAATAATCTATTCTATTAAAACAAGAACATGACCTATTGATATAGGTGTACTTTAACTATTTTAATACAATTATTAAAACTTTTTATTAATTATTTAAGAGAAGTATCATACAAAGAAAAACACAAATATGACTAAAAACACAAATATAAAAATTAAATTTCTAAAAAAATGTAAAAAAAATATACTCGCCTTTTTAAACTCCGGTCGAATCTAGTTTATTAATTTAAAACACATCCTATTATATGCTGATATCATTATTCCCTACTCTTGAACTCGTTTTGTCTTTTTTTTCCAATACACTACTTGCCAAATCATAAGAAGTTAAATATAAAAGTGGATCAACTAATTTATAGAAATCACTAACAACTTTGGACACTTCTCTTGAAAATGTGTTTCAATTTAAATTCTATGCCAGTAATATAACTTTAACTCCACCGTGAAGATTTGATGTAGAGAAATAAGTGGCTCCATTTCACCATCTCGCAAGCCACCAAAATCTCTCCTAAACCCTTTTGTCACTCACTCTCGTTACTTATTCACTCATTGCCCAGGAATAGTATAATCTCATATGTGTTTCTTAAATACAGAAGATATGAATATATATATATATATGTATATCAGTATATAACCTTTTAATTAGTCTTCTTATTATTAATGGTTAAGCATTGATTCTCCTTGCATTACATATGCAAGGTTTTTTGGTATTTTACCTTGACAATCCACAACTGAAGGTATTATTGGTTTATATATTTTGATTGATTTAGAAATCCATATAGTATTTATAAATCCAAGTAAAATATGCAAATCCGGAGGTTTTCCCTCAGATTTGAGTATTTGTATTTTTAACTAAAAAATCCAAACAAATCCATTCAAATCCATTATTAAATCAAATATATTAGTAAATCCGTACGATTGAATAACACTTGATTTGATATAGAATTTATGAATCATTAAACCAATAACACATGATTTTAATACAGATTTGAAAATCATAGAACCAATAACACTAGATTTAGTTCAGATTTTCAAATCCATTAAAATACAACAACCAATAACCCTGTATAAGATAGATTCAAGCATTAACAATACATATATATAATCTAGATTCAATTCAAGCATTATTAGCAAGACGATTTTATATAGTCTAGATTAGTGAGAAATAATAAAGTTTCCATTAGAAAAGAGCCCTTAGGGGGACGCATGAATAAAGGGGGTTTATATCACTCAACAATAATAATCACCCAAACAAAATCCATGTGCTTCCCTTTAAACATTCTTCTTGTCATTTTTCTCACAACCATCTTCTACTTTGGCCAACTGTTTATCTTTTGTTGCCGTAAAAAAGAAATTCAAATATGCAAATCTCCAACACAACTCCAAAACACTATTTTAGTGTGATTTTGACACTAAAACCTTCGATCCAACCCAACTGCAAAAATCACACCATTTTAGTGTCACACTATAATTTTATACCATATTTGGTGTGGCACTATTCACCATACTATAACACTATTCACTCAACTAAAACACTATTCATTTATTTTATTAATAAATTGTACAATTAAATAAATGACAAATAAAAAGTTAAATACATATAATATTATAAAATAACTTTTAGTGTGAAGTTTAGTGTTGTGGTTGGACAAGAACATTTTTTTAGTGTTGAAACTACACCAAAATAGTATAGTTTTGACACTAAAATAGTGTTATGGGTTGTAGATGCTCTTAGAATGTCCTTTTTGCCGTCTTCCTCTTGTTCTCTTCCTGCTTTACTCATGATTCTCTTCCTTTCGGAATTTCATCTAAATATTCAACAACCCTATATTTTTAATTATATTCTCATGCAGATTAAATAATAAGAATATATCGCCCCTTTTCTTCCATATATAACACAACATACGTAACATGACCCCAAACCCTATAGCAACACACTCTTCACGACTCATATTATGCCGTGTACGTCATGAGTTCAGTAGCAAGAGACCGAAAGGAACAAATGGTAATCCAGTCTTCAATCGTGTTGCTTCAAGAAAGATTCAGACAACTTCAGAGAACGCGAGAGTTAAGAGCTGAGCGAGAGCTCCTTAACCCTAAAGCTAACCACCAAGACAACAATATCTTACAATATTACACCCAACCCGCGAGTTTTGATTTCTTCCAGTTTCTACCTCTAAACTCTCAAACATCCTCGTCACAGCAGCTCCTCTCCCTCTCCTTATGCCCTATCTCCACCTCTGATTCCACTGAAAAGCCTAGCTTTTATCATCACTGGCCAAATAAAGACGACAAGAAGAAGGTGGTTGGGACTGATCGATACGACGATGTTGATACGTCTCTGCGTCTCTAAGTTCATAAAGTTTCTCCTCAAGTCTTTTTGCTTTTAATTTATACAAATGTGTGTATAACCTTTTCTGGTCGGTATGCTCTTATAAGGAGTCTTGTAGCTCTTAGCGAAAAAGGCGTCTTGTAGGTGGTAATGATATGTATGTTCAAATGCAATCATATACAGTGTTACATGTTTCAGAGCTAATTCTTGTGATATATATCTTATTACAACGATAACGATCTACGTACTCATTAAGTTATTAATTACTGTATGATTGTATCATGTTTTTGGATGGTTACCATCATTCCTTCAGTTGATCTACTTATACGTATCCCTGTAAATGTTCCGTCTTTGTAATTTATATATATAATTATAACTTATGTTCAGCCAAACCTCCGTACATTTACTTGAAACTCGACTTCTTTGGTCTCCGCTTGCGCATGATCAGACCCTCTTTTGGTTTTTAATTTTTAATAAATAAATAATTTATAATACAAGTCATGGCATTAAAAGTTGTCAGTCACAATCTAAACTTATTTGCATGTATTTGAGTCAGTACTCTTTAACTCTTATATATGTCAGTAACAATGAGTAATAGATAGATAGAAACTAAAAGGCCATTCGATCATAGCTAAACGCAGGGCCGGCTTAAACTCTTCTTAGGCCCTGGGGTGAAATTTTATTCTTGTCTCCGTAAAGCAAGAAAAATATGGCTTATTGCAACAAAATAAAACAATTGTGTTAATCAAAACAAGCAAAACAAATGTGTAACATCTTATTATGCTCACTGAAATAACTAATGTCGTAATCTAAAACCAACAGAAACTAAATCATTTGACTAAGAAACGTTATTCATATGATCAAACCCGAATTTTAATCAGCACTTAAGCTTTTCACAAATCTACTTGAAGCACTTTTTGTGTGATTGAATAAAAAAATCAAATAAAAAGAAAAATAACACTTAGGAATAGGAATCGAACGTCCAAAAGAAAAAAACAAAGCTGGAAAAGACCAGCAAATATATGTTGAACTGTATTTAAGAAACAAAAACATATTAAGAAAAATAGATATAAGTTGAACTATATTTAGGAATCTGTTGAGTTTTCTTCGTGACCACCTTCAAGCATACAATGATTTTTGATGAAAGCGTGTTAACAAATAAGTGAATGACCAAATAACAATATGGTTTTGGTTTAGCTCTAGAACCATCATATATAATTTATTTCTTATGACCATGTACAAAACAAGAAAACATATTTTTAAAGCCTAAAATTGAGAAATTTAAAAAACTTTTATTCAAACCCGTTACCCATTTTCAATCGACCATGCGGAGATTTAAACTCTAATGATTATCTTTAAAACCTAAAATAATTTAATGCTACAAAAAATTAAAAAAATTATAGACCCTTTTTGTGCATGGACCCTGGGCGGTCGCCCTGCTGGCCCCACCACTTCAGCCGGCCCTGGCTAAACGTTAATTGGAAAATATGTATATTCATACACTAGGATAGACCCGTCCTATGGGCGGGAAGTAAAGAACATTCTTTTATTTATTCTCAATTTGAAAATAATTTTAAAATATATTTATTATTCGATTTTGTTATTTTATTTTAAAGACATATGTTTAACTAACTAAAAATCATTTTATTATGTCATTATTTTACGTTTTTCAATACTGATATTATTCAGAATTGCGGTAGAGATTCATCATATAAGTTTTTTCTCTTTTATATGTTTTAATATATTTTTTCCTTTTTTTAATTTCTCTTTGAAATCTATTATTTTAAATTATGTAAAAAGTAAACTTTACCTAGCATTTTTAATCAACTTAAAACATAACACATTATTGTTTAAAGATTTACACATTTTTAAATTATCAAATAAACCATATCAACCAAAATAATTAGGACTTTTCAAAACAAATATTATAGTTTAGCCTTCAAAGTATAATTTTTTACACTGGTTTTATTATAGATATAATTAAGGTTATGTACTTTATGTAACAATTTATAATTGAATTAACTGCTAACCAATTTAAACTATGGCTAGGATTTGGAAATAGCGGAAAGGAGTAAAATATTTGGGATGACTTAACAACTCTAGGAACAGACATGGAGATTTGGACCTGTGTTGTGAGGATCCATAAGCAAATTATAAAAAATGAATCCATATATAACATCTAAAGGCACTTCAATGAGGAGGTTAAGAAGTACTTTGCAGTTGCACATGTGAAAAATAGACAGCAAACAATATCCAAAAATAAACATGTGTTTGAATATAGAAATAAGAACTGAGAGAATTCCATGTGAGCCGTTTATTAATAGAGATGAGTAAACGGTGGTTGGAAGGTACACTCAGTTAGCTTATAGTGAAGAGAAGCACATGACCATAAGAATTTGATTAGACGGTAATCTCAGGAATTTACAGTCCAGTAAGTGATAGTCTTGTGTTATTGTCACCATATAGATTCGGCTAACTTGTAGTAAAGCAAACACAAATCATTATACAGGACATAAGAAACAAAATCATATTCACATCTGAGTATACCTGCCAACCAGCTTCTATGCTAATAAGATATTGTCCGAATAAGTCACTCAGGAGCCATATTTGTGAGAAGATGAACTCGTTCTGCTTATTTATCTTTATCTTTGGCTCCCACGCATTTGTAGTTGCTTTAGCTCCATAGTTCTTATCCACGTCCACATAAGTTATGTCATGCTCATGCTACAGTTCAAGAAATCGAAATAAAAAATACAAATGAGATCAAGAAACCAAAAAAAAAAAAACTTTGCTCATCTGGTGACCTCTTTGGTTAATGAGGTCAGGTTCAGCAGATTTAGGAAATGAGAGAGTTCATTCCTTCTTCTTGCCATATCTTTTGAATGAACTTGCTCTCAAGAAATCATCTTCCTTTGTCCTCCTCATGGGAATGGTTCCTTCGAAACATTTACCATACTGATGTCATAACTGAGGGATATATATGTCTTCTTTTCCTGACTTTGTAGAAGACACTTTGTTGTCATCAAAGAATCTCTCTGGATAGTAGTTAGGCTTCATCTAAAGATGAAACTGCAAGTAAAGTAAACTAAACATCAGCACTTAGAACATAAATAAAAAGCCCAAATAAAATCTAAGTAAATGATGTATTCATGTACCTGAATCTTGTGATTTTTGAGGAAAGGATTATCAGAAGCTGGTTGTTTTGTGATAGGAACACATGCAGTTCCATCATCATCTGGAGCTGTTAATCACATCCAAAAGTTATAAACCATTTTTTAAAAAAAAATCTAGACACAATATGAACTTGGTCAATTATAACAAAATAAACAAAACAAAAGGTATAATAAATCATCATGTGTAGTGTAGTATGAGAGAGAAAGCAAGAATCATGAGATTATGATACGTTCCAAAATCAACTCAAGCAGAAAAAAAATACTCAAAAAGAATAAGATGATAGATTTATCTAACCTGAATGATCTAGACGACAGGTTTGTTCAGCCTATTCAAATGCTTCTTCACTTTGAACTTCTGCTTAGATATGCCAAACCTTGAAGATGATAGATTTATCTAACCTGAATGATCATAAATACAGTATGGAACTTCCAGTTAGCTTCTCCTTGCTAAGATGCATCCATAATAGATTTAATTTGTCTCAAGTTTTGGAAAGTTTAAACTCTGCAAGCAACTGGAAGATGATCTTGTGGTTGCTCACCGGAATTGCTACAACACCCAAATCAGCGAGGATGAGAGAGGAAATCATCATTCTAATATGCAGAAGTTTTGGATTAGTATGATTGGGAGGAATGGAATGATGCATTTGACGAAGGCAAATTCACCTATTTATATATGTAGATTCAGAGAACCAAAGAGAGTAGGTGATTCATTGAATGATAAATCGTGGAAGTAGTGGAGAGAGGGAGTTAATTACAGCTTTAATGACAATGATTGCATGAAGGGGAGTTCCGTAAAGGTGCCGCTTTCATAGCGTGTAAAGAAGAACTTCAAGCGTTTCAACATTGGAACCCAACAGTTGAAGACTTGACCCAACCTGTCAACCAGAGGTTTTTCGGAGATAATCGATCACCTAAGGCAACCGGAGCTTTAAACTCTGTGGAAAAATAGTCGTTATGCAACCCTAGGCAGAGGATAGTAGAGAAAGAGTTGAAGACGAAGACTGGTGGGCTCCAGTAATATATTAGAATACCGTTCATATATCTTTCGAAGCCCAAACAAGAAAGCAGAGTAGATGCAATAAGAAACGCACTGTAGTGAAACGGTGAGTTTTGTAAGTTGGGACAGGTGTCACGTTCACAGAGCTTGACTTTCTGAGCTATCTGCTGAGGTGGCGCGTCCTGGAGAGAGATAACTCTACTTTATATAATAAGATAATCTAATCTATTAAATTATAGTCTCGTTTTTATCTACTGATAAAAAAAATTATCATTTAAGTTTTACATGATCTTAATAAAACTGACTTATATCATATGTTATAATAATAATATCCTGATTACTCTAACCAATTAAACATCACAATAGAAACAAACTGATTAAATATAAACAAACCGGTAGTAATTAAATTTTTAGACTACACACGATCAACATTAACATCATATCATCTAATTTAACTGAACGATAATACATTAACAATCTGTGATTTGTTTCAGCTAATCTTCTGAACCGGTTTTAACATAAGATAAAAACATGCAATCATTTTTTTAATAAAACAAACATAAGAGAAAATTTAATTTAGGATAGATAATGGAAGAAGAGTTAGCAGAATCTAGGTAGGAACAAGAAAGGGAAAGGAGACGTCTTAAAGATAGAGAAAGAAGACAGTTTATGAGCCAATCTGAAAGAGAAAGGCATTTGGATCAGCGCCGCAAAAACTACCAGCCCCGAAGGCAAAAGCAGGGATAAATCGCGTCGACTCTCAGATCCAAGCGATCACCAAAGTGAACCAAGAAACATTAACCTCACATTTTGATCCCGGAACTAGTAATATATCCACGCTAGCTGAGTCTGATCAAAGTAAGGATGTTGTCACAACACTCCCAAACATAAGGTTCATTAAGAACTTGAAAAGATTTAAGAAAGGTTGATAATTACAGGATTATAAATTATATCATTTCATTATTCCTTTCCACAAACCTGCATTCAAATAATCTACTAACTAATTTTCTTCTTTTAGTTTACCGATTCCAACTTTATTAGTTCACAAGTTGAATGAGAACTTCATCAATTAGTGTTTGTAAAAGTGAATCTATTTTAAAGATAAATCTTAGATTTTTTTTAATAGAAATTCAATCTTTTTGTTTGTTTTCAAACACAAATGAAAATACACGACATCATTCATTTGTTATTTGGGAAAGAAAAAATTATTATTCAACAAAAAAATTTTCAAAGTCTAAGCTGTATCCAATGTTAAGGTTTACCACTTTACCTTGAAAAAAACCATAGTAAAGCTTTCGAAGAATAATAAAGAACAAAACTTAGGTTCACCCCTAAGGTGAACCTTTAAATTCACCTCCCCTCTTATTACCAATCAAAATGCTATATAAATTAATAATAAAATATATTATTTTTTCAAAAAAAAATCTAAAATAATTGAAAAAAAATAATGAAGCTCATTTTAATGACGCTAACGCCATTAACTAAACCTTAAATCTTAAATTCTAAACCCTAAACCTTAAATCTAAACCCTAAACCCTAAATTCTAAATTCAAACTCTAAACCCTAAACCCAAACCCTATATATTAAACTCAAATCTTACACCATAAACCCAAACCGTACACTCTAAACCCAAACCCTAGACCTTAAACTCAAACCCTAGATCCTAAACTCAAACCTAGACTCTAAACCCAAATCTTAAACCCTAAAGAAACAACATCAACATTAACCCAAACCTTTAGGATATAGGATTTGAGTTCAGGGTTTACGATTTGAATTTAGGGTGTAGGGATTAGGTTTGGATATATGGTTTGAGTTTAGAGTCTATGAATTGAGTTTAGGATATAGAGTTTGGGTTTAGGGTTTACGGTTTGGGTTTAGGGTTTAGGATTTGGGTTTAGGATTTGGGTTTAGGATATAGGGTTTGGGTTTAGGGTTTAAGATTTGGATTTAGGGTTTAGGGTATAGATTTAAAGTTTAGGGTTTAGTTTGTGGCGTTAGTATCATTAAAATTGGCGTTATTATTTTTTTTCAATTATTTCAGATTTTTTTAAATAAAATTAATCTATTTTATTATTAATATAGGTGGTATTTTGATTGGTAATAAGAAGAGATGTGAATTTAAAGGTTCACCCTAGGGGTGAACCTAAGTCTTGTTCAATAATAAAACAGAGCCTATATCGGAACAAATGCTATAATGACCCACTTGGATATCAAAAAATCTATTTTGGACCTCTTTCACTTTTAATTTCTTTTTGAATTAAATTTAATATAAAAATGAGCATAATGGCCTTAAAACCTGAAAACTTTAAATTATTTACCAATTCAACCATGTACATCCGGACCCAAACCCATATATCCAAAACCAAGCTCATGTTCATTTAAATTTTTAATATTAAGAATTAATTTTATTAGTTATACCAGTTGTACTATTTATCCAGTTATACCAATTGTACTAGTTATACCAGTTGTACAGTTGTATTAGTTGTACATTTGAACTATACAATTTTATTAGTTATATTAGCTATACTAGTTGTACAGTTGACAAGAGAAACAGAACTTCCCACTCGATGGATAACGGTGGCGGATAAATCTGAACGTAGTTTTATCAAAGCTGATGTGTCCAAGATCAGACCACAGATCCATCTCTTGATTCGTCAAGACCCCCCACAAATGGATCCCGCTGCCACAAAACCTCGACTTTAAAAGAGAAAGTTTAGCTCTGAACCCTAGCCACCAAATCTATGAATAGTGTTTGTAAACCTCATCCACCACAACTATTATTCATTGTGTGGTTAAACTTGTAATATGTTGTGATTAGTTTATTTTTCTATAATATTATATTTATCTTTTCTTTGAAATATAATATTATGTATAACACTGTAATATGTTGTATTAGTTGTACTAGTTGTAAAATTTAATATGAAAATATTTGTTTTAATAGTTATTAGTTGTATTAGTTGTATTAGTTGTACTAGTTGTATTATTTTTGAAAAAAAATCATCTTTATTTTTTGCTCTCGAAACCAAAGAAGGCATTTGCGGAGCCAAAAGGTTGCAGTAGAAGAGGATTCAAAATTATATTTTGCAAAAAATGATAAAGAAGCCATCACGAAGGTGAAGAGAATGCACAAGCATTCATGGTTGGATTTTGACTTGTGTTTGAACCACTTACTCTTTGTTTCAGATTTATTGTAGTTTAAAGACGTGTAGTATATTTTTACACTTAAGTTGTATTGTATGTTTTGACAAATGAGTAGTATGACTACAATAATATTACTAGTTTATCTACAGTAGTATTAGTCTCACTGGTACAATAGGTTTAACAATAATACAACTAGTTTAACTATGTGTTACTATGTTGCTTTAGTTGTACCACATAAAAATTACAATATGTTACATACCTTTTAAATTACTTTTGTTGTATGTTTTCAAAAATAATGTGGACAACCAAATAAACAAACCTAAAGTATAAGTTATTATCATGTAACCATATGTGATAGTGTAACTATATCAAAAAAATTGTCAATGTTTTTTTTTTAAATAGGAAAGATTATTCTAACCACGTACTAGTTTCGTCATTTAATTATTTTATCATTTGAAATATACAATGTGATTATAAAATTTCTAAAATGACAAAGTTGTACCATGTGTACTAGTTCAACTACTCTACATTTAGTACAACTAGTACAACTAAGGCAACATACTAACATGTTGTTCAACCATAATGTTTAAAATATGATACACATTTAAAATGTGATGCACAATACAAAATGAAATAACATAGTTGTACTAATATTTAAGTTGTATCAGTTTGTATATAGTTGTACTAGTTTTTGAGTTGTATCGGTTTGTACATAGTTGTAATTTGGCAATGAATTCGAAAAAACTAGTGATACCACATAAAAAAATTAAACTTACCTCAGTTGTACCACTTATTTATGTTTACATGTCATTGTCCGATTACAATAAAATCAACAATTTTCTAAAAATATACTTCATGCATGTTTTCCAAAAATTATATTGACAATCAAGTTAACAAACCTCAAAAAAATAAGCTAGATCATTAAACTTATAGAATTGTGTAATAATTTTCATATTTTTTCTAAAACTACAAATAAAGTAAGAGAAACTTTTTGAGTACAAACCAATTGGGATATTTGATTGTTTTTCTTGTGTGGAATACCAAATTGGTTTTATCAATTTTTGAAATGTAAAAGTTGTACCAGTAATAGTCGTCTAATATATAATAAAAATATATCAATTTTTTATATGTCTAGTTTAAAGGGTTTACCAATATTTTCACACCATAACTTTGTAAAAATATGTTTGATGTTTGTTTAAGCTAATATAGCTAACAAACCTTAAAGTATAATGTATATAATGTATAATTAAGAGTGTAATGTAATAATTTAACAAAAATATGAAAATTCTCAAATAAAATAGATCAAATTTAAAATTCATCTATGTGTGCAATTGCATTAATAGTGTTGTAGTGCACGATCGATAATTTTGGGGAGAAATCAAAGAGAACTTTATTTAGTTTGAAAGTTTGGGGACGAAAATGAAAACAACCAAAAGATAATGGACCATTCATGCAATTGTGAAGAATGACTGAAATATACAATTGATATTTTTGGGGTAGATTCATGGAGAAATAATCACAATTTAATAGTTTATTTCAAAAACAAGAAAAAAACAAAAAAAAAAAGCTGAAGGACCTAAACATAAATATGAACAACTTGGCCAGTAGAGAAGCTCGAGATCGCGGTTGACGTCGCGAATCGATGACGACCACGACGATGAGCGTGGCGGTTCTGATAAAAAACGATGTGTATTGCTATGGTGGAAAAAGATTGCGGTGACAAACGGCGAGCTTGAATGCCATTTGAGACCACTAGGAAGAAGATCTGCAACAGTTTAGATTGGTGGTCGAAATTGTTTAAAGACGCAGTAGAAGCAGGGTCTTGGTGTAGATAAGACAGCAGATTTTGGTAGAAAGCAGCTTGACAGAAACTTGAATCATGGTGGAGATAGAAAGAACACGATGGAGATAACCTACGCACGCGAATATAATTTTTTTTTAAAAATTAATTCATTAAGGTTGTTAAAGTAATTCATATGACAGAGGTCCATATATACAGATTAATTTAGGTTGTAGTAGATTTTTTAAAGCCTTTCGGTCTATTTCAAAATTTTGTCCGCGTATATCTTTATCAAAGAAATAAGTAAGGTGCATAGCTTAGCGAGGAGTAAAGATGGAAAAAAAACATGTCTGGAATTATTTTTGCACCTAATATTCCACAGCAGAGCCAATGCCAAATAGTGAAGAACTGACGTAGAATGGCATGTTTCACGGAGTGGAATGAGAGAACCAGACTAACTTGTATCAACAAACATGAGTTGGTGGTGCATGCAACGAAGCCGCGTCATATCCTACGTATATAAAAGATTACTACTTGTTACAAAAGTGGTTGCTAGCTTTCATAGCTCAGTTGGTTAGAGCACCCGTTTAGTAAGCGGGAGGTCTTGAGTTCAACGCTCAATGAAAGCTTCATAATTTTTGGGTTTTATATTTTTCTTCTCTTTTATGGACCGCATTTTGCACGGGCCCATTCCTTAGTTTGGGTTGACAAAGTATTGACCATGTTCTAATTATCTTGCTTCAAATCACAGAATTAATTAGGGTTTTCGCCATATTTCATATAAATACTGCCTACGCACATTGCCAATTGTCATAATCTAACTTCGTTCTTCTGTTCTAAGTTCTAACTCTTTTCTCTCGGTTAGGAACCTATAGATGTTATTTAGAATGTCTTTATTTAAACGTGACGCGATTTTCTCTCCAAGAAATCGATTACTTGACAAGGGGCAACATAAAACAATCATGGTTGCATAACCCTAAAAGTAAACGTCACAAAGAAACAAAAAAGGTAGCTGAAGACGTAGAAGGAGCCTTAAAGGGCTTCTCCGTCAGAAGCATCGTACTAAGGGTCTCATATTCCATCGCCTTGCGGAGCGGCGTTGCTGCCTTTACCGTTTGGGACCGGCCATGACACCCACATTGATTTATTAATTAGTTTGTTAATAGATCTCTCAATTCAGTAGAGATGAAAGGCAGTGATGACTCGGAAATCACAACAAGAAAACAGCGATATTCTGACGGACATTCCGACGGAAAATGAAATCCTCGGAATATA
>NC_027755.1:15157262-15165244 GCF_000695525.1 Brassica oleracea var. oleracea
GATCGATTGACCTCATTTGGATCCGAACACGAGATTGCTTACGGAAGAATACCAACGAGGTATAACCGAATTCATGGGGTTAGTTCACCGACAACCGGAAGCAAAAACAGGTATGTTAAGATGTCCTTGCTCTAATTGTAAAAATAGAAAGGTTATTAAAGAGTGGGATGTTTGGACTCATCTATATTTGAGTGGGTTTACACGAAGTTACAAAATTTGGTATCATCATGGGGAAACTGATTATGAACATGGTAGTACTAGCGAACCTTAGCCAGCGGTTAGATTAGAAGAACCAATTAGAACGGATGTAGATTATGGTGTAGGTACTGAGCATATGGTAAATGATCATTTTAGAGGGGAAGATTTACCCAATGCAGAAGCTAGGAGATTTTATGATATGTTGGATGCTGGAAAGCAACCATTGTACGAAGGTTGCAGAGATGGTCATTCAGCTTTATCATCTGCTACAAGATTGATGGGCATTAAAACAGATTATAATTTGGCTGAAGACTGTGTGGATGCGATTGCTGATTTTGTAAAAGGTATTTTACCCGAGGATAATGTAGCTCCTGGTTCATACTACGAGGTTTAGAAACTCGTAGCTGGTCTTGGTTTATCGTATCAGGTAATAGATGTATGCAGCGACAACTGCATGATTTATTAGAGGGCGGATGAACAACGTGTTACATGCAAATTTTGTGGAAAGCCTCGTTATAAAGATACAATTGGAAGAGTTCCAGTGCCATATAAAAGGATGTGGTATTTTCCTTTGACGGAAAGGTTGCAGAGGTTGTATCTGTCTGAACGCACAGCGCAACCAATGAGATGGCATGCGGAGCACTCAACAGATGGTGAGATCAGACATCCTTCAGATGCAAAAGCGTGGAAGCATTTCCAATCAAAGTATCCCGACTTTGCGTATGAGAGAAGAAATGTCTACCTTGGATTATGTACTGATGGTTTCAGTCCGTTTGGCAAGAGTGGAAGACAGTATTCTCTATGGCCCGTCATTCTTACACCATACAACCTCCCTCCAAACTTGTGCTTGCGACGAGAGTTTTTGTTTCTCTCGATTCTCGTTCCCGGACCAGAGCATCCTAAGAGATCACTTGATGTGTTTCTTCAGCCACTAATATATGAGTTGCAACAACTATGGGCTCAAGGTGCTGAAACATACGATGTTTCGTGTAAAGAAAACTTTCAAATGCTGGCAGTACTAATGTGGACAATAAGTGATTTTCCAGCATATGGTATGTTGTCTGGATGGACAACGCATGGAAGGCTATCATGTCCATATTTTCAAGATAACACTGATGCTTTCCAACTAAAGCACGGAAGGAAAACGTGTTGGTTTGACTGTCACAGGAGATTCCTACCACCTGATCATCCATATCGTAGGAGTAGGAATTTGTTTACGAAGAACAAGAGGGTGTTTGACAGTCCACCTCCGGAAATTTGTGGGAAAGATTTGAAGATACAACTAAGAGATTTTGGTGCAGAAAGGACGCCAGACGTCGGTGGACATGAGCGTTTTCCGGTAGATGCTGTTGGAGAACTACATAACTGGCACAAAAAAAGTATTTTCTGGGATCTGCCATACTGGGAGGATCATCTGCTAAGGCATAATTTAGATGTCATGCATATTGAGAAGAACTTTTTTGACAATCTCATGAACACGATCCTTAATGTTCAAGGTAAAACAAAGGATAATTTGAAGTCAAGACTGGATTTAGTCGATATATGTGCTCGTTCAGAACTTCATGTTGATGAGAATGGTAGGGCTCCTTTTCCCATATACCGACTTGATGCAGCGGGAAAAGATGCGTTCTTTGATTGGATTTCAAACGATGTGGAATTTCCAGACGGTTACGCATCAAATTTGCGTAACTGTATCGACAGAAAGGAAGTAAAGTTTTCTGGCTTGAAAAGCCACGATTGCCATGTAATGATGCAGCGCCTCCTTCCGTTCGCCTTCAAGGAACTATTAGCACGAAATGTTCATGAAGCAATTGCAGGGATAAGTGGTTTCTTCCGCGATTTATGCACGAGATCAGTGACTCTTGAAGGTATTGAAAATTTGAAGACTAACATAGCCGTGATTCAGTGCAACCTTGAGAAGATATTTCCTCCCTCATTTTTTGATGTTATGGAGCATCTTGTTATTCACCTGGCAAGAGAATTGGAACTTGGTGGTCCTGTGCAGTATAGATGGATGTATCTGTATGAGCGGTATATGTTCCATTTGAAGAAGATGGTGAAAAATTTAAGTAGGGTGGAAGGTTCTATAGTCGCACAGATGATCAATGAAGAAACTTCAAACTTTGCCGAGTACTACTTTCCAGCAGAAGTTCAGACCAAAAACAGAAGACCTGCTCGGCATGATGATAGAGGCGAATGGGCAGCATATCATGTTACGGTTCCAGACATTTTCACAGATGTTGGACGACTTAGCGGAAAACCAAAGGACCGTCGACTTACTGAGCAGGAGCGCATTCATTTGCAAACATATTTGCTCACCAACTGCGAAGACGTTCTTCAATATGAGAGGTAAATAAATGAGCTTACAAATTTTTATTTTAACAAGTTGAAATTTAAATCTTAATTAATTACATTATTGTCATCATATACAAGATTTTCATGGCAGAAAAGCGGTTTGAGTATAGATACGCCATAGAGGACGAACTAGAAGAAATGAAGCATAGAGAATTTAGTGGATGGATGTTTACTTATGTGAGTGCTTTAAACAAATTAAAATATATTTTATCACATATTTATACTAATTCACATTTATTGATATAATATATATATATGTGCTATTAATAGGTGTCTGCTGGTTTGGCCAGAGGTGAAACATTTGACGATTGGATACGTGAGATGGTCGTTGGACCAAACTTTGTTGTGAAGTCATATCCGAGATTTTGTACTCGAGGATATGCATTCACAACTCAGAAGAGGAGACGTTCGAGTACGACTTATGATGCTGGCGTTTGTTCTGCATCAGGAGATGATGTATACTACGGACACATAGTTTTAATTTCATATTTTCGAATTTAAATTTCAGAAATTTTATTTTTTCAAAAAAATTAATATTTTTTACATTCCGAGGAAATTAATTATATTTTTCACTAGATCGATCGATGCGTTTTTGAACAAAAACGCATCGATCGATCCGTTTTTTTTTAAAAATATAGCGAGGGACATTTCCCTCGGAATTTTCCGAGGGACAACTCCCTCGGAAAATTCCGAGGAACGGATCCCTCGGAATATACCGAGGGAACAGTTCCTCGGAATAAACCGAGGAAAAAGTCCGTCGGTATACTCCTATCGATCGATGTATATATGTCCAAACACGCATCGATCGATGAACTTCCGAGGAATTATCCCGACGAAGTTCTACCTCGGTATATTCCGAGGACTTTTCCGACAAACAAGGGATCCTCGGAATTTCCTCGGAAATTTATTTCCTCGGAATTCCGTCGGAAAATTCCGAGGGATTTCAGAGGAAAAAAGAAATTCCGAGGAATTATTTCCGACGACGTATTTCGTCGGAATTGCGTCGGAATAACGATATTCCGACGAAATTCCGACGATTTTTTCCCTCAGAATCCTTGATGTTTTCTTGTAGTGAATATTCAAGCTCAACAGACCGGAATTAGGCTTTTCTTTCTTTTAATTTGAGAGATTCGTTTCTGTGTCGATTATCCCCGCTGAACTGAGCCTTTCCAAGCATTGAGTTTCCTAAAACACTGATCCAGTTTTAAACAATCGTTCTCTCCTATTAAACCCAGAAATCTTATGTGTGCTTCCAACTTACTTTTTATTCTTTAAACTTGTGTCTGAACCTCGACGGATTTGCCTGAGACTCTTAGCAATGAAATGTTTTTACTCAATATTTAGTCCATTTAATCTTTTTTTTTTTTTATCTTTGCCGGATTTGGTATGATATAGACTGCTCTCTGTTGTAAAGACATTTTTTCAGCTAGTTGTAAGTTGTTGTGGTCGCACAAACCCAAGACCCAAGCTCTTGAAACTATCGACCACTTATCTACCTGCTAACAAGAAAGTGACTGGAAGAAAATAGATTTACAAGGTCCCACAATTTCGTTATATTTTAATGCTAAACTGTATTATGAATTAAAGATCGATATATTTCACTCACTTCAGATTAGTACGATTTGAGTTGACAACAATCAGAACAACATTTACCGAAATGGTAAACAATCAGAACAACACGCCATCATAACTTATTATGACTTCACACCTTCAAAGGGATGGCTAGGCGCTTTAAAAATAATCCAATCAAGACTTGAAAATTATCTTACCCTCGGCAGTCTCTTGTGGCATCTGACCTCATCCTATCACTATTCGAACGTGCTGTCGCCTTCTGAACCATTTACATTCACCAAAGAAATGAGTTATCAATCAATACCAGCCAATTGCATTCATTACCCAAATATTCTCTTACTGAATCGAGTCTCAAGACCATCAATCCATTCTTACTTATCTACATTGTCTCCATTGTCCTCACAACCTATGAGGCAGCCTCCAATAATCCACAATTCGCGTATCCGTTGCAAAACACCACGTAACTCCCGCCGTTCTTTGGATCCAACTCGAAGTATTTCGTAGCTAGGAGTTCTCTAGAAGCTTCAACCACCTACTTTCTTCATCTTCTCAAAAAACTTCAACACCTCTGAAACTTGCCCATGATACCCATACCTAGAGATCAAAGAGGTAGGTCCACATAACCTCGTTACTGGTGGGAACTTGATCAAACACTTTATGCCCATCAGAGACACTGCTGCATTATTTGAAGTACTTATCAACAAGAGAACTATTGACTATATATAATATTCAACTCAATACAGCTCTTTATCATGACAGCATGGAGGTATACTGATCTGGAACTATTCAATGGGGCTTCGTATCGTAATACATAAAAAGCCCTTCTTGTTCAAGATCACCTGATAAAGCGTAAAGTATTAACAACTTAAATTTCAAGAACAATTAGAACATATATCCGTTTCCCTTTCAATATTTCACTATTAAAATAACGTTTGCAATCTAACAATCAAAATGTCAAGATGGCCGAGTTGGTCTAAGGCGCCCGCTTCAGGTGCGGGTCCGAAAGGGCGTGGGTTCAAATCCCACTCTTGACACTGGTTTTTTTTTTCCTAAGTATGGCTGTGGTTTGATATAAACAGTAAAAAAAAATTATGAATCTAACAGTTCTCCTGGATCATTCAAAGAATGTGTTAGCTAGTAGTGAGAAATTGCTATTGCGATAATGCTTTGACTACTTTACCTTTTCCATGTTGTGGGTTCAAATCCCACTCTTTTTTTTTTGCTAAAAAAAAGAGAAAAAAGAAAAATTCAAATCCTACTCTTGACATCGTTTTTTTTTTTTTTTCCTAAGTATGGCTGTGGTTTGATATAAACAGTAAAAATAATTATGAATCTAACAATTCTCCTGGATCATTCAAAGAATGTGTTAGCTAGTAGTGAGAAATTGCTATTGCGATAATGATTTGACTACTTTACCTTTTCCATGTTATCTGAGATAATATTATATGCAAAACATAAAGATGTAAGATGTCTGCCCTGAAGTAGTCGCTGACGTAGTTGCTGAAGCAGACGTCGGGTTAAGTGGTGAAGACCATGTGGAGTCAAGATGCTGAGCTGGAGCCGTGTAGACTTGGAGAGCAAGGGAGTATCTTGGAGATATGGAAAGAGGAATAAACTTGAGGAGCAAATTTATGACTTAAAGAAAGAGGAATAAATGCATTCCAAGAAAAGGAAAGTTGCACTTATTGTTATGGAAGATGTCCATACATGTTGCCTTGGAGACTAGGGTTTCGGGAACATGGAGAATAACTATAAGATAGCTATGGGGTCGTCTGTATAGAGATAGAGACACGGAGGCTGATCTTATAGAGAGAGAGAGAAGCTCTTGGAGGTGTTTTTGGGTCGTGTTGAAGCACTGACTGAAGTACTTGACGGAGAAGAGACATAAGCGGGTAGCTTAGGAATCTTTCAGTAGCGTGTGTTAGGGTGTTAACACTAGACGTGTAAAAGCTGAATAAGCAAGTCTTGTAAAGATTGTTTAAAAGAGATTCTAATAAAAGCATTGATGTTTGCTTGTGTATTTTTCTTTTGATTTATCTTCTGCACTACCTTATTGTGGTGTCATCTTTGCACTAACAAGTGGTATCAGAGTGGGGCACCTAAGTTACCGGTGTTATCCTGAAGGTGAAGATGGACACGATTATTTCTGTGTAGAAGGCGATCGTGTTGAATGCGGACCAGTATGGTCATTGGAAGGCTCGCATGAAGCAGATGATTCGAGGAATCAATGAAGATGCGTGGACAGCTGTGGAGATTGGTTGGGAGGAGCCTACCATAGTCACAGGAGGTGAGAAGAAGCCTAAACCAAAAGAGGATTGGTCAGAGGCAGAACGCAATGCATCAAAATTTAATGCAAAGGCGTTGTCGGTGATTTTTGGAGCAGTTTCAGCTGATTCAGGGGAGTACTTCGGCTAAAGAGGCGTGGGAGATCCTGCTGAATTCGTTTGAAGGAGATGAGAGTGTCAAGAGGACACGTCTAGATCATCTTGGGTCGCAGTTTGAGAATCTCAGGTTGTCTGATAATGATTCTGTGGCGAGCTTTAGTGCCAAACTCAGTGGTATGGCGCATGAAGCATTTGTACTTGGGAAGAAATACAAGGAGAAGAAGCTGGTAAAGAAGTTACTACATTGTCTTCCAACAAAGTTTGAAGCTCACAAAGTGGTCTTGCAGATGACTACAAACACGGATGAGCTCAAGTTTGACAAACTTGTGGGTATGCTAAAGGCACAGGAGATGGAGAAAGATAGTAGTTCAGTCTCTACGTCAGGTGGTGCATCCAGGAGTATAGCTCTTGCTGCTGACAAAGATGGAGATAGATCTCCGAATGTTGAAGATGCCATGGGGATGTTGGCTAGGAATCTGAGTAAGATGATGAATTCCTCTGGTGGGTGGAATCAGTATGGTCGCCAGGGAGGTGATCGTGGCAATAGCAGAAGAAGAGAACGTCTTAGATGCTATGAGTGTGAAGGTGTTGGTCATATAAAGGCTGACTGTCCTGTAGCACAACGGAAAGAACTTAAGTGTTCTGAATGTAGAGGTGTTGGACACACACAGCGTGAATGTCCAAACTCAAAGAAGGAAAAAAGAGTTCCACTGCAGTCGTCTGATGATTCAGAGTCTGAGGAAGATGGAAAGGTGATGACGAACCTTGTTGCATTTGGTGCACGCAAGGAGGAATCTAGTGAATCCTCGGATTCAGATGTTGGTACAGGTGATAAGGAGTATCACGTGCTATACAACAAGTGGTTGAATCTCAAGGATCATAATCTGAGATGGGAGAATGTGGCTCAGAAGCAAACCAAGTTACTTGAAGAAGTGCTGGAAGAACTTGCGACTATAAAAGATAAGAATGAGTCTTTGGAGCAAGAGGTTAGAAAGTTGAGGGAAGTCCAGCAGAAGGGGTTACCACGTTTCGTGCATGGGAGAACATCAGAAAGTGGAGCCAAAGGAACTTATCAGGAAGTACGTCGGGACGTACGACAGGGAGTAAGGCAGGAAGTTCTACAGCGCGTAGATGTGAGTAACAAGCCGAAAGTAGTACATCAGTGCAACAACATGAAGATCAGACAGGAGGTTCTGAAGCATGGTTGTGCAGCTGGTACAAGGAAGGAGACTGATCGGTGCATTAGCAACTGTGTCAGGCCAAGCAAGAAGCAGCATCGGATGTGCTGTTGGTTCTGTGGGAAGGTTGGACACAAGAAGGTGGAGTGTTTTGCTCGTGAGAAGAGCAGAAACATGGCCAAGAAGGTGAACAAGACGTTCACTAAGCCCATGAGGGTTGAAGAGGTGTCCTTAGCCAAGAGTGGCTTACTTGATGAGATCAAGGATGAGACATCAGAAGATGGATGCAGCTCTG
>NC_027755.1:15165548-15166067 GCF_000695525.1 Brassica oleracea var. oleracea
AAGAAGACACATGACGGAAGCCTGGTCCTCAACAGAAGTTGGTCGAAGGGTAGTTCGACAGGTGCGTCAGATCGTGATGCAGTAATTGTTATTCCGCTGCAGCAGGGGCTGTGTCATGATTATACATGAAAAAACAGACTGATGGGTCTGTAAGGCTTGACATCTAAGCATCTGTGTTTTAACTTAGTATGCAATCAAGCAGGGGGAGGATGATGATGTTCTGGTATAGAGAATGCATATCTCATGGGGGAGAAAAGCATGGTGTGGTGCACATCTCGTGGGGGAGAAAAGCACATTTGGTATGAAAGTTTCTAGGTGAGGAACGTGGTTGCAACGTGGTTGCTGAACCAGAAGAGTGTTGTGCTTGATCGGCACACAAAGCTAAAAGGGGGAGATTGAAGATGTAAGATGTCTGCCCTGAAGTAGTCGCTGACGTAGTTGCTGAAGCAGACGTCGGGTTAAGTGTTGAAGACCATGTGGAGTCAAGATGCTGAGCTGGAGTCGTGTAGACTTGGAGAG
>NC_027755.1:15166215-15178946 GCF_000695525.1 Brassica oleracea var. oleracea
ACTAGGGTTTCGGGAACATGGAGAATAACTATAAGATAGCTATGGGGTCTTCTGTATAGAGATAGAGACACGGAGGCTGATCTTATAGAGAGAGAGAGAGAAGCTCTTGGAGGTGTTCTTGGGTCGTGCTGAAGCAGTGGCTGAAGTACTTGACGGAGAAGAGACATAAGCGGGTAGCTTAGGAATCTTTCAGTAAAGTGTGTTAGGGTGTTAACACTAGACGTGTAAAAGCTGAATAAGCAAGTCTTGTAAAGATTGTTTAAAGGAAATTCTAATAAAAGCATTGGTGTTTGCTTGTATATTTGTCTCTTGATTTATCTTCTGCACTACCTTATTGTGGTGTCATCTTTGCACTAACAAAACAGCTTGAGCATATCTTTCACAAGAAGATTAACGTGTGTTTTATTGTGATGGTGAAGCTGAAATGCATCATTGGGTCTTAAACAAATTTCATGTCATTGTGCTCCGATCCGCAACACATAGCTATGTGTGTTTAACATGAAAAAATTGTAAACATTGGGTTAAAGCATTTTTGCAGCTAAATTATCTCATAAGTTTACCTTCCTTTGCACTCTATAAATTCCTTACTCTGCTTCTTTGGCTGTTCGTGTTGCACTTGCAACCGTACTCCAATCACTTGATCCTAGGAAAGGAGACACATGAGAAAAGACATGATCATTAATGGTTGAGATTTAAAAAATCATCATTAGTGAAATTTCGAAGATGCTATCTTATCATCCTCTTTTTTTTTTTTACTATTCTTCTTCAAAATGTACTTGAAAAAACAAAATAGTTGTCTCACAAATACTGTGACCAAGAAAATGCCCAAAGGAATGGAAATAAGGTAGACTTAGAATGCATATATATGGAAGGGAAGCTATTTTCCTTTTCAAGTACATATTGAAGAAGAATAGTAAAAAAGAGAGGATGATCAGATAGAACAAAAAAGAGCGAAGAGTAAATCTAATATCAGGTAATTCAATTTATTACTTACATTATTTCGTGTTTGCCTGGCTTGAAAATACTAGATCTCGTCGCAAAGACTTGTGTTCTTGCAACAAGAAATTTGTATGAATTATACCAATAATAGCCATAATAGCCAGGTCCAACTATTGCAGTTTTTAACTAACACTACACAACTTTAGGAGATACGGTTATTTTATTTGACTATGAGATTGAGGAAGAAAACACAACAATTAAACATTACCATTTTCTACTGAAATGTTCTTAATTAATCTCAAACTAGATTATCACCCGCACTTTGAAGTTTAATTAATCTATATACAGGTATATTTTTTGTTTTAATTTTTTTGTTTTGAGAAATTTAATTTTTATATTTGTGTTATTTTTTGTAATCATATTTGTGTTTAATATTAATTTAAATTTAACATAATTTTTGTTAACTATATTAAATATGTCAAGTTGCATAACTATACACTTGTGTCGTATGCATTTCAGAAATTATTTTTAAACTTTTTGTTGACAACATAAATTATTTTTAAACTTTGTTTCTAATGTTTGCAACATATTATATTTTCTTAGTAGTTACCTAACATAATTAGTCAATAATATTCGTACTCAGAAAACCCGATTCGGAATCGATCTGAAAATCAAAGTATTATACTCTATTAGATCTGGCCTATATACTCCAATGGTTCTTAAAGTTATATATCTGAAAAACAATATCAAATTCAAACTGCACCAAAAACCGAATAATGTTTTTGAAAAATGTTTGAAAAAACTAATTTTAATATATATATGTAAATGGGTTAATGTGGTTTTCACTAACTTTAAGTAAAATCACATTTAATAAATATTTTTTAATCAAATAGCCTATTTAAAACTCGTTAAACTAAATGAGTTTATATGAATATTTATTTCTATTAAAAGTTCACTTAAACCCTGTTAAACTATATTTTAACATCATGTGCTTTTTTAATTGATAAACTTATTGTCTAGGTAAAATATTTAATAAATTAATGTATGGTTGAATAAATTTAGTCCAATTTTTTGGACTGGGATGTAAGTTACGTTGTTGTAGTGTATATTTGTTTTAATAACCCATAAAAATCACAATCATAAAAACATAAATCATTACCTGATACACTATAGAAGTAAATATTATAAATACTAATTATCAAAGGACGGGTATATTTCTGTTTTAATTTTTTTTGAAAATTTTAATTTTTATATTTGTGTTTTGTTTTGTAATTATATTTGTGTTTTTCTTTGTAATCATATTTGTGTATAAATCTTAATCAAAATCTATTTTATAAAATAATAGCAATTTAAAAGCCCCATAGAAATACACACTGCAACTAGGCCTGGAACTTTTATCCGAGATCCGGATTCGATCCGAGATTCGATCCGGATCCGATCCGAAAATCCGGATATTCGGAGGGACCGAATCCGGATCCGTATAGTAAAATGTTGGATCCGTCAAAGCCGGATCCGGATCCGGATATCTTAATTTTTTAGTCCGGATATCCGGATCCGTAAGTTTTATTAATAAATATTTCAAAAATAGTAATTTTATTTAATATATTTTCATTTATATAATAGTATATATAAATTTATGAAAAGTTTGTAATATTATACATAGAACTAATTAAAAACATTATATATATTTTTATTTTTAAATTATTGTTCATAATTTATATATATTAATATTATTTTTATTTATTTTAAGAATCCAAATCTGGATCCGGATATCCGCCGGATATTACAATTTTTAGAACGATATCTGACATCCTAATATCTGAGAACTCCGGATCCGGATAAGGATAGTAAAATTATGGATCCGCCGGATAAGGATCCGGATCCGGATACTTTAAAATTGTCCGGATATCCGATCTCTCCCAGGCCTAACTGCAACAAATTATTAGATTTGTAGAGAGCAAATCAAGATCCAAGGTCCATGTTTTATCATTCTCCGACCACAAATTCGTTACACCATATTATATAATTATTTAAATAAGAATAATAATGAAATATGACGTGAATTCAAAGCAGTTTATCTTTTTGTAACTTACTTTTACAGAAATGATTGTTTTAGCCAATGTTCGAAATTGGGCTAGGCGTTACGTGTGCGGTAAATCCGGGCCTAGTGCCGAATCAATTAATCCGGGAATAATTTTTATCCTTTTATCTATATATATGTATATTTATTAAACAAAGGAATAATAATTGTAAATCTTCTTTGGTCCAATGGTGTCCTGAATTATTCTTAATTCTCATAATGTGGGTTCATCGCCCAATATGTGTTTTTTTTTGCTATATATAATAAGGATTTTCTTTAATGAGGTGTAAATTACAAATTTACACCCGTCTTCTACTCTCATTCCTTGCGACTTTCAGTTCTAATTTTCAGTCGTGAATGTCATTTTCCATTGATTATCATCATTTTCTTTTGTTATTAACATAGTTTTGAATCATTTATGACAGATCTACCACTAAGCATTCGATTTTAAACCATCAAAACTCAAAAAGGAACAACGAAAAAAATACGATTAAAACTATAAATATAAATAGGAGCAACGAAAAAATACGAAAATATGATTAAAATTCACATTTGTTGCCATATATATGTAACCCTTCAAAATAAGAGTGCAATTGGTTATGGAAGGTAGTTATTTTTGAAATATTTAGATGCTATAAATGTTTAGAACGTGGTTATGGAAAATGGGTTACATGATATATTTAGATAATTATTTAAATGCAGTTAAAAAATAAGTTGGACTAACTTTTATCAATTGATCATGTTCCCGTTTTAATAGAATAGATATTTACTAAAGGTTCATCCTTAAGACATACAAGTTTTGTGTAGCCAAAGCATCAAAGTTAATAAGTTAAATCTTATTTTCTGTGATTGTCTATTCAGAAGAGTATGGATAGCCCACTGGATCACTCGATATCACTCGACATTATGATCCAAAGCGCATTTCATCATTACATACTCCGATATACTCAGAATATACGAAGCACTCTTTTCCCATTGCTCATGTCTTAGTACAATTGTCGGTCAATTGGTTAATCTTCAGGAGATCTGACTGAAACTCCTCAGCACCGGAATTCGGTTAGCCACAAACAAAGATGATAACCCATATCCCTGATCTGGTCTATGAGTCATAGCGACATCGACTTGGTGTAGTCGGGATCATGGTGAGCTGTATTCTGTTGGGAAATTGATCATGACATAGATTCAGATGGGAAGCTGTATGTTTGATATTTATAGGGTATGAGGGAGATCATGAGTGGTTGATTGTCTGAACAGATGTGTGAGTCAGCAGAGTATGGCAAAGGATCGTGATCTGAGCAGGACTAAGCCAGTTAAGTCAGAGCATTATGTACATGTACCGACATGAATCAATGCGATAGTTTATCAGCCATGACAGAGACGAGTAAGAGACAGGTCAGGGAGATGATAGACAGTGGGTCAAGTCAAGTGCTGATTGGCAGGATCTGTGAGTCTAAGGGTCGTTGGGCCGAGTTACTGTTCTGACTAATCATGTGATGATCATTATCTGGCTGTGGAATGTTAACCTGGATATCAATCTGACTGTACTGAATGGCTGGATTGGAGACCAATCCATCTCTCTTTGTGTACGTGATAATGTGAGGATGGTTGGTTGAGTGACTAAAGAACAAGAAGATTCAGTAAATTATTTGATGGAGCTATTAGCTGGAAAAGGAAGCATGTCGATGTGAGGACTAGCAGTCAAAGCAAGATCGAAGCATCCTGAGATAGTAATGTACATGTTTTATATGCTGTGGTTCTTAGTAGTAATCCGCTAGGTTGCTGGATTAGACTAGGTGAACAATGAAACTAAAGTAAACCTAGTTGAGGAATATTGCATAAAATCCTAAATACATGAAATAATCTGGAAATGACCTCGTTTGGTTAGGTAACCTACGGTTGAATCCAGTGGTGGAGCCAGCTTTATGGCATGTGGATCACTTGACCCAGGTGGATTTTATGTAAAAGAATTTTTTTGCTTATATTTAAGAAATAAAATTAGGAAAATATTACAAAAATTAGCTTGTCGACCCTTATGATTATGCAAACTATGCAATTGACCCTCCTAAAAGCTCACTCTGGCTCCGCCACCGGTTGAATCGGCGGTAAGAAAAAACGGGTCCATTCACTATGCATGTGAAGTGAAGCTCCGGTTAATGCTTTTGCTAATTAAGCGGATTCAGTTCATACTACATGGTAATCATATCCACGATTCAATATTTTATTTAATAAGAACAATTATTGTAAAACAACTTTAATCATGGTATCTTTAGCAAGACCCATTAGTTAATGTTTAATAAAACAAATAAGAATTGACTTGTGGTGTTTCCGTGTTTGATGAGAAGAAAACTCAGCGGGCCACCTCTATTTCACACATTGGTTACGATAAGAAGATATGTAGGACTAGGAGTAATGCTCTTTTATAGTTTTGGATAAATGTTTAGGTTTGTACGTAATGGTTGAAAATAAGAAATAATGGACATAGATAACATGAAAAAGGTAAACTAGTCAAAGCATTATCGCCATAGCAATTTCTCCGTACTAGACCCTGTTCGGTAACGCGCTAGGCGCTAGTCGGGCGGTTGGGTTGGGCCTAGCGCCTAAAGAGAAAATTGGAGATTAATCAGAAATTATGCGGGACGGAATTTTTAGATGGTTTACTATGTTATAAAACATGTTAATCTTTAATTGTGGATAACATTAATACATTTTCATGTTTAAGATTGTATAAAACACACAAATAGAATATATAAACTTAATATAGTGTAATTTTCATCAAAATTATGAATATAAATGATATTTATAAAATTTTAGATCAAATAAACAAATAAAAATATTAATTAAAATAAAATAAAATAAAATAAAAAATAAAAAATAAATTATGCGGCCGCCTAGGCTGCTAGACGGTCATTTAGGCGGTCTAGGCGGAAAAAATAGGATATTCGATTTGGCATAAATCGGAGCGGAAGAGTGACACGTAGCGCCTAGGCGGACGCCTAGACGGCTAGGCGGCCGATTTTTAGAACGGGGGTACTAGCTAACACATCTTTGAATGATCCAGGAGAATTGTTAGACTCATAATTTTTTTTACTGTTTATATCAAACCACAAATGAAATGTGCTGGTTCAGATTGTTTTTTGTGTGATTTTTTCAGTAAAAAAAAAGAAATAAAAAGGACGTCTCAACTAATTAGAACGGATGAGACTACATTCATATGATACGACGCATTGACGCCATGCTTTTAAGTTTTAATACTTAGACCATCCGCAGCGGCGGACCTTGCGCGGTTCGTAGGTTCGGGATCATAGGCCCGTTGTATTAAAATAAAATAGAAAATGGGTTTAAACCCGTGAACCGGCTCTTCCGCGTGAGCCCGTAAGATACGGGTTCATAACACGCGTCGACGAGCGAGAGGCTACGCGAGCTCGCGTGTTGAGTGAGAAAAAAAGGGTTTCGCGTTGGATATCTCATTTTTCCTTCCCTCTTCGTTACCTAGGGTTTCTCCGTCTCTGAGGCGATTCTCTGTGCGACTCGATACCCGTCGATTTTGTCGATCAAATCACTGTCGGAATCACTCGTAGAAGATCTGAGGTGAGTCTCCACCACTCCGACGGTTTGATTCATTCGATCTGGGGTCGAGAGGTCGAGAGCTTTCTAGGTTAAGGAAAATCGATTTGGGGGTTTCAGTTTCGTCAGGGTTACAAATCGAAAAGGGGGTTTTGATTTATTGGTTAAAATCGACATGGTTGTTCGTTTTAGGGTTCATTTATCTAGGATTTTAATTCGATTTGGGGGTTTCGTATTAGGGTTCCAAATCCAGAAGGGGGATTCGATTTCTTGGTTAAAATCGACAAGCTTGTTCGTTCTAGGGTTCAATTAACTACGATTTCAGTTCGATTTTGGGATTTCTAGTTAGGGTTAGAAATCGATATTCTGCTTTTGATATTCCGAGTCTTGTGTTCTAATAATTTTTTTTTTGATTGTAGATGGATCCCGCAACAGAGATAAGAGAGACTAAGAGAAAAAAGGAGTACATCAATATGCTCGCAAACGTGGCTGATTCAGAAACAGGGATTCCGACGAGGTGTCCCTGTGGTGGGAGAATAATTCACGAGGTTCGTGGGAAGGACGACTACGACACTCTTCCTGGGAAGAGGTTCTTCACCTGCAAGAACTACGAGGTAATACACCGCTTGTTCTCCTTATATTTTTTGTCATTTTGTTTCTTTGTTGATACAAGTATTAACCGAGAACGTGATTGTTTTTTTGGTTGTTACCAAGGCTGATGTGTTGTTACCAAGGCTGATGGATTGCATTATCGTCAGCCTTGGGTCATTGGCGTGGAGGAGCATATCGAACGCCTCACTAGGCGTGTGGAGGAGGTGGAGGTGCTGATCAAGTTTGTGCCGGAGGTGAATTATAAGATTCGGAGACTCGAGGTAACATGAGTTCTGGACTTTTGCTTTTTATTTAGTTATAATTTTCTAAAAAAATTTAACACTTACTAACACTATCTGATTGTCATTTCCTTGTACAGGGAGAGGTTCAAGCCCTCACTCAGGAGGTAGATAGCCTCACTGGGCAGTTTTATAACCTGTCTGTGCAGGTGGCGGACTTGGAGAAGCTGTGCTTCGACTGAGAGAAAAGGTAACGCTGAACCTCCTTAACCACACTTGAAGTAGAACTGAAGTAGGTTGAGTAATGAATGTTTTAGGTTGTTGTAGTAGGTTAGAGTAGCAGTTGCGTAATGAATGTTTTATTATGGTTGAGTTGAGTAATTAATAAATTTTAATAACTGATTTGATGTTTATTGAATGGTCTCTGTGAAGTAGTAGTTGTGTAGTTAAGTGTAATCAATTTTAGGTGTTTAATTCTTTGTACTTTAAACCAAAAAACTAGTTTAAAAACATAGGAAATCGACATCTGAAAAACACAAACCAAAAACTTAAAACTAAAAACTTAAAACCAAAATGGATCATTTTCCCTTAAACTCTCCCGGGTTTGTGAACCTTCTTACTTCTCAGAGCTGTCCCCCAATAGATTTAGGACGTTCTGAGGTTCCAAAAGCTCCGAAAAGGCAGAAGTGGAGCACGAAAGAAGACTTGGTGTTGATCAGTGCTTGGTTGAACACCAGCAAGGATCCAATCATTAGCAATGAGCAGAAGGTGGCCCATTTTTGGAAGCGCATAGAGGAGTATGTGAACGCAAGCCCTCTGCTCGTTGGCTCCCTCCCTAGGGAGTGGAGTCAATGTAAGCAGAGGTGGGGAAGGGTAAACGAACAAGTCTGCAAGTTTGTGGGTTGTCATGAAGCTGCTTTGAAGCAGCATGCGAGTGGTGAAAATGAGAATGATGTCATGAAGGTGGCCCATGACATCTTTTCTAATGACTACAATGCAAAGTTCTCCCTTGAACATTGTTGGAGGGAGCTCCGTTTTGATCAAAAATGGAGATCACACTCTTCCTCGCGTGATGGTGCAAAGGAGAAAAGGAAGGAGCCAGGAGAGGAGGTAGCTGGCGAGGAAGAAGTCAGGCCTCCGGGTGTGAAGGCTAGCAAAGCAGCCAAACGGAAGAAGCACGTCAATGAAGCCGCCTTTGATCAGATTGAGAGCATTTTAGCGGAGAAAAAGAACATCTCCCGCCAGAAACTCCTTGATAGGTTACTAGCAAAGAATTCAGATACACTTTCTGATCAAGAAATGGCTCTAAAAAACAAACTCATATCTGAAATGCTTTAACTTGGTGAGTGGAATTAATTTTATGAGTTTAATCTTCTTAAAACTTTTTTTAATTAGTTAATGAGTTTGTCTTTCTAGAATTAGTTAATGACTTTGCCTTGCTTTCTTTTGTCTTGCTTTGTATATGCTTTCTTTTGTCTTGCTTTGTATATGCTTTCTTTTGTCTTGCTTTGTATATGCTTTCTTTTGTCTTGCTTTGTATATGCTTTCTTTTGTCTTGCTTTGTATATGCTTTCTTTTGTCTTGCTTTGTATATGCTTTCTTTTGTCTTGCTTTGTATATGCTTTCTTTTGTCTTGCTTTGTATATGCTTTCTTTTGTCTTGCTTTGTATATGCTTTCTTTTGTCTTGCTTTGTATATGCTTTCTTTTGTCTTGCTTTGTATATGCTTTCTTTTGTCTTGCTTTGTATATGCTTTCTTTTGTCTTGCTTTGTATATGCTTTCTTTTGTCTTGCTTTGTATATGCTTTCTTTTGTCTTGCTTTGTATATGCTTTCTTTTGTCTTGCTTTGTATATGCTTTCTTTTGTCTTGCTTTGTATATGTTTTAATAAAGTAAACTGATAAAGTGTGTATATGCTTTTCATTGCAGGTCACGGGTTCCTGGAGGAGGATGTGTGTGGACGTGGATGGTTGTAGGTCTCGCTTGCTTTATGTATGATGGTAATGTTGTTGCTTGTACTAGTAGGTTATGTCACGGGAGAGTGTAGTATTTTGTCAGTTTCTACACTCAGTTTAGGACCTTCGGATATTATGGGTGTATGTACCCTTCGGATATGTATGATAGTCACGGGTGTATGTACCCAAGACTTGTCTTTTCTACTCACGGGTGGTATGTACCCGAGCTACTTGCTTCATGTCTCTCAATATATAAAAACTATGTCTTTAAGTTGTTTCAAGCATTCTTCTTATCAGTTTCATTTGATAAAACTGTTACCAATATCCATCTTCTTTCTATTACCACTAGAATCTTATTAGGATCACCACACATCACAAGAATCACCACGAGATTCACCACAACAATCACCAATCACCACGCCAATCACCACGAGAATCAACACAACAATCACCAATCACCACGAGAATCACCACAACGATCAACACAGCTGGTTGATTGATCTCACCAGGATCACCACACTTGATTCATTCATCTTACCATCGAGCTCCACACTTGGTTCCATTCATCTCAACCTATACTTTTCATCAACCATAGAGGTAAGTAACAAACAAAATTATATGTTTAATAATAGATGAAAAAACTTAAGAAAAAGAGAATAATAAGTTTAAAAATACTTTAAAAATTATAAGATGATATAGATATCATCTTAGACGGAACAAAAAAATAATCTTTTCAAATATGAAACCTTATTGCATAAAAAAATATTGATAAGGATAAATTAGAAAAAATTTAAGAAAAAGAGAATAATAAGTTTAAAAATACTTTAAAAATTATAAGATGATATAGATATCATCTTAGACGGAACAAAAAAATAATCTTTTCAAATATGAAACCTTATTGCATAAAAAAATATTGATAAGGATAAATTAGAAAAAATTTAAGAAAAAGAGAATAATAAGTTTAAAAGCAAAAGTTTGGTGATGAAGATGAATAAGCTTTGTATATTTTTTAATTTCTCAATTTATGTAATCTACTCTTTTAATGTATTGAATAAATAGTTTTCACAAATTTAATAATATTTTTAATATTTTATTCATGTATTCTGAATAATTTGAATTTAAAAAATAAATTAAATATTATTATTTTAGTCTTATAAACTCTTTCTTCAGGTTCACCAATGCAGAAAAAGACAAATACAAGTTCATAACTATTCATGAACCCACAAAAAAATATTAATAAAATCATGTGAACCCCACCAATGCTCATGCTCTTAGACAACTCTTTTGTGGTATTCCAAAATTTATCAATACAGTCGTGCGTAAAAAAATCTAAACGCTTCCATTGTCAGGAAAGCTCTCACTTAATTGCGTTTTAGAACGTGAAAGTTTCCCTCCCATTCCTCATAAACACGCACGTGCCGGTCTCTTGTATGTAGCGATATAGATTAGATAAGCTCAAAAGCCACGAGCAACGCACGTGCCGTCTGCAACAGCAGCACATCCTCGTCGATGAATCGACCCCAAACCAAGAATCAGAGCTCCAAGTGGTAACACATCTTTTTTTTTTTGTAAATTTACAGTTTTCGTAACATACATCTTTTTATTGAATCTCAAGAAGACTTTTTATTACAAAAACAACAACATATAATGTCAAAATCTCAAAATCATAGAAACCTAGATAGATATCAGATCAAGATTCCAAATCAGATCTACACTGCCTTGAAAGACTCAAGGCTTCTGTAATGAGCCCACACCCTTTCCACCACCACGGCCTCGTAGTTCTTCGTCACACCACCACCATCCTTCGCCGCAATCTTCAGATCGTACTTTTTCCCGCTGATCACTTGCTCCTTCCCCTCGACTATCTTCACGAACACCAGATTCGCTTTCGATTGCTTGTTATGCTCATCAACCGCATACTTCGCGAGCGAAACCACGTTCGGATCCGATAAGTTGTCGATCTTCTTCCACCCGCCGAGATTGCCTTCCACGACGGCGATGAGAGGGAGGAGGATGAGCGAGAGACAAACCAAAGACTTCATCATTTTTTTTCTTTTTCTTTTTCTTTTTGGATCTTAACGACGTTTGATGGTTTTTATAGATTTTTTCAAGAAATGGTGTTGCTTTGGAACGTGGGCAGATAGTTCCAGAAATTTACGGACAGCCCTATCATCTTACGCGGTGATGAGTCTATTGTGGTTCTTACACCGTCAGATTTTGACAACTGGATAATGTCCCACGTGGTTTAAGTTACGGACACGTTAAAGAGTCAACGTAAGTTGTCCCGTCACGTGTTTTTTTTTTGCCAAAGATTTATAGTGGAGTAATGGAGTTTATTGGTAGAGCACTAAATGGGCCCATGTTTGTTGGTTTGGGCCGACGTGGAATCGCGTCGGCAATACAGTGATGAATTTATACGACGTCGTTTTGAGTAATGTGTCAAAACCTCTTGAGCAAAGCCTTGTTCTGTGGCAAGACCGACGATATCGCTGTCGTAAAAACTGTTTAATGATAAACAAACATAAATTACTTCAAGTGATTGTCTATACTCTATAGTGTACTAATACGCCTAGCATATTTCGCAGATTTAAAAATTAAAATGTTCAAGTTCTAGGATAACAAGATCAACTCAATTGTCATTCCAAACTCAAATCACTAAGGTGAATTCAGCTTAATCTCATAGTTACAACGATTTATCTCTAATTATTCAAATAATCAATTCTCATCAACAACCAAATATATTAAAGATGTAAATAAATTAATAACGCAATATAAAATTAGGTTTGATATGTTTGCCGTATTACTTCAAGTAATTGTCTAATAATGTATGTATCAGTATGCACAACAAAAATAACATTGTACATGGTGTTGAGTCTTAACCTAATTTGAAAGGTGTATCTAGTCTTATCGATTGATCTTCTTTGTTATCCCAAAACGTGTTGGGCCTAATTATTAAACCTAAGGGCTCAAATAATATATGGCAAAATGTGAAAACGAAATGGGCATATGGGTTCTTATAAAAAGCCTTGTTGGCTTTAATGAAATGAAGTTAACAACATCCCACATTGGTTGGTATAATTGATTTTGAGGAGTATATATATGTCTTCATGACATGAGAGGTTAAACAGCTCAGAGGAAGAGAGAGCTCCCCACGCGCGCGCCGCCGCCGTCCGGCTCGGGCTCGGGTGGAGGGCCTTTTTGGACCAAGTTAAGCTCAACGTTAAGCTCAACGTTCTGCCATTTAATTCCCAAAAAACGACATGCATTTTATTTTAAACAACACGTAGTTCGTTTAAAAACAACACGTTGTCTCTCTTCTTGACGATAAGTTTAAACGAGAAAAGATCTTGCGGAGGAAGTTTCG
>NC_027755.1:15181629-15182094 GCF_000695525.1 Brassica oleracea var. oleracea
ACGAGAATAACATCAATAAGACTGATGATAGCAATCTCAGCCTTAAGAGACCTATAAATTCATCAAATGGATGTAAAAACCGCTTTTCTAAATGGTGATTTAGAAGAGGAAATTTACATGAAACAACCTGAAGGTTTTGTCGTTCCCGGACAGGAAGACAAAGTATGTCGACTTGTAAAGTCACTTTATGAGCTTAAACAAGCTCCTAAACAATGGCACGGAAAATTTGATAATACAATGATGTCAAATGGTTTCAAGATAAATGAATGTGACAAATGCATATACTACAAGACTACCAAAAATGCGTATGTTTTTCTATGTCTATATGTAGATGATATGCTCATTATTGGAAGCAATAAAGACATTATCAATCAAACAAAAAACATGCTCAAAGGGAAATTTGAGATGAAAGACTTCGGATTAGTAGATGTAATTCTCGGGGTTAAAGTCACAAGAAATTTAAAC
>NC_027755.1:15183204-15197264 GCF_000695525.1 Brassica oleracea var. oleracea
GCTCGGCTCGGCTCGGCGTGGGCGTGGGCTTGGGCTTGGGTGGAGGGCCTTTGGCCCGATAAGAACTATTCTTTTTGGACCAAGTTAAGCTCAACGTTCTGCCAATTAATTCCCGAAAAACGACATGCATTTTATTTTAAACAACACGTAGTTCGTTTAAAAACAACACGCTGTCTCTCTTCTTGACGATAAGTTTAAACAAGAAAAGATCTTGCGGAGGAAGTTTCGTAACGCCTCGCCACCGAGATCCTCGCGAGATTTCCGCCAACGTGCGCACGTGCGGCATCAGTTACGGAAAGTGGCTCGTCTTCTCTTCTTTATAAACTCGTCTCCTCCTTCATTTCTCAAAAAGTTTTTACGCAACAAAAAATCACCAAATCCCTCAACGTAAGTCTATAGAGTGTTTCGTAGAGGTTATAGTTCGATAGGGCGATCACGAGTGAGGCGTGATTCGTCTGCCATGGTTGTATCCTGGGACTCTATATTCGTACAGTCCTGTCTCACTAACGGAGCGAATATTTTGAGTTAAGGAAAGAGATCATATCTCGCCTCCATGTCTATTTGCGAATACGGTTTTTTATCGTCTTCGTATTCGTTTTTTTTTTCTATATTCGTCTATTTCCTTAACTTCGCTTTTATTATATCGTTTACATCGGTCCGGTTTTCCGGCTTTTACAAAACCAACCGTTTGCTTTTTTTCTTCATTAGTTATTGACATATTTTAGAATACCCTAGCTCATAAAACAATTATATTAACTCTCGATTTCTCCAAAATCAACGGTAAGGAAGAAGGAAATGGAGATAGTCGCAATACATTTGTCTAATAAATGGAGATAGTCACAATACAACAGTAAGGAAATGAAAATGGAGATAGTCACAATAAAAACAATACCATGTATATATATATATATATATATAGGGGTTGGTGCATGTCTTATCTCAATTTCCATGAAAAATAGAAGTTTTGTTGGATTAGCGCGCTTAGCAAAGTTTAATACCTCATTAAACTTAAGAGACCTAGTAACATAAACATGCTCTAACAAACACTTCGCTGCTAAAGTTTGTACTAGGTTTATCTCCAAACCGTCTATGTCTCCAATATTCATTTACCAAAAAAAAAACATTATATCATTAACACCAAAGTATATATACTTTGATAGTCTTATTTATTTTATTCCAAACAAAATACGTATTTACAAAAAACAGTATGATATACAAATCTCAAATCACCAGAAATCTTATATTATATAATTTCTGATGGAGATTGAATTTTACAAATTCCAAATTACCTTATCTTCCTGAAAAACTCAAGGATCGGAGCATTCTTATGTTCCTTGTCAAACACTGATGCCTCATATATCTCTGACCAATCTTCACTATTCCTGACCCCGATTTTAAAGTAGTCTCTTTGTCCCGTATCCATTTGCTCCCTTCCCTCGAGGATTCTAATGAACACCAGTTTATTTTTTGAACGCCTGTTATGCTCATCGACCGCAAACTTGGCGATGTTAACGAAGTAATCACGATCTAGATTCCTAATTCTCTTCCACCGACCCGGTGGCGCCTTTTCTCCTACAACGGAGATGACAGGGAGGAGGATGAGACATAGACAAATCAAAGCTTTCAACATCTTTTCTTTGTTCTTGAACCTTTTTCTTTTCTGATCTTAAAGGTATCGTTGGTTTTGTAAGTTTTATAGCTGGGAAACTTCTTAAAAATAGGAAGACTAAATATAAGAAATTTGAAATTGATTATTAATAACTTGATAAAATTAGCATAATTATATTTGTTTGACTAATCCAAAATCCATTTGCTCTTCTCCTCAAATGCAAAAATACTATTTATATAACAATATCTGTTAAACTGTTATCCATAGCAAATTTCGTAGATTTTTTCTATATGTGGCAAAGAACCTAATTTGATAGATTTATATAGTCTTATCGATTGATAGTGTCATCTATATCTCTTCCTAAAACCAACAATTTGCTTTTTGTCTTTAGTTATTCGACATATTTCACAGTACTCTAGCTCAATATACTGTTATACTAACTTCTGATTTCACCAAAATTGGCATATGATGGGCATGGTTCGGGAAAGATCCGATGATATACGATAATTCTCATGGAGAAATAACTCGTCGACCCTAATTTTAGCGATCCCGTTAACGGAAACCATTTAAGGTGATATAAGGTGCATTCAACCTACTACCATAATAATAATAATAATAATAATAATAATAATAATAACTATTATTTATCTCTAACTATTCAAATAATCATTTTTTAACATCTAAATAAATTAAAACACAGTATAAATTAAGTTTGAGAGTGGAAGCTCCCTTGGTCTACTGGTTTGACTAAAAAATTCATTAATGTGTCTACATCAAGAAGTCTGGGTTTCGAATTCCAGAAAAAGGCTGATTTATGTGAATTAATGGAGAAAATGCTTAAAAAAGATCTGCAGCATAGCACAAGTAGTACTGTCAGGCGTGGATCTCATGGGGCGGTTCAGCTGATGTTGTCGGGCGTGAATCCTTATAAGGTATGTAGAATTGTCGGTTGTAGTGTAGAATCGTCTGTAATATTTCTCGTAATTTGTAATAACATAATTATCCATCATTAAAAAAAGTAGGTTTGATATGCTCGCTTGTTCTTTAGCTCAATTCTTATTGCTTCTAAAAGTAGAATTAGACTATTATGTTTTGGCTCCCGCAATGGGAACAAAAAGGAGAAAAAATATACTTCTTATATGGCATGTTAGATGCATTCTATGAAGTATGACAAGAACATAGCAACAGAACCAACAGTACCAGAAACATATGTACACAATGCAGAACCATAATATTTACGATATGGCTACCTAAATAATTTGATATATAATGATAAAAACTAAAAATGAAATTATAATATTAATACTAAAATGCGATCAATAAAAAATAGTTTCATAAAGACGAGATGCTCTTTCATTAATTTTTTAATTGTTCACGACTGTTTTAACTCAATCAGAATTATAGGCTACAATCACACATCGACTATCTCACAATCCGAAAATAGAAGTTATTGAACCCAATATGAATGTTATACTCTCAAACTAGAAAACCAAAAACTAAAAAAGAAAACAAATGGGAAACTGTTGTTTTGTTTATGTGTTGCTTATATGTTTTTTCCATCATGCTAACAAACCAGTTTATCGAAAAATAATGAAAAGCACAAAATTTATTTTCCAACATAAGAAAATAAAATTGTTTGATCATTTCAAACTAAATAATATACTTTAAAATTAATTTCTTTTATATATTTTATCGAATATAAAAGATCAGTAAATATTTGGTTTATATGAATCAGATTAATTGATAAGAAGTTCAATTAACAAATCTATACTCAAATCCAAGTTCAAATGTGTATATTTGTTGCTTTGTACATTCAACCAAATTTTGAAATTTTACAAGTTTCTCAAATCACCCACATTGAACATTTATTTCTCATTCAAATAAATTGTATTTTAACATATGAATACACTATTTGATTCCTTCCGGGTTACTTTCCGAGTATATCTGTATATCAAAACATACTATTTTGGATGAGAAAAGAGGTGGTTCTAAAACCACAATTCAACACTCTCGCATAGATCATTTGGTACATTTGGAAGGCAAAGATGACAATTTTTAATGGGAAAGACACCTCTCTAGTCAACACTCTCCAACTTACTTCTCTTGAAGCAGAATGCTACCGAAAGTTGAACCTTAAAGAGGAAGATGAGGAGGATCCCAAAGATCTTCCCAACGTACTTATTGTAGCAGCCCCCTTGAGTATTTCAAATCCTGATTTGTCAAATTGATGTCTCATGGATTGATAATGAAGCAGATAGTGGCTTAAAGTAGTCTTAAAGATCAAATGGGTGTTGAATTAATCATTCAGACTTCATGGTTTCAACATAAGCCTCTCGATCTTACATGCTGAGATGGAATGATTGCTCTCGGCAGCGTCGTGTATGAGAGATATGCAAGTCCTCGCGATCATATTTGAGACAAACTGTTTACATTTAGTGAATATAATACCAATCTGATGGACTGGCCGGCCTTAAATTTAAAGAAAGTTGTGTTTCGCTTTTGCAAAGTATTCTAAGAGTGTGAGTTTGATTCTTATCCCCAAAAACAGAAATGTTTGTGCAGATTCACTAACAGAAAATGATAGGAATTGAGGCGATATATTTACCCATGTAAACCATGTACTCATCTTTAAATATTTGCTTTGGAATTACTTTGATTATGCCTCATAAGATCTCTTTGTAATGGTGTTGCATCTAAGATCATCATCAACCCCATTCCATAATTCATTTCAAAATGGTGCACAAAGTAAGAAATGCTGTAGTTGCTCACTATTTTCCACTCCATAGTGGAGTAAATTAAATATGAATTTATTCTATAAATAGAGTAATCTTTTTTTTTTTTTGTTATTTGCTCTATTTTTCCTCTAAAATACAATAGAATTGAAGTAAACTCAACTCTACAAAAAAGTTATTCTATATTTTTTTAATGAAATTTTCATTGAAAATGTTCTAAACAACCTCAAAAAGATGTTTTCTTGTACAACACAAAAATAAACCTTTTTATTTCGTGAAAACGTTGTATTTGTATCTATGACCACCACCAATTTTATCATCGAAACCCAATAAAAAAAGAAAAGTATTATCATACAAACTCTAGTGTTTCTTCCTATTATGTTTATCTTTTTTTTAACGCTGAATTAATCATTCAAATATGAAACTTATGACCAACTGGTCTACATAGAAGCAAAAACGAGTACTGCAAAGATACACCCGTACAAGTAAAGAAAAAGAGAAAGAAAAAACACTGTTGTGGAGTATATGGATACCAGTAGGCACCATTCAAATTGGAGAAAATAATAAACCTCAATATTTCCTGATTCAGAGATCTTCGTAGAGGTGATAACAGTTGACTTGATAACCATTAGGGTATTAGGCTACCTTTTCCGCTCTTTCCAATCAGCTCAAGGATTAGGGATTTCTGCAGTGTAAGCTTCCAATCTACTAAAGCTTTGAGAACTAAGAACCACTCAAAAATTCAAAGATTTCTTCATATTATATTTATCTTAAAGGGAAATTGGACTGTATGACCAACAAAAAAATTATAATTAGGTAACTAACTAAAAACAAAATTGACCAAAATATTCAACGTATTTTCTAAAATATATACCAAACTACCCTTGAAGACAACTGGTTAACCTCTTCTCCTTTCTTCTTCATTTTTTTTCTCAAATATCTGCAACTATCATCTACATCTGTTTATTATTTTTTTTTATGTTTTCATCATCCATTTATCTCTGTTAATTTTTTTTCGGATAAGCGATTACTCTATGGAATCAAAAGATCAATTCCTTCCACCTTCTGTTTTTCGCACTCTGTTTTGCTTATTAATATCTCAAGCAGGACTGGAACCGCCACAATTTCTAACATGGACCTTGGATATTATGTAAATCTGGTGATAAAAAGTAATGGTGGTGGACCGATGAATGTGTGTTGTGTCGGTAAAATATGAGGATATGTAGAAGATGATTCGGCAACTATACAATGTTCAGTGCAAAAAGGTATATAACATAGTAGTATTATTTGCATAAGTGTAACTACTACATTATTTAAAATATAAACTCCCGTTGTATTTCTATATTATTTCAATGAAATGGAACATGATGGCATATTAACATTTCTCTTCTTCGTAGTATTCATTAATAAGTAATATAATGTTTATCGTGTTTTATTTTTTTAATGATTGAGCAATGTTATTCTTTTTCACCTTTCAAACTACAAAACTATATAATCTACAACGCTCTGGTATTTATATACCATTTGCGTTAAATGGAATAGCTTATTTTTTCTATTCATATATTCTTTATATGTATTATAACTTTATATTGTATTTTATATTTGAGTTTAGGATTAATGATTAGAGTTTAGGGTTTTGTATAGGGTTTGAGTTTAGTGATTCGGGTTTAGGGTTTAGTATTTAGTATTTAGGAGTAGGGTTGGGGAAGGGGCGGGGTTGCGTTTAGTGTTTTGGGGATATTAGGAGAGGGTTGGTGGAGTCGGTAAATGGAATACTATTTTATAGTTGGGTATTTTATAATCTACAATGCTCTCGTATTTCTATACCATTTACGTTAAATAGAATAGCTTATTTTTTCTATTCACATATTCTTTATATGTATTATAACTTTATATTATATTTTATATTTGGATTTAGAGTTAATGATTAGAATTTAAGGTTTAGAATAGAGTTTGGGTTTAGTGATTTGAGCTTAGAGTTTAGTATTTAGGGGTTGAAAGTTAGGGTTAGTAATTAAGGATTGGGTTTAGTGTTTTGGAGATGTCAGGAGAGTGTTGGTGGGATTTGTAAATGGAATAGTAGCTAGAACCATACTTAATTTTGTGTTGGAAAACTATTATATTTTATAGAGAAAAAAACAAAAATAGCACTAAATCAAGTTTATGTTCTCAAACTAGTACTCAAGGTCAAAAGTCACAAAAATAGCACTTAGTATTTTATCAAAAGTCACAAACTTAGGGTTTAGAGTTAAAGGGTGGGGTTTAGGATTTAGGGTTTAGGGTTTAGGGTTTAGAGTTTAGGGTTTAGGGTTTAGAGTTTAGAAATGAGGTTTTGGGGATAAGATTTCAAATTTTGAAAAATAAAAAAATTAAAATTTTCAAAGGATAAACTTAGAAAGGTGCTATTTTGGTCATTTTAGTTTTTGAGTGCTATTTTTGTGATATAAACTTAAAAATGTGATATTTTGGAGATTTGCCCTATTTTATATTGTACTATTTATAAAGAGCTTATACCATTATTTTGTACATGTAACATGTCATTAATGGTGTGTCAATCGTTGTTTCTCTTCTTCAGTAAACTGCTATTACATCTCAACTTTCTTGCATGTGTTTTCTACCATAAATACCACAAGACTATATAACCAATGATCCAATACACATACTCATCATCAACGATATAATTTTTATCCTCGTCTACATGTTATTTATGTCAACGTTATCTATTTTTTCTCTGTCACCTATAACCTGGAAAGAAGAAAGACATAACCGACATAATTGTACACTCAATGTTATTAAGTTAATAACGTCAAAATCAGTGACATATTTTTGATTTCCTTTCCAAAATTGGTTAGATGGCAAATTAACCCTCTCTTAAATGTGTGCGTACAAAAAAAGATATGTTGATGTTAATGTGTCAAGGGAAAGGGAAGGCTGATGATCATCCTTAGCTCGGAGTTTTATTTCTCATCTGAAGGATACAAGATTAATTAACGACTTAGATTATCCTGACCCTTTCTAATCTACCGTAGACACGAACACATGTGATCAATCACGGCTCAGATAATCCTAGACCTTTCTTAATTACCATAGACACGAACACATGTGATCACAAAATCATCGTACGAGACAGTTTCTTACGGCGAGGAAGGGAAAATCGTAATAGAGGCATGGAGGAGGCTGCAGCGGCGGCGGAGCTCGAGAGTCTCCAAATCGATATCCTCCGTAGAATCTCGGCTCTCGAAAGCTCGATTCTCCCGGAGAGTTCGTCGCCTTCTCTACCGGAAGATGAAAGCCAAACAGTGTCTCGCCTCTCCGCCATTCTCCGGTCCGGCGGCGTTAAAGACTTCTCCTTCAAGAGGGTAGCTCCAGATTACTACGACTGGCCTCTTGAATCCCGCCGCGACGTTCTCGGCGCTTCCTCCGTCGACCATCTCTGCAAGAGCATTGTCCTGGTACGTCAAAGTCTAATGCTTTTTGAGGTTATGAAACAATGTTGCAAACTTGGCTTTTGTTGAATATCAGAAAGTTAATATCTTTTTTTGCCCTCGGATAGAGTTTCTTGTTACACTTCTTGAATCAATGCCATAAAGGTTGTTTCTTTTCATATGGGTTTACTCACTAAATAATGCAGGTTAATACTCAAGCCTCATCAAATGTTTTGGATTGCAGTGATCGCAACAACTCCAAATACTATGTGGTTGTTGTTCAGGTGCTCTAATGATTCTTACAGAACAGCATTCACACCTTTGTTCTCGTTTCTAACTGTATTCATCTGAACACTTTCTGTTTTTTTTTATGGCAGTATACTGCCAGATTCAATGCGGATGCAGTGAAGAACTTTCTTTATACACTAAACGAGGGCAAGATCCCGAAGAAAAGATTCAATCGTAAGTGTGATCATTAGCTAGTTATTTAACTTCTGTCTCCTGATGCTTTCTCTAATCTCTGTGTGTAGTGAGACTTGCTCCCGAGGAGACGTCGATTGAACTGACTGGGTTTGAGCACAATGCGGTAACCTGTGTAGGGATGAAGACAAGCATACCGGTAAGTTTTGTTTCCATTGCACAAGGTTTTGTCTTTTTTTTTTGGTGATCATCTGTTGGTGCTCGCTCATTTGATATTAGACATGTTTAAGACATGGGGTGTATCATGAGAGTAACCTCTACCCACTTGTGTTTTCTTCTCCTAGACAAACCAGTTTTGCACTGTCTTTTGTGTTCATAAATGGTTACAGTTTATACACATGTGCTTGCCAAGCGTTTTCCAGACATCACAGTCTATTTGTTTCTTGTCCTAATTGTCAAAGAGGCCCTGAAGGGTACAATGCCCAATGGGTTACACAGCTACTTCTTTGTCTTGCTTGTTTATCTTTAAGGTCTGTAATGGAGGTGTGGTACATTTTAACACTGTTTACATTTTGATACGGACACAAAGTTAGTTAAGAGTTTTTCTTGTGAGCCAGCTACTGTTGAGTGTTAACTGATTGTCCCACTTATTGTCGTTAGTAGTTTCTTTCTCCATAGATAGTTCAATACCTTCTTTGAAACTATTCGTACAAGAGTTAGTAATAGGCGTCAGGCAGAGAGACTTAAATGGCGTTAATTTTGTTGAATGTGTAGATCTGTGCAGAAATGGCCCACTTTAACGTTCAGACCACACTATTTGTGCGACTGTGATACATTACTCTTTCAGAATAATTTTTTAGACCTAGTTAGTATTCATGGAGTTGTAAGTTCGTTTGGTGGAGATATGTATAACATGAAATCTAGTTTTCTGTATTGAGATTGAGCAGTACTGATGAGTTGGATGGGGTTTGGGAAATGACAGGTGATATTGGATGAGGCCATAGCCAAACTTAAACCGGACTTCTTCTGGCTGGGCGGGGGAGAGATTGATCTGAAGCTTGGCGTCAGAACATCTGAGTTCCTTGATTTTGTGAAACCATTTGTCGTTCCTTGTAGCTGAAAGCTAGAATCTACTTAACAATATTCTTCTTCATGTCATTCATCCTAAAGTGTATGGTCGCTACTTTGTCAAATGTTACCGTTGGCTAAGATTTGAGCTGGCAGGTTTTGTACCTCTCACAGACATTGGTATTCTTGGTAATGAATGACCATGTTGGTTTTTTTTTTTTTTTTTTTTTTTTTTTTTTTTTTTTTTTTTGGACAACGACCATGTTGGTTACGTTCTACTATTCTTGCCTAGAGCTAAAAAGGCGGTGAAGAGTTCCCAAATCAGCACATTCCAGAGAATAACAACATACTTTGGTCATGAAATATAATATAAATTAGCACAAGAGTCATTACAACCACCAAAATGGTGAATGCATATGACAGTATTTTTTTTTTTTTTTTGTCACTAACATATGACAGTATATGATGTTTGATATATATAATCAAGCCTTCTCGTTGTGGATGGGAGGCTTGCGATGAGGCTGAGGATAATCCATGACTACTACATCTTCCCCTGTCTCCTCTCCACCTAGCACCCTCCTGGCGTCTTGTACCAAAGAAGCAACCTTGTGATGATGCTTGTGAAACCTTAGACGCCGAGCAGTGGCACAACCAAAGTTGGATGACAAAAGCAGAAGAATGAAACAAAACACCATCTTGAGCCCACGCTTCACAGAGCAAGACATGACCTCCTTCTTGTTCAGATACTATATGCTGTGCCTGTATAAAGTGTGAGATGAGAGCAAGACAAATATAGTTTGAAATTTGTTTTAGTGCAAGAGAAGAGAAGAGATAAAGAGTATTTGTAGGCAGAAGAAAGATACTAGAGAGAGAGTAAGACAAGCATTGAATGCAGGTGGGGGGAAGGTCCTTCACTATCACAACATGCTCTTGTTCCTCTCTTGTTCTTTTACCTTCTCTCTTGTCTATCTATTTCAAATATGTTTTCTCACTCATTTATGTATTTATATACGTATCTATCCCAAGTATAGTGGGTGTCTTGATCCGCCAAACCTTTTGTCTACTTTGGGGGGGTCAATATCTCGTTTTTTCCTTCTTCCATTTACTAATAAGCTTATTCTTCCCCATCACTATTGTATCCAACTATTACAATTTCAACGGTAGTTTAACTCACATAGATCACTCTCCTAAGTCCTAGTCGACGTGGACAGGACAAATTGACAATCACATCAATCTTATAAGGACACTATTACACATTATCTTAGCATCAACGTTATTTCGTTAACGTTGGGGAACTTGAAATTAAAGAATCTTTGAGGATGGTTCATAACTAAATGATATTTTAGCTAAAACTTTTGAGAAGTTCAAACAAAGAAACAATAACAGTAAAGTGTAAGAAGTTAGAACAAGACAGCATGGTCTGACCGTCTCCTCTTCTCTCCCCTTCCTTAGACGACAATGTGGGGACCCTTTTCTTAACATCACCGGCCATTCTCAACCGTGTATGCCACGTGGCACAATTCCTTGTGCTGCTGTTCTGTTTCGTTGGGTTTATAGGCCTTTTTTGTGCCTTTGTCAATACCATGTTGCCCTCACCGCATCAAGTGATGTTGGCTTATATAGCGGAAGACATAAGAAAACACGATCAAGTTGTGATGATGGTTCGTAGAAACTATGTTTTCAGTTTATTTTGAAGAACTAAAAGACATTATTAGAGCATGTTTTATATACATTATTATTTCATGTTTTCTGTACACATCAACGCCCAACCGAACGTTCTTAGACAAGTACATAGGCTGCTTGCTTGCTTGCTTAAATAACTAATAAGATGACGATGATGTATACAGCGAAATACAGAAATGAAATATCCAGCGAGAGAGATCTATGGAGATCAATATCCAAATGTGTTTTCTCCGCTGTAAGTGACATAGAGGAACCCATCTTCCTCCTTTTTCTCTTCGTACACAGCTGACATCAACGCACCTGGAAAAGTGTTGTTATCAACATCAGACGTTTATAAGTAGACACTTGTTGATTGTGTTAAAAAGATCTAACTGTTTTTTTACCTGTTGGAGGAAGAACATTGTCCACAAAGATAAAGATAGCCTTCTCTGCACTCAGTTTGATTCTTTTGCGAATGACATACACGAATTGCCCCACTGTCAAATCCGCTGGGACTAGGTATCTACCAATAAAAAAAGCTTAGATGTTAACGCAAGTCAGCTCTGTTAATGAGATTACAGTTGAGTATGCCTACTTTTTCTTGTCGATGGTTGGTATATCACTCTTCTCAGCCTTCTCAACAATCACCTGGATCCCACAAACACATACAAAATGTGTGACAATCATCACTCTCAAGTGGTCATTTAGCTCTTAGCAATGAATTATGCAAATCCAATTCAAAGTCCAAATGTTGTAATAGACAACTACAACTCAAGCAGCTCCATGTATTAGATGATACAGTGCCAAACATATATATATATATCACAAGTATGAAGCTAATCAGGTAAATAGTAACTTTGATAACCAACTGTTGGTGTTGGGCCATGAAACAGAACAACATCTAATGCTGCATCAGCTTAGTGAAACACAAAGGATTGGTCCGAACATGGATGCTAAATCACTAGGTATGTGTAAGGGATCAATGTATGAGAAAAACAGTGAGCTCTTACCGGAATCCTATCTGGATACTTCTCTCTAATCCGAGCAGCCTCTGCGCTTCTCTTCTCTAAAGGTTCAAAAAAAAAAAAATCATGATTATTAGATCAAAAAAAAGAAAAGGGATTCGAGAAACAAAACACCAAAACAAGAACAAAGGGTCCGAATCAAAACCTAGGTCATGCTCTTGCTTGAACGTGCTTTTTGCCATTACTTCTTCTTCCACACCCTACAGAAGCCAACCATCAAAACAACCGATCATTATCTCTTACTTACGCCAGTGGTTTATAGAGTTCAGCGACTATTATCTAACATACCCATCCATCAATCAAAGATAACCCTTTTCGTCTCACACATAGAGAGACTCTCCTAAAGCTGAAACATACTCCAACTTAAATCGATTGATCAACATACAAAAACCCCAACCTTTAGTAATCTAAACGAATTACGACATCATCGCGATAAGTTAAAAAAAAAATCGAACCTGTTGATTACAAAGACGAAAGCTTTCCTTCGATCGAAGCACTTCTCAAGAACTCGATGCTTTCGATGTAGATTAGACAAATAAACAAAGCTACGAAAGTTCTGCGATTGAATACAGATGGAACACAGTAATGTCTAGTCCTCTGCTGACGTGGCTTTTTTATTAGAACCATCAAAGAAAATCGGACGGTATATATTAGCTGTGATAGTGGAACACAAAATCATAACCGTTAATCTAACTGACGGTGTACGAGGGAGCTGTGCACGTTATTACTACTGCCTCGAAAAGAAGGATAAAGAAGAACCGCATATACCGGGGTTACGTTTCCTGCATGGGATATGACATATTTACCCCTTGTAACTCCTGGTTAGATTCAGAGTAAGAAAGGGTCACAATGGAATTGACAAGTCAATCTCTTTTACCTTTTGAGGTCCAGTTTGGTAATTAACAGGCCTTGCTTGGGTGGTCCGATTGTTTGTGATTTTCAAAACTTTTACTGTTAGAATTTTTAATTTTAAGTTGACTGTTAAAATTTTATTTTCTAGAAATAGCTGAAGAAATAAATTACATTAAAAATAAAATTAGTTATTTTGGCTCTAGAGTATTAACACCACCTTTTGATGTTTCAATTTTCCTGTCTTTCACCTCTTGAATTCTAGTGAATTTGATGTCGTCTGTCTTTGTGATCTACTTCAAAAGGCATATCTTCATTATACATGTCATATATGATTAGATCGAGGATGTCAATAGGTTCTGGAGTATTTAATTCATCTTCATACACATCAAAGATTGGAGCTCCGCAGATCTCTTTGATAAGATCAAATCCTTCTTCGTTAGAGAAGACGTCATCCAGTTGAGGTAGAACCTCTTGTTGTTGTGACTGGGTTAACATGACTAGAGCATGTTCTATGGACTTTATGAACTCGTCATGTAGATCGTGTTTGTATTCCGCAAGTGTTTCTCGGACGAAAGTCGCTAGTTCATTCTTTATTTGCTGCTGAATCTTACTCGAATACATGATAAAAAGACCATTTTGTCTCTGATACCAACCGAAAGAGAGCTGAATCTTAGTAACAAGATGCTTTCAACTCAAACAAGAAGGTCTTTTGATTTTAGTGACACTCTCAACAAGTCATAATAGGGTTCTAAGTGCTATAAGAGCACGATTAGCAGTTGCTTAGGTGGGTTTTTTTATGTTTTTAGGATTTAAAAAAAAAATTATGCATTAATAGAATAAACCTTTCTTAAAGCATCTCCAACCCTTCTCTATATTTGCCTCTAAATGCTATAATAGAGTAAAATCAGCTCCAATCCACCCCTATTTCTTCCCCTAAAATAGAGATTGCTATTTTTTCCTCTATATTTAGGGGAAAAAATAGCATTCCTCTATAATAGAGGCAAACTTTTTTATTTACAAAATAGTCCTCTAATATTTTATGATTGTAACTAAAATACTTATGTATGAAGAAATACAATTCTTACATATAAAATCACACCTTTTTGGTTACGTACTAATTATTAATTTTTATAACTATAGTTATAATTAAAATAAAAAAATATTATTTATTTAAAAGTCAATTATAATTAAAATAAAATAAAAAATTATTATTTTATTTAAAAGTCAAAGACTTTTTATTTAAATATTAATCAATACAACATATTAA
>NC_027755.1:15199377-15207484 GCF_000695525.1 Brassica oleracea var. oleracea
ACATGATATAATGACTACATGTATAATTTTACATAATATGATTATTGAGGATGAGCGTGATCTCGATGCACCGATTGGAATTGGAAGAGAAGCTCCACCTCTGGAAGTCCAAATACCAGATAATGAAGATAACCGATTCCAAGAGTTTCTAAGTCGATTCAGAAAAATCAAAGATAAAGAAGCTCATTTCTCACTTCGTAATGCATTAATTGATCATTTATGGGAAAAATTTAGTAATAATGATTGTTAGATAATGGTACTTTGTTTTATTTTTTTTTTGTCTAATGTATTTTTGTAATAAAATGTTTAATTTAAATATTTTTGCAATATTATGAAAAAATTTCAAAAAGTATAATGAAAGGGTTAATTTTCAACATTTACAAGTTAGAAGTGTAAAATGTAAAATAAAAAAAGGAATTTTTTAAGAATATTTCTTTTTAGAGGAAAAAATAGAGAAATACATTGGAGATGGTCGGTCAGAAGATATGTTTCTTATGAGACACGTGTCTGTCATTCATCGCGTCTCTTTCTCTCTCTCTCTCTCGATGGAATCATTATGTGTATCTCTTGCTCTCCTCGACAGACCGGAAAAGGAGAGACAGGAAGAATCAAACCTCTGAATCTCTCAGAAGACGGAAGAGAACGATGAAGAAGCAGACGATTTACTCATGTGGAGCAACGATTGTTATCTTCCTCGTCTGATGATCATCACTCCCAGCATCCCTCAGTCTCAAGCCTATCATGATTTCGCCGATCAACGATCCTTCTTCGGTAACTTCTCTGATCCTCACTTCTCACTCCTTTTGATTTCTAGGGTTCTCTACCTCACAATCGACGATCCATATCTTTTAGGGATTCTGAATGCTGGTGTTTTTGATTATTAGTCTTTTTTTTTTTATCACTGGTGTTTTGGTTTTGCTTTCGAGTAGATGATTATTTCCTTCACATCCATCATGGCTATATTTGTGATTGTCAGGATTGATGAACACAAGGGAAATTACAGAAAGCTATGATGGGTTTTTCACCACCGTGGAGTCCCTCATTGACGGCACCGGAGACTTCTCAGTCGAGAAGGAGTTCATGTCTCATGTTTCTACTCTCTGCAAGTACGGCCTTGATTCTCTTGTTCATGACCACTTTCTCATATCACTCCTGGTATTATATAAAATTCCTTTGTTTGATTATACTAGTCTTAAGTCCTTAGTGGTGTAGAATTGTAGAAAGTTTCTTCTCTTGTGATGATCTTTACGCGGACACTTGTTTTGTTTCAGCAAGCTTTTGAGAAGAGCGGTGCATTGAGTTTTTCGCATCATTTTGATGATTGCAGCGATAAGAACCATACTATAAGTAGATACAATGCTTGGTGGATGGCTAAATATTCTGAGATTGACACTTTTCATTTTTCATTTCATAAGTTATTGACTAAAGATAGATGCTTTCCGGACAGGATTACGAAGAAGAGATTCACCAAGTGTTGTGCAAGGCTTTGGAAGAAATTTCTATAGAGAAGCAGAACCATGACAAGCGTATGTCCATGGAAACACTCGCCTTTACGTTGGTAGCTTGTCATCTAGAACTCGTACCAGAGACCTTGAGCGTCTTTTCAGCAGATACGGAAGGTAAATTTATCAAATTCTTCTGCTTGGGTGACGTATTTGATTTTTTTTTTGGTATGAATCGGGATGGGCAGATGTGTACACAATTTTAACACTAGAATCCGAGGGCTAGTATACATCTATGTCTTGTATTTATAGTTTTGCATTTATGAATCTAGGTTTAGTGTTTTCTTCTCTTTCCTTTCTCAACTTGAATGATCCAGTAGAAAGGTACATGTGTATGATGATTGCTTTCCACTTGTATTTACTTCAGCTGGGAATCTTCTGTTTCAGTTGGCCTATTTGTGATTGCTTGATTGCTTTCCACTCCTCTGGATATTCTCTTGAGAAAGTTCAAGCATATTATTCAGTTGCGTAAAGGATAAGTCTTGAGTCTGTTCATGTTAAAGTATGCAACTTTGGTTTAAGATCCTATATGGTTTGGGAATATAGTAATCTTTAGTGCAGTGGCTGATTATCCTTAGTAAAATATAATGAGTGATCACATGATTTGTACTTGTATTTGAATCTAGCATTGAAGCCTTAATGAGTGAATCAGATGATTATCCTTAATAAATTTTTTAAGAACCCTTAATTAAGAGACTAGCACTGAAGCACAAAAACTATATGTTTCTTAACTAAAGTTCTTAACTATTATTTATTATTAAAAAAATCACTAAGAAACCATAATGAGGTTGTATGGTTAATCATGCTTTAAAGCTCTTGTCGCAATTGTAAATATAATTCAATAGAAAGGTGATTTTTACACAGCCTAAAGTGAATATTTATACTAACGATAGAAGATCGTATATAATCAATATTCTTATTCTCCTAAGTCCTAAGTACAAGGATTAATAATTATCCTAAAGAATAATAAAAGAAAATCCAACTAATAAATAAAATAGGAAACACGTAAAACATTTTTACGAAGTCATAACCTACGCTGCATCATATATTAATTTTCGTACTTGATAAATTGTTAGTGTGATAGATATACGAGGATCCCAGGCATCACTAATTTACCAGTTCCTAAATTTTATCGAGTTTTCAAGTATAGAGAAGAGAAGCATGGGTTGTTCGTTAGTTTAATGGTAATTAATATTTAGAAACTGAATTTAGAACTAATGTGGTTGATGTTAATTATCTTGTTTCAACATTGGATTAAGAGAACTGTTTTGTTAGCTTAAACACTATGTCATATGAACTTGAAACAGCACACTAAACTTTCTTGATTTGATCTGACCCAAGATCTTGTCTGTTTTACCGCAACGTATCCAAAGATTCCTTATGGTCTAACTCATTAAACGACATCATCCTAAAAGAAGGGGCCCACAAACAACATGACCAAAATCAAGCGGGTGGGATGATTAAACGGATGATACCATTCTTGCTGATTATTTTGATCTGACGAATAGGAATGTCAATAGGATTGGAGAGCATAGCCACTTCACCAGAGTAGAACCGGCCACCTGAGTCGTGACTAACGGCAGGAGCGTCACCAGTCACCATCACCATCCCACTCTTGACGGAGACTGTGAACCTCTCTTTGGGAACGCCTGGCATGTCTACACGAACGTAGAGGCATCCGTTTTGGAGCTGCTTCGACTCATAAGCCATCAAAGATCCTTGCTTCACCCATGGGTGTGGCTGCAGTACCCGACCCGTCAACACCGGATCTGCTCTTCCACAGAAAACAACAAATTAAATATTATATATTCCCTTTACAACAACCAATTAAAGTCCACGTAAGCATGTGGATACCATGTGGATCCGTGCCATAAGTAACTTTGTGAGAACCAGTCCAAGCGTGATCTTTGACCACAACTAGAAATAAAACAAACAATATAGAGTTAATTAGTCAAGAAAAACAGAAAAGATGAATCAAGATTGAATCTGTTTCAAAAAAAAAAAGAGAATGAATAAAACAATACCTTGTTCGGAATCTGGGACAACAAGAAAAGCTGTATGTATAAAAACTTTAATATCAGACAAATAAAACAAATATTCATACAAATTTAAAAGAAAATGTGGGGGTTTGATATGATATTACGTGGGCGTTGAGTTGCGATTTGAGTCTTGGAGAGGAGAAGGCGGAGAACACCATCGGACATGTGTGCTGCTACGGCTGAAATCTCGCAGCATTTGCAGACGAGACCTGTAGTGTAGATGTAGTTCCGAGGAGAGGAGTCGTGTTTGTGCTCCTTTGGTGCGAGGGCGAAGACAGTCACAGCTTTCTTGGTATCATCAACCACAACCTTCATGGCGTCTTCTGGAACGCCGGGGAAGTCCACCCGAATAAACATGTCATCGTTCTCCAACGTCTTCAACTCCTGAAACCCTTTTGGCCCGTTTGCTAGAAACTGGTTGTTGATAGCATAAAACCCATCTTCTCCATCCATTAACACCAAACACAGACATTAAACAACATCAAATAAGTAAACATTCATCGACCCATTTGAGTGAGATATGAGATCTGAGGATGGTTTGAGAAGATCTTACCGCGAGATGGAGGGATAGCACTAAGAGGGACGACCATGATTAAGCGACGAGATAGAAGTTTTCTGTGAGATTTCTAAAAATTAGAAGCTATTTAACTAGGGTTTTATCTCTTCTCTGGGTTTTGGATCTTTGATGTAGAGGAAAGAGAGGCAATGAGGAGACAAGGAAAACGACAAACTGTAAGAGAAACGTGTCCCTTGACCATTTGTCATTGAGCGTGACCCTCTCATTTTGAAAAGCAAGTTTCTTTATACTAGTATCTTTACATTTTTACAAAAAAATAAAAAAAAGAAGTGTCTTTATAGTGTTTGTTAGCAGACTACCTCGTCAGGTTTTGATTGAATTTGTTTTGTTTCGCGGTCGGTTGAGTTCGGAATTACTTTTGGTCTCAGCAAACTGTATTTGATTAATACAGTGATATTTTAATTATCTGATAGATTGTTTCTACTTATATATTTTAGATTAGCAAAGATAACATGTTGCTCTATCTTCTTTCATTTTTTACCCTATCAAAAATAAATCTCTCACATTTTCTAGCTTTTTGTTCACTGAGTTTCTAAAGAACTGCTGCATAAATGGAAATCTAGATTTCAAATAAATGAGTTAACTCTTATTTTCGATGACTTTCTGTTATCTTGAAAAATTACATAATTGAGCACGCCAAAATGAGCCGAATATATTTTAACTTAACGGCCTTCGTCAATGGCGAGGATTTCCAAATGAGATCCATAAATGGCCCACTAATTTTTTAGACCATCCGCATTTGAGTTTCAAGACAAAAATTCACACGTTTTTCGAGAAGAAAAAATATTAAAATAATCGGATTTTAGTGAACCCGGTTCGTGCAGGTTCGCTGGAGTGATACCGTCTCGTTACTGTTCTGCAGGCCTCACGACACGTGGCAGCCCGCGATAGATTTGTTTATATATATATATATTTTTTTTTTTTTAAAATCAAACGAAAAAAAAATTAAAATAATAAAAAAAAAATATTGGAAATCGGGAATTGCAAGTTTGCTGCTGCTCATGCTCTTAGATTTGGAGGATAGATACACCAGACACGTGTTGCTTTGCAGTGAGGTTTTCTCAAATGTCACTGCACTCAGTCTTCTGCGGATGAGTTATACATCAACAACAGATGTAACAATACTATGACTTTGACCCAAGAAAAAAGATATTATGAGTCTATGACTTCGAACAATTTTTTTCCTAAACTATATTTGTGTGAACTGTGGATGTATTCTATTAAAACAGCAACAATGACCTATTGATAAAAGTTATGTCCAACAATTATTTTTCAACAATTCATACTTTAAAAATTACTAACTGCATCCAAATATATATTATGGATGTAACCACTACTTTAGTTGCATAATAATCGGGATATCATCAATATCAAAATCATCACTCAATAACTGCATCTAAATATCAATTATCAATGTATCTTTGTATAACACGAACATTTGAGGCAGTTGAATTATCTACGTGTCTTTGTATAACACGAACATTTGAGGCAGTTTTATGCATCAAAAAATCAAATCAGTCTGAATGAACATTTTATGGTTCACAACCCTGTTTTTCGGGTCTATTTCGAATCATTTTGTGGGTACAAATATTTTTTATTAATTACATTAATAACTCAAAATGTTATTAAATGCAAGAAATAGCTTGATTTTGTTCAAATTTGATTACACATTTTAAATTTCTATCAAATGCAGTAGAAGCTCTATGAATTAATACTCGATAAATTAATAATCTCTATAAATTAATAAATGTTGTCGGTCCCAACTTGGGCCGATTCAAAATTTGACATAAATCAATAAAATAATAAGGTAATAATTTTTTAGAAAATTCTATGTAAATATAAGGTTCTATTAAAATTATAAATTAATAATTTATATGTATACCTATTTTATATAAGTAAGAACCTATTATTATACTGTTGTTTTTATATTCACAATTGAATTATCTTAATATTTCTTTAACACTTAATATATTTTTGATGAGATTTAGTGATATTATATCTAAAATCACATTTAAGTTCTGTGCAATATATATTATATACACCAAATAATATAATAAAAGTAATATAAATGTCAGATTTCAAAAAATAACAATTAATTCTATGCACTAAAATCAAATATTTTTATTTTCTTAGAATAAATATATCTTAAAATAAGAAATGTAAATAAAGAAATTTTTGTAAATTACTATCTCTATAAATTAATAAATTTTCAAAGTTCCAACATTATTAATTTATAGAGGTTCTATTGTATATATATTGCATATCATTCAAAATCCTAATTACATATTCAATAATAAAAACTATATCCATTAGAAAATTATGTTTACAGTAATTTTCCCAAATATAACGCTTCTTTGTAACATTTAAATGTAGATACACAAGCAAAAAATTAAAATTTATATCAAATAAATTTATTAACTATACACCTCTTACATTGGGTCAAAATTTACAAAACTCATTTTTAATTGCATGACAAATTAGTAATAATAAAGTTATATAAACCATTATATATGAAATTAAATCATGAAAATTGAATGAAAAACATATAATTTTATCTATTTAATTACTAAAAAAATTATAACTATACTTTACTATTAAAAAATCACAGTTTAGAAATAAAGTACAAAATTAATGTGTGAAATGGCTACGACACAAGTGTATAGTTATGCAATATCACAAATTCAATAAGATTATCAAAACCTCTTACTAACAATTTTAAAAATATTATACACAAACATATAAATTAAATTTCCTTAACATATAAGAAATTATTACAGAAAATATTACAAAGAAACGGGTATATGGGCATATGATTACGAGAAACGAGCATATGCCGGATCAACTTTTAAATTATTATTATTTTATAAAATAGATTTTAATTAAGGTTTATACAAAAATATGATTACGAAAAATACAAAAATATGATTACAAAGTAAAACATAAATATAAAAATTAAATTTCTAAAAAAAAATCAAAACAAAAAATATACCCGTCATTTTTTAAAGGTGGATCAGAATCTAGTTATACTTATTAATTTAGGTTCATATTTTGTTGTTTGTTACTTGACCCACGTATTTACTATCAACGGAAGCTTAAAGCACAAAAGGTGATGCGACCACATACCCCACATTTATGTGAACATCACCAACGAAAGACCCTTGTTCTTCTTTTTTTTGTCGTCTAGAATTTTATTAATGGGTCGAAAGCCCAGATAAAAATCAAGTCCGAGACTACAACAACCATAAATAAAAAGCACAAAGACGAACCGATCACTTGCAAAGCTAAAATTGGGCATAAAGCCCACAAAAAAACTCATTACCAACACGGGACAGTAACCCGTGTCGTAATCGAAACCTCCGGAGCTATCACGACGATTCTACGGATCAACGTCGACGGCATAGACTAACCGGATACTCTCTGTTCCACCTGAACATTATACTCAAAGCTCGAGCCAATGAACCAAACACACTGAAGGATCTACGAGACCCACAAAGCTAACAACCGCCTACAATCGTTCATAATCATTCAAGATACTTTCAAACGCCACATACAACCGAGTGGAGGAGAAAGTCCTCTGAGACTTAGAAAGAGAGGCAAGAAGAACAACTGAAAACAACCACCGGTGTGGTGTAGATTAAACCTCGAAAGACCCTTGTTCATCTCATGTTTTTGTTCAGACAGACATAATTAACTCTTCTCCCTTCATTTTTTTCTTTAAAAATTACAGTTATTATTGTTGGGTTTTCCCTCATTAGCCCAAAAATAATAACTAATCAAGTTATAATCCAAGAGTCCAAGAAGAAGAGATATGTAGAGAAAAATGGAGAAGGATGAAGAAGTGTGTAGAAGAAGAATTGTGTAGAAGAAGAGAGAAAGTTATGGAGTTAGATATTTTGAAATAAATAATAATTTAGAGAAATCTAGAACTTGTTGGAGTGTGCTCCTCCACTTGTATAAATAGGGGTGCTTAGCACCATTTGTAATCATCC
>NC_027755.1:15209763-15213868 GCF_000695525.1 Brassica oleracea var. oleracea
GTAGGAGTTGTGAGTCGCTTTCTAGCGAATCCAGGAAAGGAGCATTGGAAAGCAGTTAAGTGGATCCTACGCTATCTACGAGGCACAACGAAGAAGTGTCTATGTTTTGGCAATGAAAAATTGGAGCTGAACGGTTACACCGATGCAGATTGGGCTGGTGATAAAGATTCAAGGAAATCAACATCAGGCTTTGTTACTACCTTTGCAGGGGGAGCTGTTTCCTGGCAATCGAAACTACAAAAGTGTGTTGCCTTATCCACCACGGAAGCAGAATACATCGCAGCAACGGAAGCATGCAAGGAGATGCTATGGATGAAGAATTTCTTGCTTGAGTTAGGAGTAAAACAAGAAAAGTACAACATGCTATGTGACAACCAAAGTGCTATTCACCTAGCAAAGAATCCAACGTTTCACTCTCGCTCGAAGCACATCGACATTCGGCATCATTGGATTCGAGAAGTTCTTGAAGAGAAGCTTCTACATCTCAACAAGGTACACACCGATGAAAACTGGTCAGACTTTATGACCAAGGTATTACCGATCAAGAAGTTTGAAGATTGCTGCAAAGGCACGGAGATGACAATGGTTTCGGGCTAAATCGGGAAGGGGGAGATTTGTTGGGTTTTCCCTCATTAGCCCAAGAATAATAACTAATCAAGTTATAACCCAAGAGCCCAAGAAGAAGAGATATGTAGAGAAAAATGGAGAAGGATGAAGAAGTGTGTAGAAGAAGAATTGTGTAGAAGAAGAGAGAAAGTTATGGAGTTAGATATTTTGAAATAAATAATAATTTAGAGAAATCTAGAGCTTGTTGGAGTGTGCTCCTCCACTTGTATAAATAGGGGTGTTTAGCACCATTTGTAATCATCCACATCAAGAAAACAAAAAGAGAAAACATTTGTAAGAGAGAGTTCTCAAAACAAAATCTTTGTAAACCCTTTCCAAAATTATAAAGAGTCTTCTTCTTAAATTTTTTAGTTGTCTAATCTCATATTCATCTCATCGATATTGGGTAATTTTCCCAACAATTATGATGTCGATTCGTCAGTGGATAAAGGTTTATTTAACTCTGAAAGTCAGGTAAGTGTAAACATGCATGAACGTGATTTTAAAGATGGATCAGGGATATTTCTGTAATAAATGAGGAACTTACTAAATGATGCCCATAAAAAAAGGTATTGTGTTTCTGTTTCTTTGTCAAGAAAGAAACATTAATGGTTCGGTATAGGTGGTATAAAACACTACCTCTCTACAGAGTCACATGATGCAGCTGGCGACACAAACTACACCACAATAAAAGTAGTAAGTAAATAACCATACAAAATAGTAATTATTATCCCTTTCATACTATAAACTGTTTTAGTTTAAAAATGAATATTTTTCTTCAAAAACTATTGCTAAATACATAAATAAATATAGTTAAACATGTTATAAAATTACAAAATAATAATTAGTTATACAATATTCAATAAATATAAAATTGTATAGAATACGAAAGCAATTTATATTTTAAATAAAATATATTTTCTAAACAATTTATATTGTCTGTAACTGGTTACTTCTAAAAATAATAGGATAAACAAATGAATAATTATTTATGTAATGAAAATAGAATAATGAATGATATCATAATAAAAAATTATTAATGGAATATTAGTTTCCAATCATTTGATTAGCTTTATAAGTTTAGGATGTGGAACAAAATGTTAAATTTTGTAAGAGATTTATTTTTATTTCATTTAGAAAATGGAAAATGGTGAAACTGTTTATTAAAAAAATCATTATTGTAACTGGTAAACATTTTATGAAATTCTAGGGAATAACACATTTCAAATAAATTTATCGCACTAAAAATCATTGATGAGTTGTAGCCATTATGAAACAGAGAATATATTGTGCTGTTACTAGTAAAATGTAGTAACCCATAAGGTGAGTGTAGACTGATATTTCAATAATTTATGTAATATCTGATTCAGAGATTAAATATCTAAGTTGTTTTTGGGTTTAAATATCTCACTTATTATGGAGATATTTGAATATCCATGATCTGATTCTTGGATTATTTGAGTATTTACCACACTGTCCTAGTTATTCCAACACACCCAATGATATACGTGATAAGAATAATATTCACATTATTTAACAAGCTAGCGGCCTTGCACACACTTGTGTCATAAAAAATATGCAGCTAAATTAAATAGTTTCTTCAAACACACATTAATAATCAAAGATCCAAGATCCAAACCTCATGCAAAAGAATCATCTCAAGAATTTCAAAATATCACAAAGATCCAACAAACAATGTATTATCTATCTCATCCATGACCCTGAAGGAGAAATCAAGAAACAGAACTTGTTTCTTGGGTTTTCAATTGTGTCTTACATCAAAAGTACATCGCTTGATGAAGATCGTCCAAAGATTCCAAAACCACTAAACGTTTTCTAACTTTAAAAGAATAAACGATCTTGAAGAAAACCAAATCAAGAAGATGCTTTGATATCCAGTAATCTCTGAAACCTCCAACTGTTATTATATGGCTGAAACTACGGTGACAATGTCGCTTTCTTGCGGCGGAGGAAGATTCAGATCTATCACACAACGACGGAGCTCCGGGAAATGTATCTTCTCCGGCTTCGTTTCTTCCGCTGCAAGAACATGTTTCTTCAGTTCAATCTCCCTCGTATCTCTCGATAGCATCATCAAACACATGGCCAAATCCTGTTCCGGAGAACCGTCGGAGACAGAACTCGCCGGTTCTTGAGACTCGTTCGAGTTAACATGACTCGTCTTCTGCTTCTTCCCCGACTCAAACACTCTCTTCTTACTCCTTTTCTTCGTCTTCTTCTTCTTGGAAACCTCTGCTCTGCTCCGTTTCCGAACTGGGTCCACAGACTCAGGTTCGGTCTCGGTCTCGCTGTTGTAAGCGGTGGAAGACTCAGGATCCGGGTTGAAGACCCGGAAACTCTTCCTCGGGTTCTCTCGCAACCGGTAGACTAGAGCTTTACCGTCTGAGGAGGAAGAAGAAGAGGAGTAAACCGAGTCACTGAGTTTCTTCCGAGTGGGCGTGTGTGATGAGACCAAGTGGGACTTCATGTGACCACCGAGTGCTCTGCCATTACAGAAACTCTTGGAACAGAGCTTGCATTTGTGCTTCTGCATCTTCCAAAGAAGCAAGAACAGAACAAAAAGAAACCTTAAGAAGACTTTTTAAGTTTTATTTGTCCCAGTTTTGCTTGAAGAGACTGTTGTAGAGAAGAGAGAGATTGAGAGATAGACGGAGAAGTTAATAAAGAGTAGGTAACAAGCATTCCTTTCTTTTTCACAAAACCCCAAAATTAACAATAATGACGCTTTGGTCCATACGATAACTACTATTAATGATAGGCAAATATAACTTTTTTTAGTTAGTTTTAGTAAAACATTTAAGAGAAAACCATACTACTTTTAATTCGACTGACAACGATAACCACTGAGTATAGAATCTTGAATTAATCCGAAATATTGAAATTTTAATACGAAGTTTGTATGTATCGTGACTGGAATTATTCATGTTCTTACAAAAAAACAACTAAAATGATTATTTGTTTTAGTAAAAAATTGTTGGGAAATCTGTTTTTTTAGAGCAAAAAAATGGTAACTATGTCCCTTTAGACTAAATTATACTATTTTATGTCCTATTAGACTAATTTTTTTTCAAAATGGCAGTAATGCCCTTAAAATTGTAATTTAAAAAAAAAAGATATATATTGAGTTCGACAAGGGGGATCGATCGATCCCACTTTACAAGTTATAGTGGATCGATCGATCCCGATCATTATTCAAAACAAAAAAAAAATGCGAAATATATACTGATCGACCTGGTCTATTTCACTCGATCGGCGAAGGTCGATTTACACAGATCGACCGATCTGTAAGAATAGATCGATCGATCCCGTGCCGAGGAAAAAATCCCAAATCGATTTTTTTGGTTTTGTATGATTATATCCGGATTGATTCCCACTTGATTTGAACCGACCAAGCATGATTTCAACTCTTTAAACTCGATTTCTCTGGGATGAAAGTGAATATTCTCAAATATTCTCAAATATTTGAATTTCTAAAAAT
>NC_027755.1:15214075-15223109 GCF_000695525.1 Brassica oleracea var. oleracea
TAATGTTTAGAATTTGATTTCTACATGTTTTAGATTTATAGTAAATCTGTAGAAGTCGGTTTCTACATGTTTTAGAATTAGATTAATGTGTAGATTTTGATTTCTAAGAATTTTAGAATGGTAGGTTAAGCGCGGAATGTGTATTCTACATATTTGTAGAATACTCCTATTTACGTAGATCACGTATTCTAAACATTGTAGATTCAATGAAAAAAGTAGATTTCGTTTTCTACTTCGTAGAATGTCATTTCTACTTTTTAGAACATAATCTGAAATTTATAATTTTAACTTTTTTATAACTGGAAAATATACCATTAAGTTCATATAGGTATTTTAACAAATGTTACTATTTTTCCAAATTTTTTTTGTTTGTAAAACTATTTATTAAAATTATTTTCATAAATATTAAAGGGTATTATAGGAAAATATGACACAAAATATAGATTAGTCTAAAAGGACATAGTTACTATTTTTTTTGCTAAAAAAACAGTTTTCCCAAAATTGTTTAAAAGATAGAAGAAAGGTGACAAGAAAGCACAAAAAGAAAGTTGTTGCTTTGCCTTTTATTGACTAGACACTTCTGAATGCATAGACAAGTTTAGAACCTTAATAAAGGATTTGCAAAAATAAACAAAAAATTAAGATTAAAAAAACTTAACAAAGTATGTGTGATGTGAATCATGTTTGTTGGGTTAGTTGAAAGATTTGACGATTTGTAATGGCAGAGTCGGTTGAAGCGTCGAGGTTGATATGATACAAACGGTTGTATTATTTAACGTTGATTTAATTGGACTTTGAGATTTAAATGCTGACTGTTTAAACATTTAAATAGCTTGATCGCGATGAGCCGATGACTAATGAGTTTTAATACTAGTCAGAATCATTTAAACGAAACAAGCTAAATAAGCATCACGTCTATATAATTGTGAATAGATTGGTACCATCTAACATACGATGTTCGACCCAACGGTAAATGACTACACAATGATGATTGGAAAGGTCCACGTCTATTCTGAGCAATTCCACCTTAGTTTTTTTTTTTGTTGGTTTTCTGTATTGTTTTATTCTATGCTTTATTCTGATTTTTTTTCCAAAGGAAAATTAATACAAAACTTTTAGTTCAGATTCAGAGAAATATATGTTATAATAGATTTCGTATTATCGAATTGCGAAGCCTAATTGAAGTTTGTTTCTGAATCCGATTTCATTAGTTTTTTTTTTTTGAACGACAAACTTTCATTAGTTTATTTGACATGTTTTACATTTTTTTAAAAGATATGACATGTTTTGCATTCAATTCCAATTAGTCTAGCTGAAATGAGAATTACTGGCTGTCATTCTTTTGTTTGAGGCAGAGATTATTGATTATACTCATTACTCTCATTTCGAATGAAAGAATTAAGAGTATAAGACAAAACAACTTTGTCATGGGTTCAAGTATAATTAGTGGTGTCTTAATATTTTGAATTTTCGAACCGGGGATAGATATTGTTTTGTGACTGCAGTTTTAACTGATACCTCTTTTTCACTTTTTTAAGTAAATGGTTCATGTCTTCATGATAGATAGGCATTGTATTAGCATTGAATACTATAACAGAAAAGATGATTACCATTGGTTCGATGCTATAGTTTGGTTGGTTTCTTGGTTTTGTTTGGTTCTTAAAATCACAATTCTTATAACAAATGTGAGCGAATTTTTAATATACATCATCATGTTAGATTATAATGACAAAATGCTATCTGGTAACGATAGCTGCATCGGTGTATACGCTCGACCCTTCAAAATCACAATATAAATGACACTAGTTAATTTCGCTTCTCGTGTGTTCTCCAATTTATATAATTTGCGGATTCAAAATAGATGGTTTATAATTGTAACTTGTACTCGACTAGAAGATAACTATTTGTCGTAATGACTATAGTCACAGATTGTTTGTTCCATACACATCATTTGGATAAAAAGTAGTACTAAACAACATTAAGAGATCACAGACATCATGTACTTAAAAATTGAATACTGCATAGTCATCATACACTACACATACGCGCACAGGTATAGCAGGTAGACAAGAATGGACAAAATTGTTTACTATACGCATTGTAATCATGGTTTTATTAAAAAAATAAAGCTGATCAAAGAACATATATATCACATTACCAAGAATAGAAAAGGCAAAGATATTCTGTTGTTGGAACTTTATAAATAGTTGAGTAAAGAAAAGGCTTACACAATGGAATATATAGTGTGAACTACTTAGCTTTTGCTTCAATCTCAATTTTCACCCAATACATAACTCTTCAGTGCGGGAAAAGAAAAGAAAAACTCTGTGTGCTGTAATAAAAATAATATGTTAATCTCGTCCAAATTAATCTACCGGAAGAAAATGCTTACCAATATTTAGAGCACGATCGGCAGTATATTAACACAGGTTTCAAAAATGAAAAAGCTTAACATAATGAAAAGTTAAGAGAGAAGAAAGAGAAAGGTTCTAAACTAACAACTTTTGGATACGGTTTTCTGATTCATATACGCATGTGTTAGTACTTTTTTTTTTCCCCGAATTGAAATTCATTCATAATCGAAATACCAATATTCATACAAATGCTGGCAGCACAAACAAATAGCCCCAGAACCAAGAGCCCATAGGAAGCGGCTACTAGAACCCACACCGGAGTGACTTAAACCCACACCGGGGTGACTTGAGAAAATACACATGAAATCTAAAAGACAATAGAGACACATAACAAATTCATCTATGCATGAGCCAAAATAGAAAACCTACCAGGCTTTAGAACTAAGAAATGACCAATGATCGAGAATTACCGCTGCTGCCTATAGCCTGCCACCCGGTAATCTCCACTTCTGCATACCAGACTTATCGTTGCTGCCTCGCACGCCAACCGATAAGACCACACACCGGAGGCTTCATAACTCGACAAGGGGAACCGCTGCTCAGTCCACACACCTTGGATACATATACTTCTGAAAACCAAAGAAAGAAGCTCACCCAAACACCACAAATCTGAAGTCTTGCCAAACGAACTTCTCCAGAACCACTCACGAGAGAAGAACCAAATTGCAAGCAACCACTGGAAACCTTACCCTAGAAAAAAGACTGCTAAGTCACATTCACCAAGCACTTACTCCCTTGGCACAAAACGATCAAGACTCTCAAGCCCAAAGATACAAGAGCTCGACAACAATTTATATGACATAGACAAAGACACTGATAAGAAGTCAAACTGATACAGCAACATCAGGGAACATGACTGGGAAGCAACTAAGCGATTCGACTTGACATATAACCACATATCTGAACCCGCAAGCACATCCACTGCGAACCAAATCAAAGATCCGAGCCTGCATCAGTTACCCCAATCGAAACCCAACTCACCAGAGACTCAGATAAACCACATCCTAGACTAAACCTCGAACAAAGAAACCATCCAGAGACATTAGCTGCTACACTGAGGCTACGAAAAACAGAGATTCAACCCGGATCTTACCATCGAGCCTTAGCAACACTGAACGCCAAGGAGAACGCCTTTGAGCACCGAGAATGACGACAAGATCGGATCCAATTATAGAATCCCCCACTCAGATCTGACGATACCAAGCCGAAACCTTCAGAGGAGACATGGAAACGAGATACAACGCCGAAGACATAAATGAAACGGAGGGGCTGCTCCCGACGGCTGCGGCAGAGCCAACCGCCGGAGAGAAAGGGAACTAGGGTTTTGACTCTTTGTGATCACTTTGAGGTCATGTGTTAGTACTTTATTGGTCCTAATTTTTACAGAAAAATAAAAAGTAAATAAATTATTAAAATAATAATATTTTTTTTCTTTTTGCAACTTCTATCAGTTGTAACCGATGGAGATGCTCTTAAAGGAACCGACGGGAACAACAAAACCCTCATGTTTCCACTAACACAGAAAGCATGATCCAAGAAAAATGTTTACACACTATATAAATCTCGCTTTTAATCACAAACGAAAATATTGCTTTTATAAAAAAACTTTAGATTATGTATTCAAACATTTTATTTAAATGTTTTCAAATAAAGCAGCTTGTTTTATAATATATTTTAGACCTAAAGAAAGTTGTGACAACTATTCAAACTGATAGATTTTTAAACAAAACAATCGTTATCCCTAAGATAAATCATGATAAAGTGCATTCTATTCTAAATATGTATTTGGGAGTGAATTTCGTTCAGTAGGTATCCACGACTTAGTTCAGGACACTGAACCAATTATCCAAGTAGAGTTATTTCATGACAATCTTCTCGTTTACTATTATTGTCCATGAGCTGCATGTGCATTACCATTTACCTAACGTAGTATGGCGCTGTTTACGTGTCGCGCGACCTGTGACCTGCGACTAAGATTACATTTGTTTATGTGTCGCGCGACCTGCGACTAAACTTGCGACCTGCGACTAAAACTATGTTTGTTTACGTGTCGCGCGACCTGCAATCTGCGACCAGTCGCGCGATCAAAATTTTCTTAATTTTTAGTCGCTGTTTTTTCGGGCGACTTGAATGGAAACCCGTGACTGGTCGTGGGATCAGGCGCGCGACATCAAAACGAACAACAATCTGCGACTTGCGACATGCGACCAATCGCAGGTCGCATGTTACACGACAGCAGATCTGCGATCAATCGTAGGTCGCATGTTGTGCGATAGATAAACGAACAGGGCTTATAGCATAATGTGTATGCATCTAAAACCGTGTGGAAAACATCATTGTTCTGATTTGCTGAACTTGGCAGGCGCACTTATTTACGCCTACAACGAGTAGGAACGATGTCGTTAGGTGGCAATTGGATATGAAATTTAAAAACTTGAACCTGTAAAAAATAGACCATAATCAACAAATGTTCAAGAAAAAAAGACCATAAATAATTTTAATCAAGAAGAGGAGGGGAGAAGATAAATCAGCATACTTAGTTAAGAAAAATAGTATGCAAACTTTGGCTGTTCAACCCATATTACATGACAAATATATAAGTAAAGTGATAGTTCTGTTGTATATCTAAAATAAAATACATAATTCTATTCTATAAAGTAAAACTGATCTTACTTCTTCAAACATAACCAAACTAACATGAACATTAAGAAAACAAGACTTTAACGCAAGAGAGGCTTCTCAAGGTCAAACTCTGTTCTAACACTTTCTTCTTCATCTTCTTTTACTTCATCTCCTTCTCCACACTCCTCTTTCCCTTTAGCCCAGAGAACGAAGTAGAGTCCTCCAAACATCAAGGCCATTCCCGCAAAGCTAATTTCACAAAGACAATTACAAGATAGAAGAAAATGACTTCTTTTAAAGGAGAAAAGGTGCAAAAAAATACCTTCCGAGGTTGAAACTATCATCCATGGAGAAAGCAGAGACAATAACACACACCACAGTTGCAATTGGACTAAAGAGAGACACAACCACTGGTCCTTTTCTCTTAATCACCCATGCATTGAAACTTAAACCTCCTCCACTCACCAACCCTCCCTACAAAACAAATTCTTAAACATTTTTCGACACGTTCATATGGTGCACATCATAATTGAGGATAAAGGGATAATGATAATAATGTACAATTCCCATATCTTAGGGATTTAGGCTAATCTAAAGTTTCCTATTCCTAGCTAGGTTATGCCATTCCTATTTGTATATATACCCATCGTGTTTGATCAATACAAAGGGGGCTTTACATTATATTTTATGGTATCAGAGCTGAAGATCTCTAAGACCTAATTTCTCTACTATCTTTCACCGTCAACCATCAAAACGATGGCTACGGATCATTCTACTTCTACTTCTACTAATATCCCTAACCCTTCTCCTACTTCTACGCTCACGGACCTGTCACCCTACTACCTTCATCCATCTGATAACCCTGGAGCGTTGATTACTTCGGTTCTACTTACTCATGAGAACTACACAGAATGGTCGACTGAACTTCAGAATTCCTTACAGGCAAAGCGAAAAACGGGGTTCATAGGTGGAATAATTGTCAAACCAGAAACAGAACCAGACCTGTCTCGATGGCTAGCTGCAAACTCCATGATTGTCGGATGGATCCGTACATCAATTGACCCGAAGGTACGATCAACGGTTACACATGTTCCTGAGGCATACAAGCTTTGGGAAACGTTACGCTTCAGATTCTCTGTCAAGAATGGTACTCGCTTGCATCAGCTACAAGATGAGATTACGAATTGCAAGCAAGATGGGAAATCGGTTCTTGATTACTACGGTCGTCTCACAAAGTTGTGGGAAGAACTACAGAACATAAAGACATCTCGTCCATGCACCTGTGATGCCGCTGCAGACATAGAGAATGAAAGAGAAGATGCAAGGGTGCACAAGTTTCTCTTTGGCCTAGATGACTCGAGATTTTCCTCGATATGATCTCGTATCACAGATGAGGAACCGCTACCAGACCTCAATATTGTCTACTCTCGGGTTATCCGTGAAGAGCAAAACATGGCGTCTACACGGGCCAAAGAACAACGCACCGACGCACTAGGTTTCTCGGTCAAAACGGAACCTCCAAAAGAATCTACTACAGTTGAGATTGTTCCACCTCGCTCTCGAGATCCAGCACGTACGTGCACACATTGTGGCCAAAGAGGGCATGACATCACCGAATGTTTTCTTGTTCACGGATATCTAGAGTGGTTTCATGAACAGCAGCGACAAAATGGCTCTTCATCAGGCTATAGAGGAGGTCGTGGAGGACGCTCCAACAACAACCGAGGACGTGGTCGGGGATGAGCCAATGCTGCACAAAGCTCACAACCTATCAACTCCGATCAAATAGCCTCACTAATTTCACTGTTACAAAGTCAACAAAGCAATCTATCTTCGGAAAGATTGTCTGGTAAAACTTCTCTTACTGATGTTATTATTGATACAGGAGCATCACACCATATGACGGGTGATCTCACTTTACTCCATGATGTCATCGCCATCCCATTGTCCTCCGTAATGTTTCCTAATGGACGTGACTCCCATGCAACGAAACAAGGGACTTTACGTCTCAGCAAGGACTATTCATTACATGACGTTCTATTTGTTCCAGATTTTGATTGCACGCTCATATCAGTCTCAAAATTGTTGAAACAAACTGGATGTATTGCGATTTTTACTGATACATTGTGTGTTTTACAGGACCGTTTTTCGAAGACTCTGATTGGAGCAGGTGAAGAACGTGAGGGGGTGTACTACTTTACGGGTGTAAAAGTCGTGAGAGTTCATGGAGCATCAAAATCGACAACTTCTACTTCTACTCTATGGCATCGAAGACTTGGACATCCTTCCTACAAGACTTTATCTACATTACCGGTGTTTAAGAATTTTAAGATAGATTTTTCTGATTCTAGTCAATGCGATATATGTTTTCGTGCAAAGCAGACTCGCAAGGTGTTTCCTGGCAGTTTTAATAAAGCTACAATTCCTTTTGCTTTAATTCATTGTGATGTTTGGGGTCCTTATCGCACACCGTCGTCGTGTGGAGCAGTTTATTTTCTTACAATCGTTGATGACTACTCAAGAGCAGTCTGGACTTATTTGATGCTTGAGAAATCTGAAGTCTCCTCTTTACTACGAAATTTTTGCACAATGGCAGACATACAATTTGGAAAGAAAGTGCAAACAATACGTACAGACAATGGTACTGAATTCATGACATTGGCGACATATTTCCGTGAGCATGGTATTGCTCATCAGACTTCATGCACGTACACACCTCAACAAAACGGCAGAGTCGAACGTAAACATCGCCATATACTGAATGTTGCTTGCGCCTGTCTATTTCAGTCTCGGTTGCCGGTGGAATTCTGGGGAGAAAGCATACTAGCGGCAGCACATATGATTAACCGAACTCCTACACAAATCCTTGATGGGAAATCACCATATGAGGTACTTCATGGGTCTCCTCCTCTATACGACCAGTTAAGAGTTTTTGGATGCCTTTGCTATGCACACACACGACCGAGAGATAGAGATAAATTCAGCACCCGCAGTCGCAAGTGTTTGTTTGTCGGTTACCCCTTTGGCAAGAAAGCTTGGAGACTGTACGATCTTGAGTCTAATGAGTTTATCACAAGTCGGGATGTTGTGTTTCTTGAAGATCAGTTTCCGGGGATTGAGAACTCAGTCTCTGTATCACCGTCGATTTTACAGACCAATCTTCCCGTTGATGACTGGCTAATAACTCCAGAACAGCAAACGACACTACCGATAGTCCCCAATGATGTCACCGAGACTGATTCATCACCTATACCAAGTCCAGACACTACTACGACGGCAAAAACTGATAATACCGCACCTAGTTCTTCTTCTACGCTACCTACTACGCCTCCAGTGACACCTCCATCGTCACCATCTCTGACAACTGCTCAATCTGAGACAGTATCTTCTCCGGGACTTCTAGAAGTTCTTGGTAGAGGCCATAGAACCAAGAAACCATCAGTTCTTCTCAAAAATTATTTGACTAATACTGCGACTACTACACACCCCCCTCACGCTTCTCACACTTCAACTGCACATGTTCAGAGTTCTCCGACTACGATCTCAGGTAAGACACTGTATCCCATCTCCGATTACTCATCTACGACTGCTTTTAGTGTCAAACATCAGGCATTCTTGGCGGCAATAACAACAGACTATGTTTCTAAAATGTATCAAGAAGCAGTCAAAGACCCGAGGTTTAACGGAGCAATGAAAGCAGAGGTCACGGCGCTGGAGGACAATCATACATGGGATGTGACATCTCTTCCACCTGGAAAATGGGCTATCACTTGCCAATGGATTTACTCGATGAAATATAAAGCTGACGGCACAGTCGAAAGACCTAAAGCTCGTCTTGTAGCTTGCGGCAATCGCCAAAAAGAAGGGCTCGATTACAAAGAAACTTTCTCCCCGGTGGCAAAAATGAATACGGTCCATTTTCTTCTTAAAGTTTCAGCAGCGCAGAGATGAGAAGTTCATCAAATGGACGTCCATAACGCGTTTCTACATGGGGATCT
>NC_027755.1:15223209-15239227 GCF_000695525.1 Brassica oleracea var. oleracea
ACGATATCGTTATCTACAGCAACTCGATGGAGGAGCATGTGGAGCACTTGCGGACCGTATTCCGGGTTCTCCGCGAGAATGAGTTGTTTGTGAAGTGAGAGAAGTGTACTTTTGCCACCGAGGAAGTTCAGTTCCTTGGCCATGTTATCAACCATGGAAAGCTGAAGATGGATGAACCGAAGGTTAAAGCAATTATGGAGTGGGAGGCCCCGACCAAGGTAACGGAGTTGCGATCTTTCCTTGGTCTGGTCAACTACTATCGTTAGTTCATCGAGGGATATTCAAGGAAGGCAGCGCCACTGATAGGCCTTCTCAAGAAAGGGAAGACATTGGACTGGTCCGGACATTGCGAAGAAGCCTTCGAGGAACTGAAGACTGTAGTAAGCCAGGAACCCGTCCTTGCCTTACCTGACTTCAGTCTCCCTTTCGAGTTACACACAGATGCCTCCGACTTTGCCATCGGGGGAGTGCTGATGCAAAATGGACATCCAATTGCCTTTGAGAGACGCAAGCTCAATGAAACTGAACGGCGGTACACGGTTCAAGAGAAGGAGATGACCGCGATAGTCCATTGCTTGTGAGTTTGGAGACACTATCTTCTTGGGGCGTATTTCTCGGTCAAGACGGACAACGTGGCGACGAGTTACTTCCAGACCCAGAAGAAGCTGTCCCCGAAACAGGCAAGATGGCAAGACTTCCTGGCTGAGTTCGATTACACTTTGGAATACAAGCCAGGAAAGGTGAATGTGGTGGCCGATGCACTGTCGGAAGGCGGAGCTGGCAGCAATGAACCAAGTCGAGGGGACTATTATGGCTTTCATGGCTCGAATCCGAGAGGGGCTGGAACGTGATCCAGTCGCTAAGGAGCTGGTGAAGCTATCCAACGAGGGGAAGGTGCATCGATTTTGGGTAGAAGATGGGTTACTCTACACCAAAGGTCGAAGACTTTATGTGCCTAAGTGGGAAAGTCTTCGACAAGATATCATTCGGGAGTGCCACGATACGCGATGGGCGGACCATCCGGGACAGAAAAGAACGATGGCACTTGTCGAAGCTGGATACTATTGGCCACGGATGAGTGATACCGTGGAGCTTTATGTGAAAACTTGTCTAGTCTGCCAACAAGACAAGTCGGAAAACAAGCAGTCTGCGGGATTTTTACAGCCACTACCCATCCCGGATCGACCATGGGACTCGGTCTCGCTTGATTTCATCAGTGCGTTACCTAAGTCCGAAGGGTTTGGATCCATCCTGGTGATTGTGGATCGATTCTCTAAATATGGTACATTTGTGGCTTGTGATCGAGACTGCACTGCGAAAGAGGCAGCAAGGGCGTTCTTCAAGAACGTGGTAAAGCTTTGGGGACTGCCTCAGAACATTGTAAGTGACTGGGATCCCCGGTTCACTGGGCGTTTATGGACAGAGTTGTTCAAAATGCTTGGGACAGAACCGAGTTTCTCAACAAGCTTTCACCCGCAATCTGATGGACAGACCGAGAGGGTGAATGCCTTGCTTGAAAGTTATCTCCGTCACTTTGTAAGCGCCAACCAATGGGACTGGGCGAAGTTGTTGGACATAGCCCAGTTCTCATACAATCTTCAACGCAGCGAGGCAACATGACGGAGTCCGTTCGAGCTCGCAACGGGACAACAACCATTGACTCCGCATACCTTGGCCACACCAAGGACTGAAGGGAAGAGTCCATGGGCGTTCATAATGGCTAAGCAGTGGGAAGAACATGCTGACCTTACCCGAGCATGTTTGGAAAAGTCTTGAAAGCGGATGAAGAAATGGGCAGATGAAAAGAGACGGCCTTCGGAGTACTCATTGGGCGACCTTGTACTTGTAAAATTACTTCCACAACAGTTCAAGGCATTCTGGAGCCTACACAAAGGCTTGATCCGGAGGTACGAAGGACCGTTCGAGATAGTTGGGAAGGTGGGAAAGGTTTCCTACCGACTTGACCTACCGGATACACTTAAGATCCATCCGGTCTTTCATGTGAGCATGTTGAAGCCGAACCATGCTGATGAGGACGACCAAACCCGAAGAGTTTCGACTCGAGCACCACCCGTGGTGACTAGGTCTTATGACAAAGAGATCGAAGAGGTGCTGGCGTCCAAGGAAGTGAGGAAGCGGGGAGTCCCGAGACAGACCCATTTTCTCATCAAGTGGAAGGGACTGCCGGAAGCAGAAGCAACATGCGAACCGGAAGAGGACTTGTGGCAATTCCGGGACGCACTGAAGGCATACACGGCGACGAGGGCGTCACCGGCTTAGGTGGGGGAGGATGTCACGGCCGTTTTGGAAGCCCAAAAACGTCCATGAAAACAGCCATAAATCGGATCGGGCCGAAACAAGACCCAAGCCCGCTTTACTTAGTATTTTCTTAAGCTTTAATTCTTTGTAAAATATCTAAGCATAAAATAATATAAGAAGTATGTAGAATACTTTGGAAGGAAGTAGCTTAAGGTGGAAGTACTTCATGGTGAAGTTACTTCATAGGATGGAAACAATCTGAGCCGTTAGATCGGTTTAATATGAGCCGTCCGTTGAGGAGGTGATTTTGTTTATAAGGGGGTAAAGCCTCATTGTAAAATTTATTCACCAAGTTTTAATAAGAAAACACTTCCATAAACTCTGACCTCTCTTTAGCAAACCACAAGGGTGAAAGTTTCTAAGGTCGCACGTCCAGATTGCTGTGACGAAATCAGTCGGTGACAGTGTGCTCGTCTTTCTTTTGGCCGGTTGTCTTGTCCCCCCCCCCATCAAATGAAACTGATTAAGATTATCTGATCCACGGATTAGTATTCAAACTATATTGATAAGATGATCCGGAACCGATTGACTCTCTTAGAGAGAGACTGGGAAGGGAAAATATGCTAAAGCGACGGGTGTATGGTTCGCTATTAGATTATGGGTCTCAAAAACCTTAGTTTGATGTATCAAACTCAAATAGCCACATTCTTTGTAAAACTGTATTTTTATTCTAATAAATTTAACATTTATTCAAAAAAAAAAAACAAGTTTTGGGTTTATATACTAAACATATTTTCAGCGTTGACAAAAAAAAAACATATTTTCAGCAAATTCTGTGGAAAATGTTTTGGGTTTATATATCACTAACATATTTTGAGCAAATTCTATGGTTTAGCAAGCTTAGTTCATAGTATTGATTTAAAAGATGGATGATAAGCAGAATCACGTTTGATAACTTAAAATACTTTCACTCCACAAAATCTTTGGCCCTTGTAGTTTAGTTGAGTCTAACGTCTATCAGAGCCACAAAATTCTTACACAAAAGGATTCGAAATGGAATGTTTTTTGAATGAATGTAAAATTTATACTCATCAAAAAAAAAATTTTTACATCAAATGCAGCAGGTAGTCAAAATTTGATACCACTATACATACTCTACAAAATTATTTATCTACTACCAAACCAAAAGATCAAAATACTTAGTTTTTTAACTCCGTTCTTGGTCATGAAACTCATTTTATTTCTAACATTCTATTATGCAGTTCTCTGTAGAACTTAGCATGCATACGTGAATCACCGTACCTTCTCTTAGTTCTTTTTCTCCACACTGCATATATCGCTTTCTTGCAAAACATATCATATACAAAATACTTTCCCCACCCCATAACTATATAATGTTACTAAATCCTTAACTACATAGATATATATATAAATATATATAGAGAAAATGACTAGGATAGCACTAAAAACGATAGCATCTAAGAATAAAAATGACCAAAATAGCACTTAATGTTTTATAAAAAGAGATAAATATACACTTATACTCCAATGGTAAATTAATTTAGACATTAGGGTTTAGAGTTAAGGGGTAGAGTTTAGGATTTAGGGTTTAGAGTTTAGGGTTTAGAGTTTAGAGTTTAGAGTTTAGGGGTGGGGTTTAGGGTTTAGAGTTAAGGGGTGGGGTTTAGGATTTAGGGTTTAGGGTTTAGAGTTTAGGGGTGGGGTTTAAGGTTTATGGTTTAGAGTTAAGGGGTAGGGTTTAGGATTTAGGGTTTAGGGTTTATGATTTAGGGTTTAGGGTTTAGAGATTAGGTTTTAGGGTTTAGAGTTGGGGAGTGGGGTTTTGGGATAAGATTTCAAATTTTGAAAAATAAAAAAAATTTAAATTTTTCAGAAGTTAAAATGCTCTTTTGGTCATTTTAGTTTTTGAGGGCTATTTTTGTGACATAAACTTAGAAATGTGCTATTTTAGAGATTTGTCCTCTATTAATTTTATAGATATAATGGCAGATTACTAAATAAAAGAATTTCTTCTCAGAAAATGACAACATAAGTTTTCAACAAATTTAATTGAAGTGTATATGGATAAGTTTCTAAGAAATTTCTTAGAAAAATTTAACCCACAATATGTTCAATTAAACTTGACACTTTCTTAGTTTATATCAATTCCAAAATATTGGCTACCTTTAAATTAAGGAACTAGTTATGAAGATCTATAACTCCTCTTTTTATTTTCTCAAAATATGTTTAGTGAGATATAAACATGTAAAGATGTTATTATTAGAGAAAAAAAACTCTGGTGAAGAGATATTCTACCTCAAGTAAAAAACTCTAAAGGAAGAAGGGGTGTGATCATATTAGGGTTTCTTAAAGGATCACAGGTTAAGAGCCTTCTTGAGCTTACTTGGTGAGTGAATCTATTGATACGTCATGTTAATTATTTAGTTAATGAATAGGGCACACATGACCCTAGCTTCGTAAACAATTATGACTTCAACTTTGGTATTTTTACTCCGGATGATCAGGAATTAGGGTTTTGTTGAATGATGGACAGAGTTAATCATTTACCTGGAGATTTGCTCTTGAAGATACACCAGTTTTTCCTACAATAGAAGTCCTGATTACAAGTGTTTTGTTGAAACTTGTCGTTCTCTTGTGGATGTTTGTGCCAAAACTGGATAATTGTTGTCGCTATTAATTATGATACTAAGAAATAAAAATGTTTTCCCACTTTGTTAGCACATATGTTTTACTACACAACACTCCATTTCTGGAAAGTTTTCACCTAAGTTTTGATGGAATACCTTATAATACCGATAATGCGTTGTGCCTTTAACTCAAGTCCCTAAACATGATTCTATAAACCTCAACACTCATGTATTAACCTTTTTTTTCTTGTCAAAATACATGCATTAAGTCTGAAATTCATTTATAGACGGAAACAATTGTTTGAACATAAAAACATAATTATGAAAATATATTACATCATTCAGATTCATCTTTCAAAGTTATCATCACTACACTGATCATCACTTTCATAAAATTGTCTTCATTTACTTCATCTATCATATCGTCAAGAAGATTTCCATATTGACAGTTATCTGGATCAAACTCGAATTTGTTGTATCTTCGTCCCAAATTGACATCAACAAGTCCAAATTTATTAAACCGAACACCTCTGTTGAGGAGGGGTCAAACCATTCACATTTGAACATGACTTATTTCAACTTCACTAATCCAGGGAATTACACTTCAATAATCTCTTGCAAGAACCCGTATAAATATGTTTAACATTTCACACAGATTCTGTAATTACTTATTGCTAGAAGTCTTACATACACCTACTATTTCAGCTTATCCGTACGTTCGTCGTTAAAGAATTGTAACACTTCCCTCGTAAAACGGTTGTTATTTTACAACTGTTTTACGAGAAATCTTCTCTTACATCGTACAATCGTTGTAAAGTTACAAGTATTTTACGAGAAAATATTTTTTTCGTAAATTTACTTCCGAGTTTACAACGATTCCTTTTCCCTTGTAATACCATTGTAACCTCTTCGTCAATTTAGGATACCCCATATCCTTGAAAATATTCCTTGTTATAGACGTGTTTTCTTGTAGTGCTTACTTTATAATGCTCTTTGTCTTAGATTTTAATTTTCAATGTTTTACTTCATAGGCTGGACCTTACCAGATACAAAATCTAACATGAATTTGGTCAGAGCTTTTTGCCTATCCACTCGTGATGAATATACATGCAATAGCCTTGAGCAAGGCAGACACATACGTTGATTATTTCAGAGTACGTCGTTGTAAGTCTTTCTGAACTTGTGGTTTACATTAATTACTGACCTACCTAGCTAGTGTTGTTATTTCATTTTTTTGTTTGTTTGCAGGTTTACATCTGGGCCGCAAAATTGAACTACGACTGGTATGTTCGATTTGCAAGGACAACAATGTACCCTGAATATTGTTTAAGGTCCTGTTTGTTGCCTCCTTTTGGATTTCTTGAACTTCTGTAAACACCCATGTTATTGCTGAATAGTGTTTTTTTCTTCTTTCTTTTGAACTACTAATGCTAAAGATAGTTGACGTTTTGAAGAAAAGCATAATAAGAAAGAATATGTTTTGCTTTGATCTCCTTAATGGTGTTGAGATGATAAAAGGTAAAATGAAGAATAAAAAGTAACAACATGCAGATGGAAACATAATCATCACATGCAGGTTCAGACGAGTAACCAAACTCAAGTTCTAATACGCTTCATGAAAGGTTATAAAACCATTGGGAAAACCAAAATTTAGAAAACATTCAACCTCTCGTGTCTGATCATATTACAATAATAATGAAATTGTTTAAACCCTTGGCCAAAAATGTATTTTTTCGTTCTGCTGGATTGCCCTTCGATATCTTCCATAAAAGCTCGTCACTTTTCTACCTACGCTTATATCTGCATGAGAATTATTTTACCTTAAAATTCATGATTATATATGATTAAGAATGAATCTGAGAATTGGCGAATGAAAGTGAGGATTACTTACCGGCCTTTGCTCTTGAAAGAGTTCTTCGACTTCCCGCGAGGTTTCGCTGAAGCCCCAGCTCCGACACTGCCTTGTTTCTTGTCGCTCATATCACTCTTGAACAGATCTTTCATCTCTTCATTTCGAGGCTGCGTTTTTGGTTTAGTCCGGTTTAGGTTTTGTTTCTTGTTCGGCGTTGGTCTATCCATCTTACCCGAATCAATTGCTCTCTGTTTTGCTTTTACCGCCTTTGCTCGTCTGTAACCAAGATCCACGAGTGTCAATCCTTTCTTCTCTGGTTCGTTCTTCTTCTTCTTGTTCCCCTGAAACACAAACACGTTCATAATCAATACAATGTTTGTTCCTATCACAGAGACACTGTAAGATACTTACTCTTGATCTTCCTCGTTTTTCATCTTCTCCTTCTTCTTCCTCTTCGTCTTCTTCTTCGTTATCCTCTAGCATCTCTCTGGCAGCTTCAAGCTTTCTACGTTTTTTCCTTGGAAGATTCTTCTGTACTTGCATGATCAAGCGAATTGTAAGTTCTCTAGAAAGAAGATAACGAGAATCCAACCCTAAACAGAAAAAAGATTATGCAACTGAAAAGTGAAGACGAACCTCGCGTTCGCGTTTTCTCTTCTCCTTCATCTTGAGGTCCTCTGCTATATCAGCACTAACTAGTTCGTTTCCAGAAGGGTTTCCAGCAGAATCCTGTTCAGAGAGTGTACCCAGAGTGATTCAGACAACAACCTCAGAAAGTTTATGTTAAAGTTCTGACGAATGAGAGTGAATTAATTAAAAGGACACCTTTTCAGTTTTCGCCACGAGCTTCTTCTCCTTCTCTGTCATGAACCAAGTCCTTTTTGGGCGTGCGAATATTTCATCTCTGTGTTCAATCATGTTCTCCGCCTGCAGAAATAAAACCATAATCACCTATGAGATATTAAGCTAGTGACACAACTTATCAAATTCAATAACCAGAGTTCCCTACTTTTGCAAATTCCATTTCAGCTTTCCTTAGAGCTCGCTCTTCCCTGAAAGAACCTCAAAACTTAAGTATGCAGATCAATGAACAGCGTAATTATTTGATTGGTGTGAAATGGAACCTCTCTAGTCGAATAACAGCAGAGTATTGATCTTCCATTTCATCGATTATCTGAGACCACTTAACGATTGACTGCTCTGGGATGATTCTGCTTTTCAACTTTGAACCCACCTTCTTGGCCTTGTAACCGAAAAACAAATTCAATTAAATTGTCAAAACTAAAGCGGTAATGAAAACGGGCGGGCAATAGCAAGATCAATTTATATCTGAAGAATCGCTTACAATGACTTTCAAAAGGGATCGGTCATTGTCAGTCACAAAGGTTACAGCATAACCTTCTCTTCCAGCCCTAGCTGTTCTACCAACTCTGTGAACATAACTGCAAAATAAAAGGAAAAATGTTATCCTCACATCAGTAAAGAATAAAGCTGAGAGCTTTCTAATTCAATCATATGACTCATATCTATCATACAGAGAATATCTCGTAGTTACCTGTCTATTTCCCGAGGACAGGCATAATTTATAACAGTTTGGACACCAATAATATCAAGCCCCTAGAATGTTCAAACAAGAGTGTTAGTGAAATAAGCAGAGCAACTGTGAGATCATCTGGAAAATAGGTTATTTGCTTCTTATGCTTACTCGAGCAGCCACATCGGTGGCAATGAGGAAATCAACCTCTTGCTTTCTGAAAAGTTCCAGAGACTACAAAACGATACCAATAAGGTCTTGCAAAGAGCGAAACTGAGGTATTCATGAGCAAAAAAAAAGAAAAGAGGATGAGTCCAAGTTTCTTACATCAAGACGTTGTGCTTGAGTTAGGTTTCCATGAAGCTCAGCTGCTTTGAGGCCAGCTAGTCCGAATAAAATTTTCAGCCTATGTGCAGCCTGTTTTGTTCCACTGGCACAAGAAGAAAAAACAAATCTGTAAGGGAAAATGCAAAAAGGCAAACTTTGCAAACACTGTGTGGAACTTAGATTAGAAAATTTATAGTGAAGTCTAACCTAAAGATGATAACTTTTGATTTGAAAGTTCTTGTGCATAATGAAAGAAGAACAGCTTCCTGATTTGCCTCACGCGTCCTGCGTATTCTTACCACCCTACAGTTAAAAGAACGAGTTAGTTGCAACTCATATGTGATGATGTATATTAAAGATCATAAGCTGATGAGTAGAAGCTGACATACTCCTCAGTCAGGCCTGGAGGCCTTCTAGCTGATGGATCAGCTGAGAGACGCAGTGGTTTGTTCAAGGAAAGTTTGACAAGCTCTTTAACTTCTTCAGTCATTGTGGCTGAGAAGAGCATTGTTTGCCTTCTCTTGGGACATAAGCGAACCTGTAAGTAGACATGGGCTCATATTTAAAATCAAACGAGGAATACCTAACATAAACTGTCTAGTCAAGTCTGCTGAGTAGAAACTAGCAAAAGACAAGACAAATTCACAAGTGTTCAATATCATATGCTCACAGGAACCGAACCTATAAACAAAAAAAAATGTAATGAAATAGGATATATACCAGCTCTTGTATTTCAGTGGCAAACCCAGTCTGTAGAAGACGATCTGCTTCATCGAGAATCAAAACCGCGAGATCATCCAAATCGACAGACATCGAATTACGCAAATGATCTATCATACGTCCAGGAGTAGCGACAACAATATCTGGCATAGACCTCAAAACAACCTCTTGCTCCTAACACAAGAAACATGAAGGATTAAGCAAGCTTTCTAGTTGATACTATTCCAATTTTTGAATTGTAAGAGACATTTATTAGAGAGGATTTAAGATTGCTCTCAAACATCAAATAATGTAAAATGAGATCTGTAAATCTCAAACATTTAAACACAAACGGTTACAACAAACTTGAAACCTAAGAGACAGATAGGATTCATACCCTTACAGACAGCCCTCCTACAATCAATCCACATTTGATATCAGTAAACTGTGCAAGCTTCTGAATCATACTGTGAATCCTGCAACACATTCAAAAAATTCAAATCATCTTTACAGCAACATGAATTAAAAAAAAAAAAACTTAAAAAGGTTTAGCGAGGGGCCGAAGTAATGCTACTTACTGGACAGCCAGCTCCCTGGTTGGAGTGAGAATAAGAACCCTAGTAGCAAAGACCCGCTTAGGACGAAACAGCAACCTCTCAAGAGTAGGTAAAGCGAACGCAGCAGTCTATCACAAGAAAGAAAACTAAAATCAGCATAATAAAAAACTCCACATTTTTAACAGAACCCTCGAGTTATTATTACTGCTCGCACCTTCCCTGATCCAGTGATTGCACTGGCGCAAAGATCACGCCCTGTAAGTGCTAAAGGTATACACGCTGCCTGCATTTGCAACATTCAACATTCAGAACAACCTCTCTTAATAGTAAGAGAAACTAAAACTCAGTACTGAACCTGAATCGGGGTAGGTTTCTTGTATCCAAGAGTTTCACAAGCTCGAAGCAATGGGCGAGAGAGGTTGAGCTCCATGAAAGAATTAGCATGAAACGAAACTCCATCCACGGTAGAGAAGAACGGCTTGGCTGCAACATTGTCTGCTTTCGAATCAGCTGCCTCTTCGTCTTCCGAAAGATACTCCTCCTTCAAAGAGAGTTCAAATTTCTCAAGAAAACAAAATGATTCAATCAATTCAGTATAAAGATTCAGTGTTTATACTTGTTTGTCAGGTTCAGCCTCGGAGACATCTTCTTCTTCTTCTTCTTCTTCTTCTTCTTCCTCAGTGGAGATAGGAAGAGGACGATGCTTGATAGCTTTTGAGATCTTCTCATCGATAGAGGTTGTGTGACGGCGGGCGTGTTCTTCCCCGACGGAGCTTGAATACGACGCGAAATCCCAAGGAGATTGAGCATCGGTGCTTCCTTTCCTTGTAGGTTTCTCATCTTCTTCTTCTACGTCATCATCGTCGTCGTCCTCATCCTCAACTTCGCTATCTTCTTCGTCTTCTCCACCTTCTGCTCGAGCTTTACGCTCTTCAGCTACATCTTCGTCGCTGCTCTCGTCTTCGTGGTTTAGGAATTCGAGATCGTCGTCGCTAGCGGCGTCGTAGAAGAAGGCCCCGGACATTGCTAGGGTTTATGAGGTGTTTCACAACTTTCAGAGAGAGGCGATGAACGGATTATAAGCGATTACTAAATAGGTCTGGGGGAAAACGAACCGAACCGAACCGAGTCAATTTATATAGTTTTGAAAACCGATTTGGTTCGATTTGAAACCAACTTGGTTTCTTCCTTCCATTCTAAATTTCGAGTCATCAATCTTCCGCATCTTGGGCTGGGTTGATAGAGTTAGATCTAATGGGCTTATTCTGTTATCTTCTTTTCTTTACCAATGATTTTTTATTTCTAATGGGCTTATATAAAATTTAGCCTCTTGAAGTTTTTTTGATTTGGTTCGGATATAATACATCACAAACCTGTTTGAATCAATATTAAATCCGGGTTTGATTCTAACTTAGGTTTTGAACTTTTGATGATCCAATTACTATTCGTGACTTGAAATACATAATTTAGTTTATAAACTTGGTTAGTTTAAATAAGATAAATTATTGGGTTCACCTCTAGATTCACCAACCAATAGTGTTTGAATATTTAATATCTGATATCTTTTAAAAAAGGAAACAAAATTGAATTTCCAAATAAGATTATATTTTTAAAATAAAACAATAAAAATTCATAAAAATAGTTACAAAAAATAAATAAATAAATATTGTTAAACCATTAGCAAAATACTAAATCCTATACCCTAAACCCTAAATTATAAACCTTAAATCTTGGATAAACCGTAAACCATTGGAACATTTTAAACCCTAAATCATACATTAAAAACTAAATCTTAATAACACTAAACCCTAAACCCTTGGATAAACCCTGAACTTTTGGATAAATCACAAACTCTAAATCAAAAATATTTAAAATTAAATCCTAGAGTTTATGATTTATCTAAGGGTTCAGAGTTTACCCAAGGGTTTAGGGTTTAGTGATTAGGGCTTAGGGTTTAGTGTTATTAAGATTTAGTTTTTAATGTATGATTTAGGGTTTAGTATTTTGCTCAAGACTTAACAATATTAATTAATTTATATTTTGTAACTATTTTTATGTATTTTTATTATTTTTATTATTTTTATTATTTTATTTTAAAAATATAATCTAATTTGGATATTTAATTTTATTTCAAAAGATATCAAATATTAAATATTCAAACACTATTGGACGGTGAACCTAGAATTTCAAAAGAATTTCTCTTTATATACTAGTGTTTCCGTATAATAAGGACCACCAACTTGCATATACTAATAACTTGATTATTAAATACTAAAGTTGCTTTGGTTACTATCATTTTTGGAGTCTGTGAGTCATATATAGTGGATGTATAACCAATTTGAGAATATGTGTGTTGATAATGTTGTTAATTGTATGTTTTGGTTACAGAAAGGTCCAGAGGATAATCTGTAAAGGAGGGAAGAACAGATAACGAATGGGCCTTAATATAACACTATTGCTTTTCCATGTGACACTATCTAAGACAGCTCCAATGAATTGGCAGTTGTTTACTATATTATAGATTTAAAATTAGGTAGACACACACACAAACAAAGAATCGTTGTAGGAGGTTTTGTTTTCCCTTACTTTAAAGGGTTTAGGGTTTAGTGATTAGGATTTAGGGTTTAGTGTTATTAAAATTTAGTTTTTAATGTATGATTTAGGGTTTAAGATTTTCCAACGGTTTAGAGTTTATCCAAAGTTTAAGGTTTAACGTTTAGGGTTTAGGATTTAGGGTATAGGGTTTAGTATTTTACCGAAGACTTAACAATATTAATTAATTTATTTTTTGTAACTATTTTTATGTATTTTTATTATTTTATTTTTAAAATATAATCTAATTTGGATATTCAATTCTATTTCTTTTTTTAAAAGATATCAAATATCAAATACTCAAATACTATTGGATGGTGAACCTAGAGAGGTTCACCTAGGGGTGAACCCAAAAATTTCTCTTTAAATAATTTGCACTAACAAAAGTTTGGTAGCATCTAGGTGATTGTTAAAGAAGAGAAAAACATAAATAAATTTAAGATAGCAATTACCAATTCTAAAAAGTAGAAAGCATTTAAACCTCGAAATAAAGCAATATTGTTTAAATTTTAGAAAAAAATATCATAAATAAATTTCAAAAGCAATTATCAAAACATAAAACACCAATATTTGACCAAATACAAAAATATACATTAGAAAGAGTATTTAAATTAATTATTCATGTTATATATACCTATTCAAGTAATTATGGAGATCTTTTAATGTTTTGGATACATATTCGAGATTGAGTTTTATGTGTCTTTTTGGGTTTTCTGAAGTTTTTTTATTTTTTCTGGATATTTGTTCGGTTTACATGTTCCGTTCCGTAAAACCCAAAATATTGTGGAGTAAGATCCATTTTAGGTTTCTATTTCAGATTTATTCTTTTTGGATTCGGTTATCTGAATCAATTCGAATTTTCGGTTTCATTTTATGTCTTGCCAAAAGGCCCAAACCTTAATTGCTCTTTAACTGTGATCATGGGCACATAGTGGAAATCTGAAAGTCAGTATATTCATGATTCACCATATTCCAATCAAATAATTGTGTTTGCGCCCATTTTAATCCGAAAAATTTTAGGATCGAAAATCCGGATAGTCATAATTTTTTATACATTGACGGATTATTTGATTTAGTAATTTATTTATATTAAAATAAATATAAAAAAATAAATATAACTGTAAAAATTAAATACATATGCCATCATACATCATAGTAAAGGTATATAAAATGATTAAACTAACAAACTAAGAAATCATAAAGCAAACACAAACAATTTAATATTAGCGAGCCTAATAAAAAACTCATATTCTAAAATTAGGTTAATCACATAAATCAAATTAGATCTGGAATATCCAAAAATATATATTTAAAACACACAATTAAAAATGGACCAAAATTGTACATATGAATATGACATATACATAATTACATTATACATCTATATACGTACACAAATCAAGATTGGATATTCTACTTTTTCTAAATAATATTTGTGATTTGTTTTGGGTTTTAAGATATTACATTTTAATATGATTCAAAATTTACGGATATTCAAATTTATTAGTTGAATCAAATCTAACGAATAATATCTTAGTCTATTAAGAGGTTGATTGAAAAGAGTTGTAAGTACTTAATTTGGACAATCATATTATAAAACATGTTTATAAAGAAATCATGTTTTAGCTTTGAAAGTAAATCTACAGGACAAAAATAGAAAGAAAATATATTATCTCTGGAAAATATTTTTTTTGCAACTTTTATTTATTGTTTTAAATATATTTGAAAATAATTCTTTAGCAAAAAAAAAATCAAAAACATAGCAAAAAAACTCACCATCTTTTTTTCCTATTTAAATTTCATTAGCAAACCAAGATGAACAAGAAAAAATACAGACATTAAGCATATAGAAACATAAATATCCCCCGAGTCTAAGTCCACATATGGAAAACAAGGTAAACAAAATGATTAAATTACAGAACAAAGCAGCTAGTTAGAGAAACATCATCTTTTAAACAAAACATAAGATTAGAATGCTGAAGTCCAATGGAGCAGAAGGTTTCGACAACGAAGCATCTCACTCAGCAGATGTCACAAAAGCATACCACCAACGAAGGCAAGATGCTCTTTCTTAATCCGGCGAAGCTACAACACTAATCAACACAAACTCGAACATCTCTGAGAGAGAACAAATTAAAGACTCACCCTTAGGAAAATAGAGATATCTCAGAACTCGCAACCTCCAAACCCTCAACCGGCTAACGCAGAGAGAGACCCTGGCAAACGCAGAGAGAGACCCACGAAGATAAATGGGAGAAGGATAAATGGAGAAGGTACCGACGACAAGAGAAGGAAAACAAAATAGCTTTTCGAAGAGCGTATCCATTCCAAAGTACTATTTTTCATAGGCAAGAGGAACGAAAACAACATATACCATCATTCCAAAGAGCAGCCGAAACTAATCTGACAACCATATCTAAAACCAGCAGAAGCAACGACCACCGAAAACTACCGCTGCAACCAGGCACAAACCGACAATAAAAAGAAGATGATCCCTAACCCATCATCAATAAAGGAAAGTGGAGACAACCCGAATCAACCAAAAACATAACTAGTCCACTTAGATGATGTCGTTGATGGGCCTCGTTACCCGAAGACGAAACAGTGCATAGCCGTTTAAAAAAAAAGCAAATCACAAAGGGCTGTCTCAAACTCTAAAGAGATCCTGTTTAAAAAAAAATAAGACCATTTTTACTAACCTGAAATAATTTATGACAAAATATTGTTATAATATACTAGATTTTTTAACCACGCTACGCGCAAATAAGATATTATATGTACTAGGTGTATAGTCCCCGCGCAAGCGCGGGGTCGACTACATTATAGGTGTATTGTATAGTTTTGTTTACAGGATTTTATTGTTTTTTGTCTATAATGTGATTGATGGGACTTTGGATATTACATAGGTTGATGAATTTGATATAAGAATGAACGACGAAGTCATATGTTGATATTTTTATATCTTATATGTTCAAAGTTGAGGGTGATGGAACTTGTTAGTGTTTACTTAGGTAGTTGTTTGTATATAAATCAAATCGTGCATGGAAAAAGATAATAAATTTGGATTTAAAATGTTAGGGTTTCAAAATAACTAGGCCTTGAATCTTTGGTTTAGTCTAATACTGAAAAAACTGTTAGGACTTCAACTCCTTTTTTTCTCTATGTCGGGAATGTGGGCACTAATTTCCCGATTCATGTAGGTAAAATTGTTTCTTAGTTTGTGAGATTGAAAAGCGTAGATTGATTTTAAGCATGATTGATGAGAGCTTTACTTGCATCAGCTTCGTCTGCCGTGGGTGTTGAGTTTCGTCGGCGCCAGATGTTAGACATGCAAGAGAGAAGATCTGAATATGTTAATTTCGTGTTTTGTTTTTTCTTCTCTCGTGTTTTGTGGGTTCCACTCTTTGCTCAGGCTGTACAAAAGATGAAGTTTGGCTAGGCTGTCTCACTTCTCTGAAGTATTCCCTTGATTAACTTCCCACCAACATCTATCTTCTGATCCTGTCTTGAAGTCGAGGAGCTTCCAGAAAAATTAGCTTCCATCTGTTGT
>NC_027755.1:15239348-15239538 GCF_000695525.1 Brassica oleracea var. oleracea
TACAACAGTGTTGTCACGGTCTTTTTTCAGGAGCAAGATCTTTTTCTTCCCAGAAACCATAGTCAATGCAATTCTTGGGAGAGAGCTATTCATGACAGAGGCTAAAGTTGCGTAGATGAAAAATAGATCAGAAACACAGTAGATTTTTTCAGATAAGAAAAATATGGGATAAGTTGTTGACTAATTACCA
>NC_027755.1:15240133-15240644 GCF_000695525.1 Brassica oleracea var. oleracea
AATCATTATGTTGTTTGATTGTTGTACTTGATTCACATATTTGCATAGATATTTGTGATAGATTAATAACTATATTTTTAGTATCAATAAATAATATATATTTATTATATAATATAAGAAAAATAAAATTATTTACTTTTTAAACAAACTTGTCTCATGTTGGGGACTCGGTTATAGACATATCATATTCGAAGAAGACATTTTTACAGTTATCAATCTTCTTAACAGCCAAGAAACAAATCTGAATATCAAAACAATATCTTATACGATCTCTTTGTGGAATAACTGTTATGAAGAAATTGAATTTAGGCATCAAAAAGGACTGTAAATGGATGTGCAGATGTGTTATCTAAGTCAGCTTTATAAAGTACTATTCATAGTTCATATATCATTTATGTCCATCTATTTTTTTTGTCCATCATTTCTTAAACATCTTGAAATAACTGATGCTAATTAATAATAAACTTTTGGCTCACAAAAAAATCAAATTTGTCTAATTATCGCTTAAATT
>NC_027755.1:15240755-15286070 GCF_000695525.1 Brassica oleracea var. oleracea
ATATATATATATATATGTCATAAAAATTACCATCAAATCAGTTTTACTTATTTATTATTTTATTTTTAATGAAAATACAATTTTTAAATAATTTAATTTAAAATAAAATTATATATTATTTTTTTTGTATTCTAACAATTTGATTGATTTAATTAATTTGCTTTGGTGGATAACTTCAAAAGTTTTCATATAAATCGGGGAAAGCAAGCTTATGTTGTTATATTATATTTATTTGTGTATATAGAATCTATATATAATGCTAGTGTAATAAAGAAAGAACATTATTTTTTTGTAACTTCAAAAAGATACATTATTACAATTTGAAATTAATCAAAATTGAATAAAATGGTTATTAAATATTTGTAAATCTAATTGTTTTTTATCCTGTTTAGTTGGATTCTCATGAAAAGAAATCGATAGGTTAAACAAATGTTTCAAAATTTGTTGTGTTATTTTTTTTGTCTATAAATTACAAAATTTATTGAATTGATATATTTAATTTTTGCTTCCTTAAATAATATTTTATTAAGACATTAGAGAACTATGTTTTGAGTTGTTTTGTCAAAATTGTACAAAAATCTATGTTTTTTCATATTTGTCACGAAAATCTATATGTTAAACTTACTTTTACAGAATTATTAACTTTGTCACGAAAACAAAAATCTATGTTTTTTTCATATTTGCCAATGTTCTCAGACTTTCAAAGAATATATTAGCTTAGTCACTTACTTATTTTTTTTTACAAAACAGAGTATTGGAGTCTTGAAAGTAGAATTCATATTATTGTAACTGTACATAAGAGTTTGTGATTACATACTTAGTGATTCTTGTATATGTGTCCAAGAAAGTTTCAATGGCTTAGTGGTAACTGCCAAATATTTATGTCATACTAACCCGGGTTCGATCATTTCATTCGCATTGTTTTTTCATTTTTACAAAAAAAAAATTGAGATGACGTGGCAACTTCGGACTCTCTGATTGGTTGATTTTTCTATACTATGTGGACACAAGAGTTTGTGATTACATACTTAGTGATTCTTGTATATGTGCCCAAGAAAGTTTCAATGGCTTAGTGGTAATTGCCAAATATTTATGTCATACTAACCTGAGTTCGATCATTTCCTTCGCATTGTTTTTTCATTTTTACAAAAAAATAAATGAGATGACGTGGCAACTTCGGACTCTCTGATTGGTTGATTTTTCTATACTATGTGGACACCCTCCCCATAGCTTATATTTGCCTTTTAGTATTGTATATTATTAACTTCGTCACGAAAACAAAAATCTATGTTTTTTCACATTTGCCAATGTTCTTAGACTTTCAAAGAATATATTAGTTTAGTCACTTACTTATTTTTTTTTTACAAAACAGAGTATTGAAGTCTTGAAAGTTGAATTCATATTATTGTAACTGTACATAAGAGTTTGTGATTACATACTTAGTGATTCTTGTATATGTGTACAAGAAAGTTTCAATGGCTTAGTGGTAACTTCCAAATATTTATGTCATACTAACCCGGGTTCGATCATTTCCTTCGCATTGTTTTTTCATTTATACAAAAAAATAAATGAGATGACGTGACAACTTCAGACTCTCTGATTGGTTGATTTTTCTATACTATGTGGATACCCTCCCCATAGCTTATATTTGACTTTTAGTATTGTATATTGATTTTACTAACATCTTTTGGTTTTATAATTAAAACCTTATGAAAACAACTCTTTGAGACTATGAATATTTCAGTTTCCTTTTTCTTTTGATTTTTTATATATTCACAACCATGAGTTATAATCTATAAGAAAACTAATAGAGCAATAGAACATGGATAGTGGTTAGACCAAAAGCCGTGGACTCTTGATTTGATTAAACAAGAAGTTGGAGACTCCTCTTTTTGCTTCTCGATAGAGCTTATACTAGTCATTCTTCTTTGTCTTTACTATTTTTTGTAAAAGTTGCTAAAAATTATATATTTCTCTCATTATTTATAATAACTAATTAATAATACTTTCCTAAATATAATCAAATTATAATATTAACTTTCTAAATTTACATTGAATATTAAATCAAACACTAACAACTATTTTTTACTTTCCAAAATATATTAATTGATATAAATGTTAATTTTTTCCTCACTTATTACATTTTTGTTGGTTATGTAAACAAAATCAAATTTGTAATTTATATTTATTGGTTAATAAATACGAAAATTAAATTTAAATATAGCTATCTGATTTTTAATAAATATATGATTTTAAATTTATAACTATTACTAAAATAAAAAAAAATATGGGCCCTCTAAAATTTTGGACCCTGTTCGACCGCTCTATTTGCACGTGCTAAAAGACGGTCCTGGAACGGAGCCACCATAGTTGATCAAAACTCAACTTGTTTGTTAGATCTGGTATTTTTGGAGAGAAAATATGGGCCCTCTAAAATTTTGGACTCTATTCGACCGCTCCACTTGTACGTGATAAAAGACGGCCCTGGAACGGAACAACCGGAGTTGATCAAAACTCAACTTGTTTGTTAGATCTGGTAGTTTTAGAGAGAGAAGAGAGAGAGAGTGTATGTTAAAAAAAAATAAAACTACAGCACCATTTCTTAACAGTTGACTATTTGTTGTTATAAAAAGTACATTTGACTTTCCTTTGGCAGTGATTGTATGCCACCAATATTCTGACAAAAGAATTATATTGCTAACTTAATTAATCATTGCGCTACATAACGTGACCATATTAATTAAGCTACATATCAGGAAGTTGATCAGTGGTCCTATCATGCAACTAAATAAAACCAGCTTGATATACTAAAAAAGACCTAGTTGGTGTTGAAATCGGTTAAATATCTAAGTTTTAATTCGGTACATAAGAGTAATTTTCAATTTGGTTTGGTCTGGTTATCGTGTGATCATAACTTGCCGGTGGGTTTGCGACTGACCCGTGGGTTGATACTGAGTATCACGTGATCTCATTACAACTACCTTTAAATTCACTACTGAAATTTCCAGAATCTCATGTACATCTGTGCTTTCTTCTTCTTCAATCTATTTTTGTTATGTTTCCAAAAAGCCATGAATGAAAAAAACATTACTATTTGACCAAAAACGAAAGAAAGAAACATTACTATTTTTTTCTTTATTGTTTCTATAAAAGATAAAAGTCTTAATTCCATTTCAGAAGATATGTTTTTTGTTTCAAATTAAATCACATTTTTATATCTAATGTAAAATTGGTCTATTTCGTATTTTTTGTTGTTGTGCACCAATTGGTCTATTTTGTAAGTTATATGAATTTGAATTTTATAATTTATTTTGTTATTAGGTTAAACGTTCGTTTTTTGAAAATATAAAATAGGTATTTTAAATTTTATGTAGAATGCTAAAAATCAAATATGAGAAAAGTTAATGTAATCATATACAGTAGCCAGTAGGTGTTGAGTTGTGTGGTTCAACTTAACCAACAAGCATTTTAAAGCAAACTTAACTAGTAAAGTGGAGTATAAACCGGTTTAATCTATAACATCTTACAGGGTCAATATCACTTTCGGCGTGATTGTGATTTGGTTATCGTGAGTTGTAGTTAACTAATTTAATTAATTCAGGTGATTAATAATTTTCTCAAGAATAAATACTTTGCTCGGTCTCTGAAAAAAAAAACAAATACTTTGCTCGGACAAAAAGGCTACTACGCCTGCACGCACTGTCTCTTCACCATCTCTAAAAATCTCAATCCTTTCACATACTTTACTGGCTTTCCTCAAAACCCTAATCCTCCGATCTGTATAACCTCCGATCAGGAACATTGGTGGATTCCCCGATTCTTGGGATGGCATTTCAGTAATAATGAAAGTGGTGGTGAGAAGTCATTTGAATCAATGGGCGTAGGCGTAGCTCAGCTCAACAAGAGCGGGGGGTTATGGAAGTGGAGATCTTTCTCGGGCCAGCCCAAGAGGACCGTAATGTGGAAATGGGTTTGCGGTTTCATGCTTTTCTCCTTGGGTGTCATCTCTCTCTTCACCGGCCACGTTGTCTCCCACCTCGAGTGGGCTCAGCAGCTAAGCAAACGGAGCTTACTGGTATACCCTTTCTTTAGTCAGTCAGTCAGTCACTCTTCTGTTTCTGATTATTGAGATTGGATGTGTTCAGGATATGAGCCGTAAGGAACCTATTGATGTGTGGAAGTCCAAGTATTCCAACTTCTTCTATGGATGCACTGAGAGAGGAAACAGCTTCCCACGTAAGTGTTAGATCTTCTCTCGAAAGTGAAATGTTATGTCTTTTTTCGAATTGATTTTGGATTCTAGTTCTGAGACTTTATTGATCTACTTGCGAATTTGGCTCTGCCCTTTTTGAGTTTGGTTTAACAAAGCACAACTTGCTAATTTGGTAATTTGTTTTCTCATCATGCAGCTGCTGTTCAGGAGCATAAGTCTAATGGGTATTTGCTGATTGCAGCCAGTGGAGGTCTCAACCAGCAAAGAACAGGAGTAAGTGACGTTTATATCTCAAAAGATTAAATGTGCCATGATATGCCCAATACATGAGTGTACATGTTTGTATTCCTCATTGTCTTTTTGAAACTGAATGCTTTCTTTATGATCAGATAACAGATGCAGTCGTTGTTGCACGGATTCTTAATGCCACTTTAGTTGTACCCGAGTTGGATCACCACTCTTATTGGAAAGATGACAGGTAACAAGTTTTGGCAAATGAACATGTTGAATTGCCTTGTCAGTTTTCTATGTGAATTCATCATCTTTATTTGTTTTGGAACTTAAAAGGTTGATTTGTTTATTGTGCAGTGACTTCAATGACATTTTTGACGTTAACTGGTTCATCTCTTCCCTCACAAACGATGTAACTATAGTAAAGAGAGTTCCCGACAGAGTCATGCGGTCCATGGAGAAACCTCCTTACACCATGCGTGTGCCTCGGAAGTCTACCCCTGAGTATTATCTCGACCAAGTATTGCCAATTCTCTCGAGGAGACATGTAAGACTGCTTCACATAAGAATCAAACTGTCTTTAATATGATCACTCGATGTCTATACACTCAAAAGTTATATTTGTTTCTATAGTTACTCAAAAGTTATATTTGTTTCAGTTTTGTGGAGCTTATTCATGTTTCTTGCAGGTTTTACAATTGACAAAGTTTGACTACAGACTAGCAAATGATCTGGACGAAGACATGCAAAAGCTGCGCTGCAGGGTCAACTATAACGCTTTAAGATTCACAAAGCGGATACAATCAGTTGGAATGAAAGTGGTCAAGAGGATGAGAAAGATGGCCAAACGTTTTATAGCTGTCCACTTGAGGTTCTCCCATTTTAGATTTGTTCCTCTTATTTCTTCTTAGTGGTCTTTCCTTCATGTGATATAAGCATGACGTCTGTATCTTCATGTTATGTACATAACCTTACATACGTATATTGCAGGTTTGAGCCTGACATGCTAGCCTTCTCTGGTTGTGACTTTGGGGGCGGTGAAAAAGAGCGAGCTGAGCTAGCAGAGATAAGAAAACGATGGGACACATTGCCTGTGAGTTCACCAATCTCTTCTGCATAACTTTCTTACAATCCCAAATCCTTTTCTTCTGTAAACATCTCACTAAGCAAATCACTGCAGGATCTGGACCCTCTAGAGGAAAGGAAGCGTGGGAAATGCCCACTTACCCCTCATGAAGTGGGCTTAATGCTGCGTGCTCTTGGTTTTGCTAATAACACATACATCTATGTTGCTTCTGGAGAGATCTATGGCGGTGAAAAGACACTGAGACCACTCAGAGAGCTGTTTCCAAACTTTTACACAAAGGAAATGCTTGCCAGTGATGAGCTCAAGCCTATGCTTCCCTTCTCTTCACGCCTTGCTGCCATTGACTACACAGTCAGTGACGAAAGTGATGTCTTTATTACTAATAATAATGGAAATATGGCCAAGATTCTTGCAGGCCGAAGGTAACAAACCTCCCTACTTGTTCCCCATTAGAGCTCTCTCGTGTTAACACATACTCAGTTCCAGTAAAATAGATGTTTTAGAAAGAAAAAAATTGTTTCACAAAGATAGAACTTTTTGGTGTTTTGTAAACTTCAAGAAAAATAATTAACTAAAAGTTATTGAAAATTGGAAAAATACGGAAAACAATACAGTATAACCTCTATAAATTAATACTCTATAAATTAATATACATTAAAAATCTCTATAAAATAATATAATTTTATAGTCTTAAATTGAGTTTTTGGTTCAATTAGTATATCGATAAATTAATATCTCTATAAATTAATAAAAAAATTATAGTTTTGGTGTAGTCCCAACATTATTAATTATAGAGGTTTCACTGTATATTGATCATAGTATGTGTTTTTTTTTAATGTGTGTGAATGCACTAAAAAAATTTATTTTTGTGAGACGGAGGGAGTATATTTTATTAAATCCATCTGACATGAGAATAATCACTTTTGAGTATGTGATTGCAGGAGGTACATGGGGCATAAGAGGACCATAAGGCCAAATGCGAAGAAGCTTAGTGCATTGTTCATGGACCGGGAAAAGATGGAGTGGCAAACATTCGCCAAGAAAGTGAAATCTTGTCAGCGAGGGTTCATGGGTGATCCTGATGAGTTCAAACCAGGACGCGGTGAGTTCCACGAGTACCCGCAAGCTTGCATTTGCCAGAGACCCTTCTCTTACGACAAAACCTCAACGGATGATGAAGAAAAAGACATACCAGGAGAGTTCCACAACAGCACCAGCTCTGGACATGGACATTTGTCTTCAGCAGATAATGAGCGCGACGAAGTCTTCCCCGACTAGTAGATTGGTTCGTTGGCTTTTACTGTAACATACTACCATTAGAATCCAGATGGTTTTAACTACAAGTGTTATGTTGTTTCAGCAGAGTTGATCAACAACACATGTAGAGGAGAGAGGTATAGGAGCTTCCTACTTAGCTGCTTGTTTACTTCAAAGTGTTTATAGATACTTCTATCGAATAGGCATACATAACTCACCTCTCTCTTTGTTTCTTTCTGGTTTTGAGAACACCACCTAAACTATCTCGTCTTGTATTTTGTACCTCAAATCTAGTTTTTTTGTTTGTCTTAAACCAATTGTTTTTTTTTTGTATTTCCTAGATTCCTGAAGTGTAAAATCAAGTTTTTCTCTCTGATCACTAACTTTTTTTTGTTTGTATTTTTCTTGGATTAGTCAATTCAAGTTTGATTATTTTATTTTGGTCCGATATCAAGAGTCTTTGCGAGCACTGTGATATGGTTTGTTTCAAGCTTATATAAACTCAAATGAGAGCACTGTGATATGGTTTGTTTCAAGCTTGTATAAGCTCAAATGAGACACATACTAACCGAGAAACTACTTGATAAAATCATATTCTCACATTCCAAGTTCCAATAGTTTTTCCTCAAGCCGTTCCTACCACTGAATCAACGGAGTGTACAGAGGATGAGATATGGTCCAACCAAAGATGAAGTTTGTAATTATAGCTGAAGAGAAAATACAGCACGGAGGAGACAAGTGAACAAGGTAGTTGGGACAGAGAAGAAAGCAGAATGGTCACTCTCCTCCAGTGTATACAACTGAGATGGTGGCCACTTCTCTACCATACGGTCCTGGAGTATAGGGTCACATAGGTTATCTTTAGCAGTCTTGATGTAAACTCGAGGAACTTTCTCTGCTTCAGGGTTCGGAGGCAGCTTATCAATACCTCGCAAAGCCCTTACAGGACAAGGTCGCAACAGCTTAGACGCCAAAATTACATCCTACCAACAAGGCAACAACCATATATATATCTGATCACCTCATTGTAATTAATTACTGAAACATTTTGAGAGAAGTAAGAGGGTAACCTCAAGAGGGCTTTGGCTATAGAAGTAATGCCGTCTATATTCCTCTTTCATTTGGGCACTAGTAGGTGGCTTATCAGTGCCTTCACCGTATGTAAACTCCCATATGTTTTCTTCTTCTTCTCCCACATACATCTTTAAGATATTCACAAGATTTCAATACATATAGCAATACTATGTCACTATCAAAACCACTGTTATAAAATAGGGTGTAAGCCATCCAATGGCTTACTCTATTTATTTCCTTAAAAAAGAGTAACTATATAATAGATTTGAGTTAATACTCCAGTGATAATATAATTTAGAGAGGAAAATAAAGTAATGAACAAAAAAAATAGAGTATTATTGGAGCATGTTTATTCTAAACTCTATTTTAGAGCGAAAAAACAAAACCAATTTTCTAAACCGAGTTCTTTTTTACAAATCGATCTAGACCGCACCTAGACACTTATCCCTACAAAACGGTAACTACCGCCAAACCAGTTTTTGAACAGTGATTGAAACCAATTAGGACTCAAGGCAAATGTTTTTTTTAATGATTATGTGTATACCCTCTTGAATTAATTTTAACCATGATAAGTCAAGAAAAGAGTCACTCACGATTGAATGAGGAGAAGACGTGGATCCGGGTTGAACCATGTCAGCTACGAGGTAAACGGCCATGGAGATTTTGTCTGTGAACTTGCAGAGAGCTTCGGTGACACTTGCTCCGCCTATGCTATGTCCCACGAGTATGATCTTGTAGTGATGAGGGATATCGGAGAGGAGAGAGAAGAGAGGACGGTTATAATGGTCGAACTCGAAGACGGTGTTAGCGTCGGTGAGGTTGATGCCGGCACTGGTGAGGTCGACGGTGGTGGCTTTGAATCCGGCGGAGACAAGAAGAGTTGTGAGTTTATACCAACACCAAGCACCGTGGCTGGCTCCATGAACGAGTACAAAGTGAATTATGGGCTCATCACCACCGTCTCCTCCCATTGCAGTTTTTCACTCTCTATACGTTTGAAGTTAAGTTTAGTCCACTTAATTTGAACACCAAAAGTGAACGTGGTTTGGTTCACACATTGGAGATAACGATTACAAATTTACAACCCCCATCATGTTTCTCCTATTCGTGGGACCAAACTAAATCGTTTCTGGTATAAAAAAATTTCGTCAAAGAAAAAAAGACCGTTGAATATGGAAACTGAAAGATAAGAGTATTTCCTTGAAAGATTTTATGGAGTTTTTTTTGATATCAAAACACTTTATGTAAAAAAGACTACATCACAATAGTAGTGATTGGTTGAACCGTAAGTGTAAAATTTTTTATGTAGAATTTAATCTTCAGTATTTTAGGGACCAGTATTTTAAGGAAAGAGTTATTGGCAAATGAATTCCGGTGAACTTTGAAATTTTTGAGATTTCTTTGTTGTTTGTTTATTGATTTTAACAATTTTTATAAATTTCAAAATCTATTAAAATCTTTTGTTATTCAAAAAAGTTAGTTATTTTTTATTCTCTATTTCTAAATAAGTGTATTGTTATTGGAAGATGAATTCTCTCAATTTTTACTCATAAAATATGACTTTCAAAATATCATGTGTATCTATGAGATTTATAAAATCTATGTGATAGAAAAGTCTAGAAATAAAATAATCATTCTCGCTAAATATCTTTTGCTCTTTCAACCCAATATAACCCATTACATTTTATATAATTACTTTTTTTGAATCTATAATTATATTTTATTGTTTTATCACTAAATTAAAAAAAAAAATTGTATATTTTTCTAATTATACGTTTTGAATTCAAACTTTTTATATATTTTTGAATATTTTTTCAATTTTTACAACTTTTTCAAATTTTTATTTTTATTTTTATTTTGAAATTCTAAATGCTTTTTAAAACTATTCTTAAAATTTTTATTTTTAAATTTTAAGTATTTGTTTATTTTAAAAATTTATTTTAAATTCTAGTATTTCTTAACCATATATTTAATTTACAAAATGAATGATAGAAAACAAATAACATAAATTCATGAAGCAGCTCTCTCTCTCTTCTGTTGACAAAAAAAAAAAAAAGCTCTCTCTCTTCTCTCTAGAAAGAGAGAGAATTCTCTCTTATCTTCCCTTCCCTCTTAACACACACCAATCTTTCAGAGGGAGGAAGAGATTAGCTTGTTTGTTTTTGTTGTAAGATATTTCTTCGACCGAAAGGTTGAATCATGTTTTTGCTCGGCGAATTTTCTTTTTCGTTTTGACGATTTTGTTGTGTTTTCGATATTATTTCAAAGTTGTTCTTCACTCTTATCTTTCTTTGATTTGAGATCGAGTTTCCCTCTTCAAGTTCTGTGAACTACTTTAAATCCCGGTTGATTTCAAAACTGATTCTTTTGTTGCTGGTTCATGCCTATTCCTCTTTAATCAATCATAAATCTTACTCTTTTTGGATTTACTAAGTCGTTAAAAGTGGAGTTAAGTGGGTTGATTGAAGGGTGAATAGTTTGTTTATTCAAGTTGATCAATTTGCTGTCGGGTTAAGTAGAGTTGGGGCTTCTATGAAGCGTCCTGTCAAGAATCCGTTCATTGATTGATTCAACTTTCATCTTGAGTTTATATCCAGTAATCACTGAATCGGTTTGGAGAAATCACGGAGACAGATGGAGCTTGGAATTCGACGAATTTGGGAGGCAGCCATACTTTCACAAAGGCTCAAACCTGAAGAAGATCGACTCAAGATGATAGCACGGCGGTGTAAAGCTGCGGAGATAACGATGCCTGCATAAAGTCTTTGTTATTGACACGTGTCTCGTGGAGCTTCTTGGTTTGGACGCGTGTATTGTTGTGTGTTTGAGTTGGTTTATCGGATCTTAAATTCATGTAATATATGTTTGGGTCTTATGATAAAAGCCCAATTCGTTGTAATGGCCTTTGAGCCAAAAATCAAAGACGACGAAAAAAAATAATTCATGAAGTAGCAATTTATAAAAGTCAAGATCAAATTTTGTAAGTCGATGTATATATATTTTCTTAATCTACGTAACTTTTAAAATTCATCAACTTTTAAAATTTATAAACTCTACATAAATTTATCTTTCAATAACTCTCCAAGATGTAACTGTATCTTCTGTAACTGTAAAAATTAAATGAAAAATAAAATGTGACTGAATGGTTGAACTATAGTTGTAGATTTTTTACTGTAAAATTTATGTGTAGCAATATTAGTTGTACCTCTAGAATTTATATTTAGCTATTTTAAAATTAAAACATCAATGGTCAATAGTTATTTATTTGGTAAGAAAAAATACAATTTACTATATATATAGAAGAAAATGTAAGTTATGTATCATAACTATATATTTTGATTTAAAATTTATGAATTATAATCTGAATATTTTACCTTTATATATGTAATATATTATAATATTTATACAATCAAACATCTATAGTTTAAAAATCTTTTTAAAAATTTAAGCTTTTACTCAATGATGTTTAAATGATATATTAATGACAAAATTTAACAAAGTTTATATAGGAAAGAAAAGAAAAGAAAAATAATTAATTTGCTACAACCTTCCTAAAGCCTCGAAATCCCCTAGTCTATATTCGCGAAGTGATTTTGCCACATGTCCTCTTTACAATCATTTTTACAAAAAAAATGATGACATGGCTAACAAGATTGATGACATGACTTATAGTTAATATGACATGGATAATCACATTTATTACTGACATATATTTTTGGTAAACTTTATAGGAATATGACTATAACTAATACATTTCATTTAATGTTGATTTATATTTTTGCTAAACTTCTTAAAATATGATAATAATTCAAAAATGAGCACTAAAATAAATATTTTGAAATATGCATTATAAATTTCGAAATATATTATTTAATTGTATTTTTATAATTATACAATTTTTATTACTAATATTTTCAAATTTTTTTACATCTTTAAGAAAATAAAAATAAATTGTTAATCGTAATTTCATTAGTTTCTTTTAGATATCTACAAATTTTATAAATATTGTTTAGTTATAATTTTTAATAACTATACAATTTTTATATGATTTTTTAGTAATTTTATACAAGTTGATTTAGTACATTTAACAAAATTAAATAGATAAAAAATTTATCTAAGATTCGAATTGTAAATATATTACATATATATTATTAAATGTAATTTAAAATAAACAAAAATATTTTTTATTAATTTTATGCTTAAATAATCAACTTTATATTAAATATTAGTCAAAAATAATAAAATATATAATATTAATAAATTTCATTTTAAATATAAGAAAATATACTTTAACTGTGAAAAATTTATCACTGCACATGGTGCAGGAAAACACCTAGTTCGACTATATTTGTGAAGTGATTTTGCCACATGTCATCTCTACAATCAATTTTACAAAACAAATATGACATGGCTACTGAAATTGATGACATGACTTCCGGAAAAATATGACATGAACAATTTCATTTAATGTTGATTTATATTTTTGAAAAATTTATTAGCATATGGTAATAATTCATATATATTACATTTAATATTGATATTTCTTTTTGGTAAATTTTTTTAAAATATGGTAATATCGCATACATCATCTATAAAATAAATATATTCATATATAACATTTCAAATTTTGAAATATTATTATTTTTGTATAATTATACAATTTGTATTACTAAAACTTTCAAAAATTTCTACAATTTTTAAAAATTTAAATATCTAATCGTAAGATCATTAGGTTTTTATATACAAATTTTATAAATATTGGTTATGCTAAATTTTTGATAATTATACAATGTTATATCATTTTTATTAGTTTTATACAAATTGATTTAATATATATCAAATCTATATTAAATATTAATAAAAAATAGTAAAATCTATAATATTTAATAAAATTTATTTTTAAATATAATTAGATTTAAAAAATTTATTATTGCACGTGGTGCAGGAAAACACCTAGTCAAGACTTTAAAAAATAACGCAGCTACAGCCAATAATTCATATTTTCATAATAACAAAAGCTTATTTCATAAACATTAGTTTGTTATTTTTGTTACAATTTCACATAATTGTTAAAAAAGTATAGAGTTTTATGGAATAACCACATATAATCTTCAAGTGTACATATATTCACATTATAAGATCTATTTGTGAATTGGGTTTGGCAAACAAGAAGATAAAATCTAAAACTGATCTAACGCTGAAACATTAACGCAAGCAAATATAAAGGTATTCGTTTAAAACCATAATCCGAAGGCAATTGTATAGTCTCCAAAATTTGCAAAAAAAAAAAGTCATCACGCAATAGATAAAACAACACCAACAAGATGAAACATAGACGAAGATGACGATAGCAAAAGAGCAATCAGCGGTAACGACGAAGGGAAAGAGAATTGTTTTTCTTCCAGGTTGCTCTGCGAGACGGGCGGTTCTTGTGGTTGTTGTGACCTTTTCCGCGCAGTCCTCTGTTCTTCTTTCCCTCAGATGTAAGTCCTCTGAGCTCACGGTGTTTGTGCACCGGGTTGCAGATCCAGTTGATTCTCGGGTCGTTACGCACAGCGTTGTGTGCCGGGTCAACCAAGATGATCTCGTAGTACTTGTAGGTCGAATCCTCGTTGAGCCAGTAGGAGTTGACGACTCTGAGGCCGCCCAGTTTCCTTCCAGCACGCTCCTCAGCAACGGAACGCTTGCTCCTCTGGAACTTGAGTTGGGTGACTCCCTGGTTTGTGGGCTTACCATACACAATACCCTTTGGCACAGGCCTCTTGCGTCCACCACGTCTCACTCGGACACGGTACACCACAAACCCCTGCCATGCATTAAAATCCCAACACGATTAGTAACAGAGTTCAAGGTACCAATCAGAACAAGAGCTACATTTTCAGACAAGTGTAAATCCAGCGAGTGAGTAAGAATAAATGTTTGTTTAAAAAAACACAATAAAGATCAATGCATCAATATCTCCCAACTAACAACGCAACTTCACAGCAATATCAAACAAGTTGTAATTATCTACACTCCAAGATCTCATCCTTTTACCAATAAAGTCATGTTTTATAGAAAAAAAAAACATTTTGTGGAAGCAGAACTAAAATCACCTGTTTGGCTTTGTAACCCAAACGACGAGCCTTGTCGGGACGAGTAGGCCTGACGAGACGGACGATCGAAGGCTGCTGTCTGTACTCCCAGCACCTAACCCTCTGCACGAACCTCATGACGTCGGACTGCTTCTTCCTCCATAGCTCAGACACATACTTGTAAGCACCTAGTGTTCATCAAAATCCATCTAAATTATTATATTAGTTCGTAACTACAGATCCATAACACAAACATCATTTGAAACGCTAAATCGATCTAAAGGGCAAGGAGATAGGATCTAAAAGAAGAGATGCGAAGAAGGATTTACCCATTTTCCAAGTTTTCGCAGAGCCGCACAACAAAGAGTTTCTCCCTGGCTTTAAAGAAAAGGACTAGGGTTTTAAAGAAACTGGGCTTACTGATTATATATAAAAGCCCATTGTGTATGGGCTTGAAAGTTTGGATTAAACCTTATAAAAAGCAAGAAGTACTAGCATGGTTGATTTGATGGTTCGGTTCCCTCGTGATAGATATTTATTTACGTTTATATGTTAGCTAAATGACACTGATTAGAATAATCTGTGTCTTGGTGTTCCATCTTTATTTTCTTGGAATATTTATTCGGCGTTCTTTCTCTTGTTTCCTTGGATCCATTCCCCAATGCACTTTTGATTTTGGGAGATCTTGGTGTTTGCAAACTATAGTTTTTTGCCAGCATTTTTTTCAAGACTCTATTCTGCTCAGTTTCGGTTTCCAGTGTTTTTATATTGTTTTGGGATTATTATGGCAACAACAACGGAGAGAATAGCTATAATGAACAATCTTCTTATATATTAAAACAGAAATCACAACATTGATTAATGTGATTTTTTTTTTAAAATGGACTTAATTGACTTATTACTAGAAAGTCATGTTACATTTAATCTCTAATCTTATCATTATTATAGGTCTAAATAGCTCACTTTCTAGATTATAGGAACTAAATAATATGTCTATAATACAATATTGCTACATTATAGAAACTAAATAACATCAATGATTTCCAAGCAAAAAAATGTGATCTGGAAATTCTGTTATCAATTTTTACTTCCATATCATGTATCATCGTGTTTGAAAGAGACTGCAAGGAGCAGAAATATTTTTCGAGACTTCTACACCTAATCAGATACATTTTTAAAACTAAACTGATTTCACATTGATTTATGTTTTGTATATAGTTCATTTACAAAATATAATTAAATGTTTAATAAATTCTTTATAAAATTTATATACGAAGCTTTAAGTTTAGTTTTTGTTAATTTTTTTATCTTGTGAAATGTTTGATTATCTTTGGAGATGATAATATTTTAATATTTTCCAAATTCTATTTCTATTTATTTATTCAATAATGAAATACTAATCAAACAAACAAAAAAAAAATATAAAAAGAAATAAACACATGTGAAAGTTTGAAACAATCTATTTGATGGAGAACAAGTATGCTCTAATATTATTATGTTTGAACAATCTTAATATACTCGATAATATAAATCTATGAAGCTAAAAATGTAATTTTTTAATAACTTGTGAAAGGTTGAAACAACAAATTCAATTAAAAAAAGGGGTAAAATTATTATATTTTAAAAATTGATAGACGTACCTTATATATATATATATTATAATATATACCAATTTAGAATTGAAATAAAATGTTTATATAAAAGTAAATGAAAACAAACATCCGCACGGTTACGCGGATCGAGATCTATTTATTAGTATTAAAAAGAATAAAATCAGCATTACTAATTTGAAACAATGTCGATGTTGAATTATAGGAGTACAATCTCAATCGGAATTTTTGATAGAAATAATTGGATACAAAAATTTTGGTATACAATATTTTTTGGCATATATTACAAGTATATTTTTTAAAAAAATCAGTAAAAAGATTGTAACCATCCAATTTTAAACGAGAGGAATTTGCCAAAAACAACCCAAATATTCATTTTAAACCTAAAAGTAGCACACATATTCAATCAAATGCAAAACTAACATAAAAATGGTAAACTATTATTTAACCCTTATGACCAAACAAAAAACTAGAAAATTATTTTACGATTCTGTCGTTCATAAATCTACACGTAACAAAAAAAGTCTAAATATATGTAGACTTTCAAAGAAATCTACTTTGTAGACTTATTTTGTAGTCTACATCATAATTTGATCTAATAAATTAATTTTAAAAATGTGCAAAAAATATTTTTTGTAAATTTTTTAATTAATCATCAGTTAATATGAAGTTTATTAATTAAATTTTATATAATTTAACAATTTAAAAGAATATATATTGATTCGGTAACTATGTGTTAGATAATTCTTATGGTTTAGCAACAAAATGTTCTAACATGTTATGTCTTTAAGGGTTAGATTTTAGATTGAGATTTTTTTTTTGGTTTTATTAATTTAAATTTGCATATCAGTGTTGAGTAGTTTATATTTTGTACAAGTAAGATTAGCGACTCGTGGGAGACCCACGGTGGGACGTCGTAAACTCTGATTTCACTACGGCACACACTTCTTCGTCTCTTCCTCGTGGTTTTGTGCATCCGCCGCAGATCTTAACCGCGTGGTACAATGTATATACTTATTAGACACAAAGTATTACACATCGGTAGTTGGAAGAGATCCTAACTAATATATAAGATAGATGAGTCAATCCACTTATTACGATTGGTTTTAGGTCGGAAACCATCAAACTTAACATGGTAACAACATAAAGTCGGCATAAATCAAGTTATTCAAAATCATTTAACTTTCGGGTTAATAATTAGTCATCTGACCGAAACTTAAAACAAAATTTTCTACTGTAAAATTATATCCAACAAAATAACTTCTTACAAGAATTTTGCAATGTTTCTGAATTTTTTAAGGGATAAATAGAAAACTGAAAGCGTAAGAGCATCCGTATTAGAATAATATCTTCATGGTTGACAAAAAAAAAAGAATAATATCTTCTTGAGTCTTTACAAAAAAAAAAGATAAGGAAAAAGAAAAGAGACGGAGCAAAATGAGAAGTTCATTTGAAACACTAATAGTTTTTCTATGATAAACTTCTAGAACACGTATCTTATATCCACTACAACGACCAATGTTTTTTTAATGTTAGAATTATTTTACGGAAACTCTGCGATGCTCTGATATGATATATTTATCTTCGTCAAATTTAAAGCAGCAGGTACTAAATTGTCGGATTCAGGAGTTTACCATATTTAATTATGGTTTTCCAATGAACGGACTGAGATAAGTTTGTTGCAAACCAAGTTATCAATCACCATCTTCAATTTCAATGTAGAGAATGGACGCTCAATGTGCCGTCTATTGTTACGCTCTCGACTGAAACCCAATGTATAAACTATGAGATGTGAATGATAGAGAAGACAGAACTGATAGGGCCTTGAGTGTCCCATGAGATAATAACGTGTCGTATTTGCCCACATGTGCTTACTCGTTACAACCACTTCTCTTAGTTAAGTGGTCCAACAAATTTGCTCGTCACTTCTCACGGAAGACAGAAACAAAACGATCTAATAAGATGTACCCATGTCTAAAAAAATGAATATTTAAATATTATTTTTCCAGGATAATAACGTGTGATAGGGCCTTGAGTGTCCCATGAGATAATAACGTGTCGTATTTGCCCACATGTGCTTACTCGTTACAACCACTTCTCTTAGTTAAGTGGTCCAACAAATTTGCTCGTCACTTCTCACGGAAGACAGAAACAAAACGATCTAATAAGATGTACCCATGTCTAAAAAAATGAATATTTAAATATTATTTTTCCAGGATAAATTCTCTCAACTAACATAAGTTTTTAATTTATTTATTCTTAAATCAGTTATTATCAATAAGCCACATTGTTAAGACAATCATCCGAGATATCTACTTTCTCTTCTTTTCCTCACATTCTCTCTAACATTCAAAGACAATTTTTTTTGGTTAATTAGCGTAAAGTATGTGTGACATTTTAGAGTATAAGTTTAGTAATATATGACCTTAAATCTTAGTTTTGACAGTGTACAATTTTTCTTCTCAAACCAAATGTATTATCAGAGGAACCGTGTGACTTAAAGTTTAAAGGTATGTTCTTTTTTGTCAAACTATGTTTAAAGGTATGTTTATGTTAATAACATGCAGAGCCGTGCGAACACTTGTGACTAACAGAAGTGTGGTTAGAATAAAAAAAATTTAACTTACAGTTACAAAATACTACTGTTACATAGCAATTTTTTTTAAAAAACATCAACAATTAAAATGTTCATTTTAAATTCCTAAATATAAAATTTTATTTTCTGTAAAATTAATAAAAAATTCAAATGTTTTTGAATCATTTTTTAGTGCAAAAATTAACCAAAATTACTTAATCTTTTTCTTTATCTTAAGTTTTATAAGATTAACAATTTTTTATTTATTTATTTTGGTTATTTTACTATTAAAACTAGGAGAATGTCATTAGGTAGCCATTGGAACATTATAACCATAACAATCGACATCTATGATTCTCTTCGTCTAGTCTGCATTAAGCTTACCCAAATTACTGACATAACCCACATATATATATATATATATATTTTCTATTATGTAGGATTAAAACAATAAAATTAATAAAAGATATGATTTAATAAAAATAATAACTAATGAAAGTTGTCCTGATGAACTAAGAAAAGATGCTCTATTAATTTCTTAAAAAACTGATGCCCTAAGCGAAAGCTTCATTTTTAACAATGGAGGCGTGGCTCTGGTAACATGTGAGCTTGGATTATTATTTTAACAGTGGGAATTTTATCTCTTTCTTAAAATCAATTATTTTGATATCCAATTTATTTTAAGAAAAATATAAATCAATTTTGCACGTTTTCCATCTTATTTGTTTGTTTTATAAAAAAATTATGATTGTTATGCTTTTAATTTTTTTTATCTCATATCAGATTTGAATATCCATAGGATATTTCTTACTTTTATGGATATTAAATTTTGGATATCCAAAAAAATTGATCTGGATCCGGTAATCAAACTGAAGATCCAATAAAATTAGAGATGGGTATTGGAAGTTTTTTGAATATTCGAAATGTTTCTATGCCTAAGCCATCAAAGATAGCGTAATTTAAATATCTTGTATACCAAAGCTTTAATAGAATTAATCCCAAATAAAAACTTATGTTAAATATGGACAATAAAAATATGTATAACGAAAACTAAAGATACGCGACTTTGCAATCTATAAGAGAAGCATATATTAGTTTCTTTTGTCAACGATATATTCATAGTTAGATGAATAGTTATGATTTGATCTACGTGGAGGGTCGGTCCTTAGTAGAAGCTGCTGGCTGAAGCATGCTGTGCGCATGGGCTTGGAGCCAATAGGTTATCAATAGAGTTCAGCCGATTTCTATGTGGAATATGAGACACTGTTCATAAATATACTAGAAGTTGATCAGTACATTCGTGTGAATATTTTTCATTTTATAAATATATAATTTCGATGTTGTCATAGAAATTTTAAATCATATATAATTTACATTTAGTGCTATACATTGTAGTGATCTGTTATTTTTTGTCATAGAATGATTTGTTTTATACATTTTATATTCTTATTAACTGTTATTACTTATTAATATATTTTTGAGTTTGATACATAAATTATAATCTGAAAAATCAAATATATAATCTCCTTTGATATATCATTTTAATTTATATAATTTGCATACAATACATTTTAAAATTTATTTTAGTTATAAAGTAGAGGGATATTTGTTTATGATAATTTATATTTCCATGTTGTGTTTACAAAATAATACTTTAACATCTATCAATTTAGTATTTTACGAGATTTTATAAGTAAATACACTGTTATGTTTAAATAATATAGCTCTATTTATTTTAGTAAACTGTATAAATAGTAGTATCTATCATATTATTTTAATAAATGTTATCAATATATGATATTTTTGGATGTTATGGTATTAAGTTTTCTGATTTTTTATTATTAAATTAATATTTCAAAATATTCTATTACTTTTCATTTTTACAACATATTTTTTGTGTTACATTTCAGAGCATTATATTTTAGCATTTATGATTTTATATTTTATGAAATTTGGAATCATTTTGAGTTTTTAATTTTATTTTAAAATTCTATATTTGATCAAGAGAAATTTAGAAAATTACACAATTAATTTTTTAGTTTGGAAAAATTAAATGATTTTTGAAATTTTTTGTCACTAAACTTGTTCAGTATTTTATAAAAATATATTTGAATTTTTGGTAAATGCTTTTATATTTTTCTCAACAAATTTTGTTATAATTAAAATAAACATTAATTTATAAGTAAAATTAATTTGTACTTTATATTTTTAATTAATTATTAAAAATTCAAAAAATTTTAGTAACAAATTTTGTAAAAAATACATGAACTAAGGGTTAGTTATATACTATTATATTTTGTATATAATTATTTATAGATAATATATTGCCGTGAATTTCAAGATAAATAAAATGATAATATATAATTATAGATATAAAAGTTAAAAATATGTTAATAATTTTAGTTTTTGTATAAAATATTATTTAGTTTATGAATTTTAACCCCTTTTTGGACCTTGAATGATGATTTATTAAAATGAAACCGTTTTAAAAAATCTGTCATTCTACTAATTAAATATAATTTTTTCATATTTAATTTAAAGAGCATGTATATTTTATAAAATAAAAAGAATTTTTATTTTGTGACAAATGTTTTAATTATTATTTATTTTTAATAAGATTATATTAATAATTAAGAAATTATAATGTGTTATTTTATAAAGTAATATTAAAAAATTTGGTACTATTTTTGTTAGATTTCTCAACAAATATTGTTATAACTAAAAATGAAATGTAAATTTATAATTAAAATTAAAATTGATTTATTATTAATTTATTTATAGATTATTAAGATTAAATGCATATAATAAAATATATCACATTAAGTAGTTAACTAAATGATCTTACCATGACTTGTCAATGTAGATAAACTAGGACTCAAAATTAATATATTTGATATTTTGGATGTTATGGTATTATGTTTTCTGATTTTTTTTATTAAAATAAAATTTCAAAATATTAGATTACTTTTATTTTTTACAGTAGAATTTGTTTTTTTTTTGTGTTATTTTTAAAAAATATATATATATATATTTTAGCATCTATGATTTTATCTTTTATAAATTTTGAATATTATCATTTTGATTTTTTAATTTTATTTTTAAAATTGTATACTTGGTCAAGGGAAATTTGGACAATTACACACAAATATTTTTTAGTTTGAAAGATTATATGATTTTCCAAATTTTTGTTACTAAATTAATTCTATATTTTATAAAAATATATTTGAATTTTTGGTAAGATTTTTTATATTTTTCTCAACAGATTGTTTTATAATTAAAGTAAAAATTAAATTTATAAGTAAAAATTAATGGCCATTTATATTTTTAATTAATTATCAGAAATCCAAAATTTTGTAGTAACAAATTTTGTAAGATAACACATGAACTAAAGGTTAGTATTTACTATTATATTTACTATTATTATTTATAGATAATATATTGCCGTGAGTTTCAAAAGAAATAAAATGATAATATATAGTTGTAGATATAAAAGTTTAACATATGTTAATAATCTTAGTTTTTTTTGTAAAATATTACATAGTTTACGAAATTTTAACCCCTTTTTGATGATGCATGATATTTATTTAAATGAAACTGCTTTAATAAAGTTTGTCAATCTACTAATTAAATATAATTTTGTCAAGAGCATGTGTATTTTAATATAATATAGACTACAATTGTAATATTTTTTCATTACTAATAATACAATTATAATGTATTATTTTATAATGAAATATTAAAACTTTTGGTACGATTCTGTTGAATTTTTTTTTCAACAGATTTTGTTATAATTAAAAATAAAATATAAATTTCTAACTGAAATTGATTTATTATTAATATCTTTATTGATTATTAAAATTTAATGTAGATAATCAAATATATTACATTAAATAGTTAACTAAATGATTTTATTATGACTTAGTAATAGTAGATAAAAATATAGGACGTGAATGCTTACTAAAGTTGCACGTGAATAAAGCGTCCCTTATGTTTTCTGTTAATAGTTTGGTATCTTTTTTTTTTTTGAAAGAATGTAAAATTTTATTCGATCAAACTTTGTACATCAGGTGCTACTTCTTTGAGTGTTTAAATCAAAAAATGGGCTCTACAAATTAATGAGATTCTTCATGCTAGTTGTGGTCTTGCCGAGAACCAAACCAAGCATCTAACCCTTCTTCCAAATACTGTTTTCCTTTACCCTTGACTGATAACAGTCTGAGTCTAATCATCTCGTCCACAAATTTGGCGAGACAGCTAGCTTGTTGTGGCTGTTCACCATGCCTACGGGAGTTTCGTTCTCTCCAAACCGCATGTACCGTTGCTTGAAAGGTGTAGCAGAGAAGAAAGGTCATTGTGGGAGTGAGCGTTGGTTTGGAGATCAGCTCGATAAGATAATTCCAATCAGTAGAGAAATTTCCTTGCAAAATTCCTCCAGCCAGTACCTTCTATATCTGTTCAGTATAGTGACAACTGAAAAAGAGATGGTGACATGATTCGTCCTCCTCATTACACAGCACACATATCGCATTAACTGCAGCATTCCAGGTTAGCATTCGGTCACAGGTTTGGAGCCTATTGCGGAGAGCAACCCATAGAAGGAATGAGTACTTAGGAGTTGAGTGGGGGAACCATGCACCTTGACTCCAAGAGACAACTGGCTGCGCGCTCTTCATGCTCCTCAGGTACAACCAAGTTTTCTTGGTTGAGAAACTACTAGCAAACTTCCCTTCTTTCTGCTTCCAAAGTGGTGTGTCAACATCCATATTGTTCTTTAGTTTAATCTCAGCGATCTCATTTTTGACTTCGTTGAGTAAACCCACTCGATGCCTTCTTCTCCGGTGTTTTACCAAGGCCATTGCAACTGAATCCTCATAAGAGATACCCAAATCAATAGTGCTATCCCCCAAGACCTCCTTAAGACAGCCAAACTTCGACCAGTTATCATACCAAAAGCTAGTATCCTTCCCATTTCGAACCTAAATTTTGAGAAATTGTTGAGCCAGGTCTCTTAGCTTTAGTAGCTTCCTCCAAATCCATGATCCAGAGCTCGTGTTACACTTTACTGACCAGAAAGATCCTTTTCGAATCAGGTAGCAGTGAAGCCATTTGACCCATAGTGATTCCTTTGAGGATTTGATTCTCCATATCAACTTTAAACACAAGACCGTGTTCATCTCCTTCAAAGATCGAACTCCCAAGCCTCCCTCTTGCTTCGATAGGCAGACGTCTTTCCAGCACACTTTAGCCTTACTTGTTCTCAAGTCCGGGCCAGACCATAGAAAAGCAGAGCATAAGCTTTCTATTTCTCTTAAACAGCTTCCCGATAGCTTAAAAGCTTGCATCCAAAAATTTGCAAGGCTAGAGATGACTGATTTGATGAGTTGCAGATGACCAGCATAGGAGAGGAATCTACCAGTCCATGAGCTCATACGACTTCTAATCTTCTCGACTAATGGGAGATAGTTATGAACTGTCATGCGCTTTGTAAGCAGAGGTAGGCCCAGATAGCGTACATGAAGCTGACCTGATGCAAAAGGGAAGCTATTCATTATTTCTTCTTGGTGATTCTGATTAGCTCCTGCAATGTACAAGGTAGACTTCTCAAGACTAATCCTCAACCCCGACATTGTTGCGAAGTCCTCAAAGATTTTTAGAAACCCCTCAATAGATCTCTTTGTCCCGTCAGTGAATATCATTAAGTCGTCCGCAAAGCACAAATGAGTTAACAAGATGTTTTTACAGCGAGGATGATACCCAAATAACTTCTTCTCTGCAGCTTTATCAAGCATTTGCGATAGAACGTTGATGCATATAAAAAAAAGATAGGGGGATAAAGCACAGCCTTGACGCAGACCGCGTTTACTCTGGAAAAAGCCTGCTAACCCGACATTAATTTGAACAGAAAACGAAGCTATGCAGACACACAACTCAACCAAGTGCACAAACTCCTCGGGAATGTTCATTGCACGCAGAGTATTCAGTAGGAAACTCCAGTGCACAGAATCAAAGGCCTTCGCGATGTCTTTCTTTAAGGCACATCGAGGAGAGACTTCATCCTTGTGATAATATTTCACGATCTCTGTTGCGAGCAGCAGATTTTCGACAAGAAGTCTGTCCTTCACAAACGCAGACTGATTTGGAGAGATACATTGAGGAAGCGTAGCTTTCAACCTGTTTGCGATGATTTTGGAGATCACCTTATAAAGGACGTTGCAGCATGAGATTGGTCTGTAGTCTTTCATCTCGATGGCAGCATCCTTCTTCGGAATAAGAGCCATAATAGTTGCATTCAAACCCTTCGGTAGAAACCCCTTCTGGAAGAAAGATTGTACTGCAACCGTTAGATCCTTTCCAATGATACTCCACGATGCCTTGAAGAATTCCGTTGTATATCCGTCTGGACCAGGAGTTTTGTTGCTCGGCATTTTGAGGATCACATCTCTGATTTCTTCCTCCGTTACAAGCTTCGTGAGCGTTGCTCTTTCCTCATTACTACATCTGAACGGCATAATCTCTTGCAGCTCCTCAACGGTTTTATCATGTATGTCCTATGATTGATGCGAGAGGAACTCGCGAAAGAATCTCTCAGCTTTTAGTTTGATCTCTTCCTGTGAAGTGACTACATTTCCAGAGGAGAATTTGATCTCTCTGATTGCATTTGTAGTTTCTCTGATCTTAGCTGCATTGTGAAAAGCTCTGTTGTTCTGATCACCTACTTGCAGCCAGTGTAACTTTGATTTTTGTTTCAGAAGCTTCTCTTCTATATCCGAAACTCTTTGTCATCTTTCAGCCGCCATTCTCTCAGCTCTAATGTTTTCTTGTGACTGATCAAGAAATAGTTTTTCCTATTTCTCACAAAGGTCGAGGTAGGCTTCTTTCACCTTTCTCGTAAGATCTCCCAATCTTTTTCTACTTAGTGTTCTGATCAGAGGTTTTAGGCCTTTGAGGGCCTTGGAGAAGCGGTACAATGTTGAAGTGGAAACAAACAAAGGCGAGTGATCCCTCCAGTGTTCACTGATAACATCAAGAAACTCCGGCTCATCCACCACGGCATTTATAAATTTAAAAGGTTTCCTCTTTCCCATTGCTTCAGGATGGAGATGAACTCGACCTCTTAGATGATCAGAGCACCCTCCTGCTTCAAACACTCCATAGGCCTGAGTCCTTTGATGCAGCCATCTTTCATTCACCAGAATACGGTCGAGGCTCTTACAGATTATACCCTCATCCCTCTTGTTACACCATGTGAGCTTTGGCCCCTGATAACCCATATCCACAAGTATACAAAACTGGACCACTTCCTCAAAATCTTTCATTCCTGATGTTGATAATCCTGAGTCTTGGTAGCTCGAGTGTTCATCGATTTCAAGTATCTAATTAAAGTCACCCATTATAACCCATTCTTTATCCCTGAACATAGGTGAGCTCTGGTGGGATTTGATGTGTTCCCAAAGCTCTTTTCTTCTTTCAGCAGTGTTTTCTGCATACACAAAGGAGCACAAGAACTCCTCTTCCTCTCCCTCCAAAAGAACAGACATCGTGATGATCTGATCCGATTTAAAAACTGGTGTCATTCTGACCTGTGGACTCCATAGCACCCAAATCCTTCCCTTCCTACTGTATTCATAGTTATTTACACATGACCAGCCTCGAAAAACCGAAGCAATTATTTGTGAGGATTTGCTTTCCTTCACCCTAGTTTCAAGCAAGCACCCAAACTGCAGGCCTTTATTCTGAATCCAACTATTTACAACGTTGTGTTTTGACGGTTTGTTAAAACCCCTTATGTTCCAAAAGAAACCAGTCATTGAGAAGGTTTTCGAGAGCCGCGCTTTCCTAGGTGAGTAACTCCTTTGTAAGTACTTGTGTGCTCTGGGACAATCTTGTGGAAGGTTTTTGAGGTTCTTGGCAAAGACGGCCTCAGATGACTGCCCTCCCCTACTATCTTGTGTTTCATATTGCTTCTTTCCTTGTGAGTTTCCATACTCAGACCCATTTCTCTTATAGTATCCTCAACCTCCTGGCTACTTTCAGTCACAGCTGCTATAGGACCTGTTTCACCTACTTCATTTTCCTTTTCTTTACTTTCTTCACCCAGTATTAATTTTCCATTGTCATCAACACAAGCCAAAGCTGAGTATCGAGATGGAGATATCATCTGAACGTACTCGGGTGACTTTACCTTTTGACTCTTGCTTGTCTTCCCTGGTGATACCTCTTCCCAATCTTTAACAACTTCTCCTTCTTCAATATGATTCTCTAACACTGTCTGATCAGCACCTCCATTATTTTCCACCTCTGATGCTATGTCTGCTGGTCTAGCACTGCTATTCTTCTCTCCCTCGATCTCTGACTCAAGTGAGTTGATTTTCTCAGCGTCCATTTCTTTTTTATCAGCAGTTCCCTCTGCTAGTTTCACTACATCTCTTTCCTCATTTGCTTTATACTCTTCCACTATAATTTCTCTGACCATCTTCAGAGATGTTTTACTCTTGTTCATAATACAGACCTTCTCCACATGACCCCATTTCCCACATGTATGACATCGATCTTGTAACCATGGATAAATAAATTCTACCAAGGAGGATTGACCGTTCTTGGTGAAATTTATCTTCTTTGGCAATTCCTTTGACAGGTCCGCCATGACAAAGACTTTTGCAAGCTTGAAATTGGAACAAGACGCTGTCTCAGGGTGAAGCCTATCCGGACAACCCACTGCACTTGTGATGAAGCTCAGCCCCTTCCATGAGTACATGTTCATGGGTACGTTTTTGAGGTGGACCCATAGTGGAATGGTTTTAACTTCAGGCTTCTCCTCCAACTCAGTTGTGGACCATTTTGCTACCACTAACGGTATATTGCCAATGCTCCACATACCCCTTCGCAAGATACGAGCTCGCATTTGGTCATCTGGAACTTTGAACTTCATTGTTGTGGAATCAACCTCGTACACCTCCACTGGCTTTCCCTTTCCTCCATCTCTTCAGATTTTGTTTACAACGACGTGGATTCGGGGGATGTAGAGCGCCGTATCCAGAAATTTCCCGATCAAGAAATCCTCCCAGAGAGGTTCCGCGTTGACAACTACTTCGTCAGGGACCTCCACTATAAGCTGGTCTTCTGAGTCTGTAATGTCGAGATTGTATTTCCTCATCACTTTTTTCTCCTGCGTCGCTTCAGCATACGAAGCTTTTGGAGCAGCTTTCACCAGATTCCTCGAATCCTTCTCCTGACTTGATTTCTCCGTCGACGATTCATTGTGACCTTCTCCAACTCCCAGCACCGGCACTGAGTCTGGCGGATCCGCCGAAATCATGTTTGAAAACCCTAGTCCTTTTTCGCCTCAAAATCGCCTTTTTCGCCTCAAAATCGCCTTTTTCGCCAAGCTTATCAAAACGGTGCGTTTTTCAGTAATCAATATTCGTACTTTAAATATTTTCGTTAATAGTTTGGTATCATGGTGCTTAAATTTACAGTCGAAATGTACGTTCAAAACCTTTTCATCCACAAGAAATGTTGTATGTGTGCAAGTATGCATGCATACCGAGAACATTTTTTCGAATGTTTGATGTTGTCTTGTCACTTTTGAACAGCTGTCCTTATTTTATATTGTCCTTTACGTAACATGTATCTTTCTTTGTATAACGTGAGGGTATCTGAAGCGACTTAGACTAATTTTCAAAAAGAAATGTATCCTATACGAATACACTCTTTTCAAATATTCAAATGGACTGTAACAATAAGCCTATTACGTGTGGCATTAATGACAGGAAAGCGCCCCATTAATCTTTGCTAATGAAAACAAAAGGAGTAAGAAGAAACTGGTTAAGATTCAATTGATAGTCATACGTAGAGATAGCAATTTTACATTATAGGGGAATCGATCTTTACCCTAAACTAATACCATCTCCAATGTATTTCTCTATTTTTTTTCCTCTAAAATAGAAAACTATAATAGAGATTGATTTGTCTCCAATATATTCTTCTATTTCTTCCTCTAAAAAAGAATATTCTTGATATATTCTTTTCTAATTTTACAAATATTACCTTTTATTTGTGAAATTTGAAAACCAACCCAATTTAGTTTAACATTCATAAAATTATGATATTATTTACACTGAATATTTTATAAAAACTATTATGTAAATAAAGCATGATTATATATTTATATAAATAGTACATTTTCACTAAAAATATTTATTTTGGTTATAATTGTTAAAGTAAAAAATTAAATGATCATTTTTGAATAAAAAAATATACCTTTATTATAGAGGAATGTTATTTCTTCCTCTAAATATAGAAGTGAAAATAGCAATCTCTATTTTAGAGGAAAAAATGAAGTAGGGTTAAAGTGATTTTATCTCTAAATGCTATTATAGATGCAAATATAAAGGTGGGTTGGAGATGCTCTTATGGCGATTCCTCATCCAATGAAAACCGTTAGATCACCACGATGTGGTTACATATATCTTATATACCAATAAGTAATTGAAAATATGTAAGTAAATCTCATGATTAAAGAAAAAACTCAATTTGATATAAGAATTAACACTGAAATTTATACAACTCCAAAACTAAAATTATTGAATTTAAAATCAAACTTGTTATCGTTATATATATTAGGGTTGAAAACGAACAACATGTTTTAGAACATTAACGCTATACACGTTTGAACTTCAAAACATCGAAGTTGCAGATATTTTTGAGGACATTGAAAGCAATAGATAAACAAAAGACATTGAAATCAATAAATAGCTAAATTTTTGTGGAGATATATAATTCCCACATGTTTTAGCCATTACTTCTCATGGTTCTCCAAGATAGTTACGAGAACGGATGCTTTAGCGACCAAATCGTGTGGGTGTGGCAGATGCTAAGTGTAGGAGATGGATTGCATCCCTCTACAAGGCCCATCAAATAACAGGACCTAGTCCAGCAAGCTGGTCTAATTTATTCGGCTCGGCGAGTAGAGTCGTCAGCTCGGCCCTAAAGTACTTTTAGCCGTTGGCAAAGCCGACCAAAAGCACCCGGCTCGGAGGAACTCCACCCAGGCCCGTATACTCGGTCTCCCTGAACTAAGGCCAAGAGAAGACCGAAATTAGGGCATCAAGGAGAGAAAACCTATAAAGGAGGAGAAGGGAACAGAAAGAGGGGCATCGACACTTTACACAGACATATACTGAGCGGCTAGATCTAGGGTTTTTAGTCTCTCTTCACTCCTAATCGCTCTGTATCTCTCCCGGTTTGCTCCTCGAGCTCCGATTGCTCCTCGAAGCTCCGGCTTGTTTCCTTGATCTCCTGTCACCCTTGTAACCCATTTAATCGGTCTAATAAAACGTCTTTGGTCAACCCATTTCAAGTTCTTTCAACCTAGTCGACTGAATCCCGTACAAACAATTGGCGCCTACCGTGGGGCTGACTAAAGTAACGTTCTAGATCTACATGGCTCAAGACGACGCCACCTTCGGCGCTCCAGGCGGAGAACCAACACCTACGTTTGAAGCCGCGCCGCCAGTCCCCTCAGATTTCATGAGCTCTGTCATGGCTCGACTCGCTCGACAAGACGAAGTTCAAAAGACAACCAACGACCAGCTAGTTGCTTTGGTCGCAGCACTCACCGCTCCAAACGGCCAAACGAGCCGTCCCCAGATGATAAGCCATCGCCTATTCAACACAAACCCGACGGCGATGGTTGGCGACCACATCTCAGACGACTCGGAACCCAATGAAACCCTTCTCGCCGATGCTCCCCCAATAGGACCAGATCTCGCAACCATACGCGATATCGCCGAGCTCAAACTCAGCTTTCAGCAAATGAGCTCGAAGATCCATCAGGCTCCTAGTGCGGCTCCACAAATCGAGAGCGTACTCGCTGCATCCTCGCGAACCCCTTTTACTAGCGCACTGACTAGTGTGCAACTCGGGAAGATAGAGAAGCTGCGCCTCCCTGAGTACAAGCCCGGAGGAGATCCGGTGGAACACATGACGGCTTTCAATATCGCGATGGCACGCGCTCGACTCTCCGATGAAGAAAGGGAAGCATGCTATTGTCAACTGTTTGTCAAGACTCTCCACAAGCAGGCCCTGACCTGGTTCTCCCAACTAGAGGAGAACTTAATCGGAAGCTTCCGTGACTTATCAACGGCTTTCCTCAAGACATACATTATGTTCACAAAGCGCAGTGCCACTGCTTCTAGCCTGTGGAACCTCAACTAAACCAAAGATGAGAGCCTCCGCGACTACATGGAGAAGTTCAAAGCAGTAGTCTCAAGGATTGAAATCCCAGATGGCATCGCCATCGATGCCCTGCGGAACACGTTGTGGGTCTGCTCTAAGTTCCGTGAAGACTTATACCAAAATCCAACCACTTCGCTACAAGATGCTATCGCTCGTTCTGACAACTTTATTCGAATGGAAGAAGATACAAACGCAATCCTCAGCAAGATGAACACACCGGAAGCACCAGCGACGAAAAATGCCAACACGCGACAAGAACCACGCCATCATGCTCCTAGCGACAAAAACGGCCGAAAAGACGGTTACATGTATATCGTCAACGAGAATAACGTGCCGGTCTCAACCATGGTAGTCCGCGGAGAAGGGTGGAACAAATGGGTCAGAGAGCTCGACTCGTCTGGTAAGCTAACTGATACTGTCTGCGCGACTCAACCTGCTGTAGCAGCAGGTCCGACGGTAGGCCCTTCTAGAACCGTCGATCTCACCAAACATTGCAAATATCACGACGTCAAAGGACATGATACGACAGAGTGCAAATCACTCTATCCGCACTATATCTCGTCTCTCGCCAGCGGCGACTTCAAATTCGAGCCACTGAAAGTTAAGCCCAAAAACGGCAAAAGCTGGAGCAAGAATAAAGAAAAAAGGGCCCAACGCAAAGTTACCGGCAAAGGCCGACAAAACGAAACGCAGCAGCAAGATGAAGATAAAAATCTGAAGGATGACGGTGAGGAAGACTCCTCAGCCGACGAAGAACAGCCAGCTAACCGCAGGCGCATAGAGGTTATACTCTCTCAGCAAACCTTGTCATCAGACGACGAGAACGACGATACACCTATACTCGGAGATCTGAGAGATGTTCTCAAACGAAAGCTCGAGTCCGAAGACAGTGATCTCCGACTAACGCTGAACGTAAGGAAGTCTCACCGTATCTTGACCGGTGATCCTGACCCCAAAAAACATCTGAAACTTCCCAATGGTGATCTTCGAGAAAAACTCAACGCCGGTGCGTGCGATCTTTGCGTACTTCTCAACCGCTCGAAGCCCACAGATCTCCGAAGACGGTTGGAACAAACTAAGACGTCAGGCAACTATACACTGTCGCCGAGCAACGACAAAGCATCAGCCGACATGCGCGCCTTCTTAAACTCCAAACGAGTAAAAACAAGACAGCGACTAAGTGTCATTATGGGCAGTTCTCCTCCCTGAGGAAATTCTGTTCATTCCGTCAAGGATTACCGCCGACAAGTCGCGACTTCGCAAAGGTGGCCAACTAGGTCGCTGAGTCATCCTCCGATAACCTTCTCGCCTGATGACACTGCAGGGATTCATATCCCCCACAACGACCCTCTTCTTGTCATTCTTGGAATTAGGGAGTAAGACGTCACCAAAGTACTTATTGATACGGGGAGCTCCGTCGATGTCATCTTCCGAGGAACGCTGCAAAAGATGGGAGTGGATCTCGGCGACATCAAAGCGTCCTCCAGAACGTTAACTTGCTTCAATAGATCTTCTGAAACAATACTGGGGACAATCCGCCTTCCGGTGCGCGCATGCGGAGTTACTCAAACGGTCAACTTCGCCGTTGTAAGCACGAAGGCATCTTATCACGCCATACTTGGAACCCCCTGGATACACTCGATGAAAGCAATCCCATCGATTTATCACCAGTGTATCAAATTTCCCGGTACGGACTGCACGATCAAAACATTGCGAGGGGAATAAAAGGCCGCTAGAGAATTACTGATCGCCACCGTCAAGCTCCAGCGTTCTTCTCTACTGGTTAACTCTGTCTCTCCTCCGATCTCAAAAGTCTGCCCCCAGAAAGATGAAATTCTCGAGATGCCTATTGACGACATTGATCCTAGCCGAACCGCACGAATCGGCGCATATCTATCTGAGGATATGCAGCAGTCAATTCTCGACTTCCTCAAGAAGAATGTGTCTACGTTCGCATGGTCCATGGCAGACATGAAAGGGATTGATCCAGCTATAACGACTCACGAGCTTAATGTCGACCCAACCTTCAAGCCCATCCGACAAAAGAGACGAAAGCTTGGGCCCGACAGGTCAAAAGCTATGAACGAAGAGGTCGAACGGTTACTCGGTGCCGACTCAATCGCTGAGGTGCGCTATCCTGAGTGGTTAGCAAACCCGGTAGTTGTCAAAAAGAAGAACGAGAAGTGGCGCGTCTGCGTCGACTTCACTGACTTAAATAAAGCCTACCCGAAGGACAACTATCCTCTCCCCAATATCGACCGTCTAGTCGAGTCTACAGCCGGGAACGAGATGCTCACGTTCATGGATGCCTTCTCCGGGTACAACCAGATCATGATGCACCCTAACGATAGTGAGGAAACGGCCTTTATCACAGACAGGGGAACCTACTGCTATAAGGTCATGCCATTCGGCCTAAAGAACGCAGGAGCAACTTACCAACGGCTTGTGAACAAAATGTTCGCAGATAAGCTGGGCGACACCATGGAAGTATGCATCGACGACATGCTTGTTAAGTCGGTACACGCTGCCGACCACCTCCGCCACCTACAAGATTGCTTCGAAACTCTCAATAAGTATGGTATGAAACTAAACCCGGCGAAGTGCACGTTCGGAGTTCCACAGGAGAATTCCTTGGTTACATCGTAACACAACGAGGAATCGAAGCCAACCCGAAGTAGATCTCGCGGTCCTGAACCTCCCAAGTCCAAAAAATAGTAGAGAAGTCCTACGGCTCACGGGTCGGATTGCTGCACTCAATCGGTTCATCTCTAGATCCACCGACAAGTGTCTACCATTCTACGATCTCCTGCGAGGGAATAAGAAGTTTATCTGGTATGTGAAGTGCGAGGAGGCATTTTCTCAACTCAAACAGTATCTGACTACGCCACCTGTACTCGCCAAGCCAGATGTCGGCGACGTTCTATCTCTCTACGTCGCGGTGTCCCCCGCAGCAGTCTGCAGCGTTCTGATAAAGGAAGACCGCGGTGAACAAAACCAATCTTCTACACAAGCAGGCGTATGACGGGACCAGAAATGCGATACCCGACTCTGGAGAAGATGGCACTGGCCGTCGTCGAAGCAGCAAGAAAGATTCGCCCGTATTTTCAGTCACATTCAGTGGAGGTACTAACCGACCAGCCCCTCCGAACAATACTTCAGAACACCAACAGGTCCGGGAGATTAACAAAGTGGGCTATCGAACTCGGTGAACTTGATGTCACCTACAGGAACCGAACGGCGACAAAGTCCCAGGTTCTTGCAGATTTTTTAGTAGAACTGGCTCCGGAACTGGAGCAAGACCTCGCGCTCCCGAACCCAAACTGGACCCTTCATGTCGACGGATCCTCGACTAACAAAGGCGCGGGGGCCGGAGTCCAACTACAGTCCCCGACCGGAGAACTGACCAGACAGCCTTTTAGCTTCGGCGTCGAACAATGAAGCAGAATATGAATCTCTAATCGCCGGACTCCGCTTAGCAAAAGTTGTCAAGGCTAAACGTCTAAGCGCCTACTGTGATTCACAGCTAGTCGCCAGTCAGTTTAGCGGTGACTACGACGCCCGCAACGACCGGATGGACGCTTACCTCAAGATAGTCCAAGGTTTAGCAGCAGAGTTTGAATTCTTTGAACTCATTAAAGTTCCCAGAGGGGAAAACGTCTGCGCCGACGCCCTCGTGGCCCTTGGCAGCAAGCTCCGAGATCATGTTAAACGAACCATCCTAATACACCGCATTGAGAAGCCAAGTATCGATATCTCGACCGACCAAACGGTCATCATAGCCCCACTCACCGCACCAGATACTGACGGGTTCGAAACGGACTGGAGAACAGAGTTCATCGATTATCTCAGCAAAGGGGAACTCCCAGCCGAGAAATGGGAAGCACGCCGGCTAAAAGCATGCAGTGCTCATTACGTCGTCTTAGACGATGAACTCCATCGATGGACCGCGAGTAAAGTACTCCTTAAATGCATTCATGAGGACGAAACCCTCAGGGTTATGGCCGAGACGCATGAAGGCGCCGGAGGCAACCACTCAGGCGGTCGCGCCTTGGCAATCAAAGTAAGAAGTCCAGGCTTCTTCTGGCCGACAATGAATGCATATTGCAAATCCTACGCGAGAAGTTGCGACAAATGCCAAAGGCACGCACCAAGTACCCACTACCCAACTGAAATGTTACGAACGACAACAGCACCTTATCCGTTCATGCGATGGGCAATGGACATCATAGGACCCCTCCCCAGTTCCTGACAATGACATTTTGTTCTAGTCCTCACCGACTACTTCACGAAATGGATTGAAGCTGAGGCCCTTCGTATGGAAGAACATTATCTGCCGCCATGGTCTGCCTTACGAAATTGTTACTGATAACGGATCGCAGTTCATGTCGGGCAACTTCAAGGAATTCTACAGCAAGTGGAACATCCGATTAAGCCCTTCCACCCCTCGCTACCCGCAAGGGAATGGCCAAGCGGAATCCTACAACAAGCTTATCATTGACGGCATCAAGAAACGCCTAGATCTAATGAAGGACATTGGGCCAACGAACTCAACGGAGTCCTGTGGAGTCACCGCACGACACCAAGAAGTTTGACTAAATCAACACCTTTCTCACTTGCATACGGTGTCGAAGCTATGGCCCCCGCAGAGGTCAACGTTACAAGCCTCCGACGTTCAAAGATGCCCCAGTACGTAGAACTTAACAAGGAGATGCTGCTCGACGCCCTCGATGAGATTGAAGAACGTCGGGACCAAGCTCTGCTTCGGATCCAAAACTATCAGCATCAAATAGAGAGCTACTACAACAAAAGGGTCCGGGCCAGACCCCTCGAACTCGGCGACCTCGTCATGCGCAAGGTGTTTGAAAACACTAAGGAACTAAATGCCGGTAAACTCGGGGCTACGTGGGAAGGACCTTACAAGATCGTCAAAGTCGTCAAACCAGGCGTCTACCGACTTGAAACGTCGCACGGAGAAGCAGTGCCTTGAGCATGGAACTCAATGCACTTACGCCGTTTCTACTCGTAGAAGCGTCGTCGCCTCCCAAAAAAAAGAAAAAAAAAAGAAAAAACGGAGTAGATGCACCTCTGCGGTCACTTCCACTCAACCGAGTAAATGCGCTTCTAATAGCCACTTCTACTCGGGAAAATCGAACTACGAACGGCTTGATCCTCAACCGAGGTACGTAGGCAGCCTTAACCGGCCCAGTTGTAACAACACCAAAGTCAAAACCTTGTTCTTTGTTTCAATCTCAATCGAGTAAATGACGATCGATGAAACCCGCCCGTCGTAGGACGGTCATCGCATCAGGCGATTCCCGTACCGCCAACAGGAGGTATGCAGACACTCACATTCCACTACTCAGCTATGCCCTGATCAGACAGTTAGCTGAAGGACCCAACGGTCGTGAGTCACCTATGCCCCAGAAGCATTGACCGACCAAAAAGAACAAAATCTTTACCTTTTTTCGACTATCAAGTAACGGACTAGCTACCCAAATACCTGATTGTCACTGGAAAAACGGATAAAAGAACCTTCCACTCTTAGAATAAGTCTCTTGTCTTCGAAATAGAATGGCGCACTTAGACGTTATCTCGGCCGTAACGCTACAAGAACTTACCAAAGTCCCTTAGCGGCTTGTTTTGTTATCTATTTGCGAAAATCAAAGATCAAGCACCCATCATTTCTAAGCGAACACGCTGCGAAACGTTTTGGCGTGCTGAGATTTATTTAAAAACATCGCAGATACGGATAAGAAACAACAACACATGAATTTAAAGTTTGCTTAAAACAGCAACTCGCCGACAAGGTAAAAATGTATCTAATCATACAACAAAATGGTATATCAAGACCACAAACGCATTTCAACAGAAAACGCAAAAAGTTTAAGTGATACAACATCAGCGGAGGGTCAAGCAGCAGGGTCTTCGTCGTCCCCGTTCAGCACACTCGGAGCAGGAGGGTCCACAGGGTCTTCGCTAACGGAAGCAATCAGGCCCTCCACTTGAGCAGAAGTAGGAACGAGAACGTCCGCATTAGAAGACGGGACGCTTGAGATGCTTCTTTTCTCGATTTCACTGTTCGTCTCTTCCTCGTTGGGTTTTGGCGAGGACATCTTCTCAGCTCGATCACCCTCTTCCTCCTCATCCTCTCGTTCCTCGGAGGAAGTATCCGAGACTAGAACATGACCTTCAGTGCCTGCGTCCTCAGTCCCTTCTTTTCGGACTACGATACCATCTGTCTCGGGGTTGTCCATCTCAGGGCTCTCCTCGAGGTTATCCTTCTCCCGGCACTCCTCAAAGGTATCCTTCCCCAGAACCTCAGCATGTTCTGTCGGGGCTGACGTGATATCAACCATCGGCTCTTCAGACGGTTCCTCGGTGATCTCGCGGGAGGCACTGAGTTGAGAAGCAGTCTCCGGTCCGATCAGATCCGCGTTCGATCCATACGGATCAAACGGTGCTCGAAACCTGTCCTCAAGGAAGCGAGGAGGAACTACTAGCGGGGAAAGAGTAAGATTGCTGTCAGACAGCGGATCCACGTGAAGTTCTGTAGCCGCGGCCATATGAAGCTTCTCCTGCTCGGCGAAGACATCGATCATCTCTTGCGGGATCTCCGTCCCGCTGTCCTTTATCATCTCGAGGCATTTCCTCGTCCCTGAGGCTTGCCCGTATAAATTCTTCGCCTTTCCAAAGGCGTCTAAGCGAGTAAAGTAGTCGCGCACGCGACCAAAGCAACGATTCACCTTATCGGTCATAGCGGCCTGAACCCTCTCCCTTTCACGTGTAACCTCCAAGTTTCGCGAGTCCTTCAGGCGTTGCCTCTCTTTGATCAGCTTTGCCACTGCAGTGTCCCTCTCTTCGAGAAGCTCAGCCTTTTCCTTCTCGAGAGTCGCGGCGGTCTGCTCCAAACAAGCTTTCTCTCGGGCAAGCTCTTTCTTCGCCGCCCTATCAGATTTGAGCTTACCTTCGAGCTCTTTGAACTTTACTCGGAGAACCTCTTTCTCCTTAACAGTTTCTTCGTTGGCTTTCTTATGCTCAGCCCTCACTCTCTCGATGGCTTTCAGCCTCGCCTGACCAAGTTTCTCCGAAGATCCCAACTGAATCATCGTCTGCTTCAGGGGACTGTCGTACTTCTCGACGAGGAAGTTCATGCCCCCGTCACTCTGCAAAACGACAAAATGAGGATTATTCGAGGTGGCTCGATCCACTTGTTCAATAAAGAGAAAAGGATAAAGGATAGCGCATTTACCCGTGCTCTAGTGAAGGCGGCATCAACGTATTCATCTTTGAAGTAGAGATCTCCTATCTGTGGCATTTCCCTCGTCCCACCACGGATCTGCCGCGTCAACTCCGCGCATCGAAGGGGGTTAAAAATCAACGGAGTCTTCTCGTCGTAAGAAAACTGAACACGGTCTGGAAATTCGCCCGGCTGGAAATTCGCCCCCCCCCCCCTCCTCGTAAGGGAACCTTCGGACCGAGCACCTCTTCTCGTCGCCGAATCAGGAGCAGACCTCTCGCTCGCTGCAGACTCGCTCCTAGAACCGCCTTCTGACGCTGCGACTCTTCTTCTCTTCTCTAGAGGAGTTCCGGGAGAAAGGCTCTTTCTTCCCGCAGAGTCAACAGGAGTGGTTCCGTCAGCAATTGGCCGCGGCACCGCTTCAACCGACCTCTTCTTCTTTTTCTTTTTAGGGCGATACTCAGGAACCGCTTCAATTGGATCTGCCCCGACGAGATCAGCGGGAAAAGTGGCCTCTTCTCGGGGCCTTTTCTTCCTTTCCTTCTTCTTCTTCGCTTTCGAGCCCTTAGAAGCGTCGCCAAGAGAAGCTGCTTCTCCAAACGGAACGTCTGCATCAGGAGCCCCATCGGTGACTCTCCTCTTCGCTTTCTTGCTCTTCTTCTTCTTTTTAGGACTTAAAGCTGAGGGCTCTGCACCGATATCCTCGTCGACTATGACGGAGTCTCTTCCCTTGGAAGCCCCGGCTTCCTCAGAATTGGTCAATTTCGGAACAACATCTGAGGTTGTTTTCTTCGAAAGCAGCGGCAGTTTCCCTTTCAGCAGAGCACTCAAATCTGGAACTCCCTCCAATTTTTTGGCTTTGTCGAGAAGTTTATGCTGCTTCCGATTAAACAGAGAGAGACGCAATTTGCGAGGACCGAGAACACAAGGAAGCCTCGAATCCCAATCAACTACGACGAGAAGAACAAGACAAAGACTTAATACGAAAAACTATGATATTTCGACCTAAGGTATCCGAGAGAACTAACCTCTAGCTTGTTGACGATGTATCCACTTTCGACTGAGATCCGACCAACAAAGATGGCTGTGCGTCGCGATCGCTTGAGCACCCTCGAAGAAATTCTTTGGGTATGCGATCGTATTTGGGTGACGAACTGTGAATACCAAAAAAGGGGGAAGTTAGAATCATCGAGTAAAACACAACCAAACAGAGAAATCTCTACCAAGTTCTTTATTCCATAAAACGCGGTAGTCGTCCCTGGGCGGCTCTTCGAAGGCGTGCTCATCGGACTTGATGTAGAAGTACGCACGCTGCCAATCTTGCGTCTTGTTTGGGTGACCAGTCAAGACATTGTAGTTCGCACGCATCTTTACCGAGAAGATCCCGTTTGGCTCTACTTTCGTGAAAGTCAGCTCCTCAAACATCCTCCCGCTCATCGAGATATCCATCTCCGCCGCCATAACCATCAACATGACGGCTATGCGCAATGATCCATTCAGCAGTTGAGAAATAGCAATATCTCGATGAAACGCGTACGACGTTACCAACCGAGGGATTGGAAACCAGAGCTTCGTGTGTTCTCCGAAGTAGGACTCGTACACGCATTGGTAGCCAACCGGAGGCGACCAAGGACGTTGCTCGGGAGACGAGATGATGTAGGTAACGCCGGTACCACCATTCTCCCTTAATAAATTCTTCACAGTGTGGTGAGAGGAGCAGGAACCGAACACATTCCCCCACGATTGAGCCCGCGGATCACGCAGTAATTCAGGCGGGAGTGGAGAAAGCTCCTCGAAGATCCCGCCAGGATTATAAATCGTGGGACGGCAGTCTATCTGGTCGAAACGAACCCTCCGATGAACTTGTCTTAAAGGTCTCGAGGCTTGGTTAGATGCTTCAAAACAGCTACCACTTACGTCGCTGCTCCCGACTTTTACGCGATCCGCGCCTTCTTCACGAATTTGCCTATGGGCATCGGCAACTAAAAGACGCTTGGATAGACTCATGTTCTCCGTATCTCGTAGAGCATCGCGATGAATCAGGTCGAACTCATCCAGCGGACTACCAGTCGCTGTCACGTCTTTAGTCGGACTCGGAGAAGTAGCGATATCCTTTCCCTTCTCCTCGCGCGATAATTGACTTCTCGAAGGCATGCTTTCTAACCCTGGGTACGACTAAACCAACGGAGTAAACTAACAACTCTACTCGACGAAAGACGTATCTAGAGAGAGAAAGTAAAAGTACAAAGAAGGGAGAGAAAGCGGAATACCTGAGTCTGTAGAGAAGAATGACGAAAGCGAAAGGGAAAGATCTACTTATAGTAAAAACTAGGGCACGTTTCCCAAACGCAATCATTAGGTCTATAAGGGTCTAAATGGGCCTCAAGGGCCGCCTACACGCCCAGAAACCTACTCGCGACGGTTCGGTTTCTCGCTTAAACCGGCTTCCGATTGGATAGTCAAACCAGAATCAATCTCCGATTTTGATCTAAACCGATTCCTGGTCGAATAGCGAAACCGGGACGTTTCAGTTTCTTGCTTAAACCGGCCTCCGATTGGATTGTCAAACCGGAATCAATCTTCGATTTTGATCTAAACCGATTCCCGGTCGAACAGCGAACCCGGCCCCATCATTTCACCCGAAGTAATCTGTCGCCCGAGTAAAACATGCCCCCATCGTAAAGACAAAAGAAAGAAGCAAGCAAGTCATGATAGACTCTACTCGAGCGACTAAACGCGTGAAGCAACGACCAGAGAGACGAGTAAAGACACTCTCCATAGGTTCCGAGTAAAAATAGCATGCGACCCTCGGCCCTAGAGTGCTTTTAGCCGTTGGCAAAACCGACCAAAAGCACCCGGCTCGGAGGAACTCCACCCAGGCCCGTATACTCGGCCTCCCCGAACTAAGGCCCAGAAAGGACCGAAATTAGGGCATCAATGAGAGGAAGCCTATAAAGGAGGAGAAGGGAACAGAAAGAGGGGCATCAACACTTTACACACACATATATACTGAGCGGCTAGATCTAGGGTTTTTAGTTTCTCTTCACTCCTAATCGCTCTGTATCTCTCCCGGTTTGCTCCTCGAGCTCCGGCTTGTTTCCTTGATCTCCTGTCACCCTTGTAAACCATTTAATCGGTTTAATAAAACGTCTTTGGTCATCCCATTTCGAGTTCTTCCAACCTAGTTGATTGAATCCCGTACAAAAACTAAGTATTATTCGTATCATATGTACAACGATGATATTTTAAAAGTTCATGTAAATAAAATAATTTTTTATTTTAACGAAAAGAGAATACCATGATATCTGTGGTCCAGATCCCAAACCTTAGTTAGACAGTATAAATTAACGTTGCAAAGTCTAAAGAATAGTTCATCACAATTTTGAGCTCTTTAATATAATCATTAGAAAAAGCAAACTATCGACCGTCTCTTTGGGAGCACGAGAATCTCCTCTTGCTCGGGAACAAATATGCGGTATATGTACGAAAATCTGTATATACAACGTGTCATATAAAACTATATGATATATTAGTATTCGGGAAGTTACTGTATAGTGATAATATTTTATACTATGCAGAAAGAGGACAAAATCGAGAGAGCTAAGTTATTAAAGCAAGAAGTTAGTAGAATGCTTGATGAAACAGAGGGTTTACTTGAACAGCTAGAGCTCGTTGACAATTTACAAAGACTCGGAATTTCTTACCATTTCGAACGTGAAATCAAGAAGATTCTAACGAATGTTCACGTAAGACATGTGGGACACAGAAAGAGGGTAGATCGGAAGAGATCTGAAGACTTATATGCGACTGCCCTTAAGTTCCGACTCCTAAGGCAACATGGTTTTAATATCGCACAAGGTTGAAAGCAAAAATAAATATACACATTGCTTAAAAAAATACAAACGAATATTGACATATAATCTATTTTTAGAGTTCATTTATAATTTATAATTTAGAAAATGAATGTTGATTTGAAAATTCTAACTATATATTTCTGATTCTGGACTTGCACGAAAAAAAAAATTATTTGGAATATATAAGTCATATTGTTTTATTTTATTATTATTATATATATATATATAATCAAATAAAATTGTGGTTTGCTATCACTGCAGATGTTTTTGGCTGCTTTTTTGGAGATGGCTTGGATGATGAAGACATCAAGAGTGTTCTTTCACTATACGAAGCTTCATATCTCTCGACCAGATTCGATACTAAACTGAAAAAAACCATATACTATACAACAACACGACTTAAAAAGTTCGTGGAAATGAAGAACAATGAGACCACATCTTATGTTCGAAAGATGGTGATACGTGCGCTAGAAATGCCATACCATCGGAGGGTGCGAAGACTAGAAGCAAGATGGTACATAGACGTGTATGGCGAGACACACGACACGAACCCTAACTTACTAGAATTGGCGAAACTTGATTTCAATTTCGTACAAGTTATCCATCAAGACGAGCTCAAATCTCTCTCTAGGTAATCTAACTTAAACAATTCATGATTCGTCTTGAAACTCGTTTTTCGTTTATGTTAATGTTGGAATTACTAGTTTTATGTATAAGTTTAAAAAAACGAACACTGAGATTTAACGAATATACTCCCTCCGTTTCATATTAAGTATCGTTGTAAATAATTTTTTCGTTACAAAATAAGTGTCGTTTCCGACTTTCAATGCAAAATTTATTAATTTTATTCAGCAATTTATTTTTCTATTGGTTGAAATATGGTTAGGTGTATAGGTAATTGTGTTTTTATTTAGAAATATACAAAATTAATTGTTTCTTTAATATGTGTGCACAAACTCAAAACGACACATAAAATGAAATCTCAATGAATAGGTTCTCTGGTTTTGAGTTATAGATTCATGATTATTCTCTAGTTATAAGACTTTAGTAAACACAAATGGATTTATATATAACCGATCCAAGAAGGTAGGAGTCAGTCAATCTAAAAAGACTGAAAAATACTTCCTCAGTTCCATAAAAATGTTATTTTAGTTTTTTTTTTTAATTTTGTTTTTTAAAAATGTTATTCTACATTTCTAACGTAATTTTTCACATTAAACACTTTCTTTCCCTTTTATATGACCAATAGATATTTTGTTAAATTATTTTTATTTAAATAGTTATATAATAAATAATGATAGATTAGTATATTTTGTTAATTTCTTAATCTGCGTAAAATATGTCTAAATAAAAGGAGTATACATAGTCATCTCAAGAAACATATTAAGAATTTCATATTAAAAATGAACATAACCAGACATAAATGACACATAACTATTTATTCATTGTTAATTGTTTTCAGTTGAAAATTCATGACTTGTCACGGTATATATGTTAAGATTTTTTTAGAGATTAAATGCAATTTATATATACTTTTAATATTGGAATTATCATAGAAAAGTAAATGGTTGCATTTCTAAAAATGTACATAATAGGTTACTATGTAGACGCATACAACAGCCATTTTAAACATTCAAAAACATTATTTTCTTGTTTCATCGATTATCTGTATGAAGCAGCTGGTGGAGCAAGACGGGATTAACAAAAATCCTTGATTTCGTAAGAGATCGAATAACGGAGAGTTATTTCTCGAGTGTTGGAGTAATCTGTGAGCCTGAGTTTGTTAGGAAATATGCGGTCAAATTTTGCGGAAAACCAGAATTTTCGGAATTTATGGGAGCGAAAAACACACACAAAATTGTTAACGGAGTTCGGCCAACTTTTGCCTACGTCTCCGGACCTGCTACAGATCTTTTATTATCAACCCGGGAAATTTTTACAAGCTCTCAACTCACACCCGACCCCAAATACACTCAAGAAATTACACTTAATTTCTTATAGAGAAAGATTTTCTCACAAGAAAGATTTTTTTTTTTTTTTTTTTCTTGCTCACTCTCTTCTTCTCTTGTTTTCTCTTTGTTTTGGGATGATCTTCTTCTTCTCCTTGTGTGGTTATTTATAGGAGATTATGGGGAGTTGGTGAAACTTCTTGTTGCACCTACCAAAAGAACACAAAAGAAATGTGTTGTTGAATTAATCAACAAACACCTTCTTGATACAACTTATTGTTGTACCTACCATTCAAAAACGTGTTTCTTTACAGTTGTTGCTGAAAAATATTTTTTGGAAGCCTTTGGTGACATGCGAATTTGTTAACGTAATACTAACACTGCCTATAAAATAAAGTTATTAGTTGAGTGGTAATTTCAAAGGAGAAAGGTAAATCGTAGTGAGAAGAGGTATCTTGCTTGCGAAGTGGGTGAACTAAACCCCTTAACTAATTAATCTCTCCAAATCTAATCTCATTATCTCCATCTTTCTTTATTGGGCCCCAAAGTCCAAATCAGAATGGCCACCAAATTCACCAGTTAGTTTGTATCGGAGAAGTCAGTGTAACCGGTTTTCGTTCTTACTTACACAGTCATAAACACACTGTTCCAATCTGAAGTTCAGTTAGGTTGAACTTGAAAATTCTGGTGTGCTTTTTTAAAAAAAAATCATCTAGAACTAATTAATGGTAATCAAATCAAAAGTAAAAACCAAGTGACGTGTGTTAATTGTAACTTTCTCAGAATCTCAAATAAGAAAGAAATACGTGTATAACATAAGCTTATATTTTGTATCCTGAATAAAGAGGCACACTTAACCCAACAACGGACTAGAGATTTGTATTTAGTAACATGTCATATACAAAATATAACCAAACCGTGGGAGATGAATAGATGCGGCGAGTTCTGGTTCTTGAGTTCTCGGTACAGCCGTGGGAGATGATCCTTGTTCTATTTTCGTGGCGGTCTAGATCGACGGTTGGAGGCGGCTCTCCGACTGTCCATTTGGTTCTCCCTTGCCGACGGTGTGTGCGTGAACTCTTGGTCTGGTCTCGTATTTTGATTGTGTTTGCATGGTTTGTTGGGGTTGCTCTCGGAGAAGCTGTATTGCTGGATTGAGGTTTTGAGGACTGGTTTAGTCAGCTATTACTCGTGGCAACTATGATGAGGTCTGTAACTTGTTCAAGTTGTGGCATAAACCTGCATCCTTGTCTTTCCTTTTAGAGTGGTTGTTTCATCCACGCACAATGCATCTTTTCTTCTGGATTGGTTATGGTCTCTTGCTGTAGTTTTTCTTTATTACATTGTAGTTTTGTTTTTATTTTTCTGTCTCTGTCAAAAAGAAAAGTTGGTATAAAATTTAAAATTTACACCAAAAAAATATATAAACAAACCACATAAATAAGTGGATGTGACTAGAGCTGTCAAATGGTCTGTCCAGAGCCAATTGGGCTTGACCAGTTGGACCATTTCAGTTTTAGGCAGTAATTGGTGGTCCATATTGGACAATGGTCCAAACAAATGTCCAGGACCAACAGAGACTATGTCCAAATGGGCATGCCCATGGACACCCACTAATATTTATAATTATTTTTCAATTTTTAGTTTAAATTTTATTTCTAAAATTTTGAAATTATGTTTACTTTCCAAAATTATAAAAGTAATTTTTTCTTGTTAGAACTATAAAACTATGTTTTCCTGTCAAAACCGAGAAATTTCATTTTTCCGCCAAAACCGAGAAATTGCGTTTTCCCGCCAAAATCCGAGAAGTTATGTTTTCCCGCCAAAACTGAAAATTTGGGTTTTCCGGTTAAAACCGAAAAATTATGTTTTCTCGCCAAAACAGAAAAATTGCGTTTTCCCGCCAAAATCCGAGAA
>NC_027755.1:15288151-15294665 GCF_000695525.1 Brassica oleracea var. oleracea
TTTTTTTTTTTTTTTTTTTTTTTTTTTTTTTTTTTTTTTTCTTGCTCACTCTCTTCTTCTCTTGTTTTCTCTTTGTTTTGGGATGATCTTCTTCTTCTCCTTGTGTGGTTATTTATAGGAGATTATGGGGAGTTGGTGAAACTTCTTGTTGCACCTACCAAAAGAACACAAAAGAAATGTGTTGTTGAATTAATCAACAAACACCTTCTTGATACAACTTATTGTTGTACCTACCATTCAAAAACGTGTTTCTTTACAGAGTTTGCACATCATCGACAAATGCTTACAAAAGTATTCATGCTTATTACCACTATCGACGATATATACGATATATATGGGACACTGGAGGAGCTCCAACTATTCACAGCCATTGTTGAAAAGTATTCAAAAATATTTTACTACACATCTACTATTTATAAGCCAGATTCATTTCATGGTTATTAATTTTTTTGTTTATTTCTTTCTTTTAACCTGATATCTTTTTTTTGTCATTTAATATATTCATTATGCAGATGGGATGTGAATCGTCTCGAAGAACTTCCCAAGTACATGAAGTTGTGTTTTCTATGTCTCATCAACGAAATCAATCAGATTGGATATATAATTCTAAGAGACGAAGGATTTAATGCGATTCCTTACCTCAAAAAATCCGTACGTATTCTCGCTGTGTAGATGTCATTACTTAATTCAACTGAATGTGCATGCAAATGTACCTATGATTAGCATTCAAAATGTCAACTACACGATTAAGTAAATATTTTTCCCCAATGGATTTTAAGAAAACAAATGAATACTAGATTAATTTTTTCTTTGCTCTATGTGATAAAATGTTTTTTTTCTAATAATATTAATACATTTTCTCCAAAATCACTTTTAAAATTCATTTTTGTTTTCTCTACCTAGTGGGCAGATATGTGTACAACTTTTTTAAAAGAGGCAAAGTGGTACAAAAGAGGTTACAAACCTAAACTCGAAGAGTTCATGGAAAATGGTTGGCTCTCAAGTTCTGTCCCTACAATACTTCTCCACTTGTTATGTCTATTCCCCGACCAAAACCTAGACATTCTTGTCTCCTACCACCACCATGTTATTCGAAACTCTGCCACAATCCTCCGTCTCGCTAACGATCTCGCCACTTCTTCGGTTAGTCATGGTTTCACAACTTGATAGTATTATTAGTACATATTACAAAATTTACATGTGTTAACAGATAGTAAAAGGGTCTTAAACAACAATTGCAAACTAATGACTTATTAAAGAAACCAAAAAAAATTTATAAGAAAAAAATAAAATAAATGACAACTTCTACAAGAAATTTACATTAATTTTTTCTTCAAATATATACTTGAATGTCCTTAAATAGTTGTGATCCCAAACAAACCGTAATATGTAAAATAATGTAATACCTCTGTTCCACAAATATAAACTTTTTAGTATTTTCACACATACTAAGAAAACACATTAAACTACCATAATAAATGTAACATTTTCTGTAATTTTTAATTTTCAATAACTTTTAACCAATAATAATTCAATAAAGTCAATTAATTTTCTTGAAGTTTACAATTTTTTCATAGAAAACACAAAAATAAATCTTTCTGAAACAATTTTCTTTTCTAAAAAGTTTATCATTAAGGAACGGAAGGAGTATAAAATAACTATAATTAATATATATATACATTTACACACATATATATATGATTTGTGATTTGACTATTTCACACATATTTCACATATATTATTGGTTTTCCAGTAAAATATAAACACACTTTCTACTTTTATACATAAGACACAGCTTTGTTATTTGTATACAAATATTTGTCACTAACTCGTAACTTCATTATTAAAATATAAAACATCAATCTTTAAAAAAAATCTAAAACACTAATCTCTTAAATACAGATAGATTATAAGATAAACATCTTTATTAAATATTGGAAAACATAGATTATTAATTTGTATTTTCCGTCTTTGCACAGACAAATATATTTTGACCCTCCCACAATTAACTAGTCTTTTTAAATGGACTAACAAATTATCGGGGCTCAGTGGCTCACACGTTCAAGACGGTCTATAAATATATAGCGGTTTTATGCACAACATATGATATGTATTTATATATTATTTCTTTTGGTAAATATGTGAGAATGTAACAGAAGGAATTGGCAAGAGGCGACAATGTTAAGTCCGTACAATGTCACATGCATGAAACTGGATCTCCAGAGGCAGAGTCACGTGCGTACATGCGAGAAATGATCGGTGTGGCTTGGGAAGACTTGAACTTGGAAAGGAATAGTTGTTGGCTACATCAAGGTTTCGTAGAAGCGGCAGCTAACCTCGGACGCGTGGCTCAGTGCATTTATCAGTACGGTGATGGCTATGGCAGTCCCGAAAAGGCTAAGACCGTCGATCATGTCCGGTCCTTGCTCGTCTACCCTGTTCCATAATTAAACCAGACAAATAATATTGGTTTATTTCCCTCCTCATAATATTGGTGAGAGTGCAGACATATATAGTTCCCTCCTCAAGTTGTGAATTATGTAGTTAAAAAAAAAATTAAGAGCTTGTAAAATACAATAATCAGCTCAACCATTGTTGTATTTTCTATCTTCTGTTCTTTCTGCTTCCAATTGACTACTATATATCTTTACAAAAATTATTGATATCCACACAATATGAATCATATTGAATGTTATGACCAAGATAGTGGTGATGTACCTCATGAGTTTGGATGCGTCTTATATGATCCTGCATAATCATATCAAATTCAGTAATCATCTCAATTATTGGTAAAGTTTCTCATTTGATCCTCGAAACGCTATGCTAAATTTTTTTTGAAAGACATTTCACAACAACAATTATTCTATATAAAACTTGTCTCCAAAGTTCTTTTTCTTTAGCAATCTCTTGTTGAAATTCTTTATCGATCGTCAAATTACTTTGCAATCTAACTTTGAATTCATTCCAATTTCTCATATTAGCCATATGCTCCTCACTTTTTTCATGACCTTTTAGTATATCACCAATACGTTTCCAATCTCTTAATCCTTCATTTGCTAATAAATTTATGTTTCCATGAGATTTAAACAATTTACAACAGAAACAATAAACTTTATCAACATGCTTTGAGTAAATTAACCATTTTCTATCAACTGTCTCCCCATTACACAACTTTCTAAAATAATGCCTATATGCAAATTGTCTTTTTGTTTTTTCGTCAATAGGAAATTGGAGATTCATATCTCTTTTTGGTTCTTTTTCAATCAACAAATCTCTTGTTTTACTATCAAGATTATTCCAATTTCTAGGATCATAGATATCAAAAGGAAGAATTGGTGGTTCATTAGTGTCAATATTTTCAATAGACGGATTTGATTCTTTTTCATGAGATTGAACATTAGTTTCTGCTCTAGAACTCTCACCATTTGTGCTTTTTTCTTAATAAACTTATCTAAAGCTCCTCTTTGAGATACTATAAATTGTTCATCACGTTTTCTTTTTTTTCTCTGATCATTTCCACACACCATCTCTTTTTAAAATAAAAGAACAAAGCTACCTGGATTTGATGTGCCCAGACACTTAACGAGACCCACCAAAGAAAATTTTAGAACTGTATAAAAAATTGGCTTTAGAAATAGTAATAAAATAAAAAAACTGAAACAATAAACTAAGACACAAATATAATTGATTAAACATACTTCTATGAAAAGAGATTCCACTAACAAATCAATGAATAGAATATGATTTTTGGTTTGTGATTTGTGTTGTTAACGCCTAATATTCACCGCTTCGTTTCTAGAGCTTTTTTTTCTTTTGTCAACGGGAAAATTGCAAAAGTGAGAGTACAAACTTTTGTTGTTTTATAAATTAGATTTATTTAATTTATGGGCCTTTATGATAATTAACAGATTAAAATGGACTTTTGAAATAACACTAAACTTTTTTACAGAGTCATAACTTCAATGTCCATGTTGCCTGGATAAGAGACGGCACCGAATATGATGGATAATTACAAATATAAACAAAATATCTTTGGTGAACAAAAAAACAAACACATAATCATGCTCTCGGTGCAAAATTCTTACTATCTCATCAAAAAATAAAAATAAAAGCTGAAAATGGGTGGAAAAAGAGATTATAAATATTGTTGTTGATCTTCTCTCTCTGTGCGATAACAAAGGCGATCAATCCAAAACAGTTAAATTTTTTTCTTCATCGGTTGGGCCGCCGGCGTTGCCGGTGGCGCTGTTTCTCTTCTTTTATTTTTATTTTCTTTTCAGTAGTAACTTCAGATGGATGGTGTGATTTTGAGAAGGTTTCTACAATCATCTCTCTCCTTTTTGATGATAATGGAGGTTGCAGTCAACGTGACTTTACTGGGTCAAGGAGTGTTGATAGTGAATCCACAATCAAAAAGGTATATTGCATATCTATCTAGACAATTCCCTCCGGTTATGGAGACGTTTCATTCAAGGTTCTTTGCGGGAGTATATCGATGGTTTGATTTCACCCGCAACGAATCATTAATCTCCGTGAAGGATCTCTTTATCCTTTGCGATGCCCGGTATCCAAGACTTCAATTAACAAATGAGATTGATATTCAATCTCGAAGTGTGTTATTGTGTTTTGATGAGCGGATTTGGGACCCGGGCATATTATACTCATGGAGGTTTGACGCATATGGAAGAGCAAATAATGTTTGGCATCAATAATATTACAAGAACGTGTAATCTCATCAAAAATATGATGGCCAGAAACGACGATTTCATTATTTTGGGGTTGATTCTGAAGAAGGAAAGAAATCGGTTTACAATCGGTTGGCGAGTAAGGCTTCGGTATCCAAAGCATCGTAGAAATTCACTTCTTCATCGTTTCTATTTAATGTTTGGCTTTGTAACTAAAAACTTGTGTTTAAGTCTGTTTATTTTTGATGTAAGATCTATGTATGAACAACTCTTGTATGTGACTTAATCAGTGAATGAATCAGTTGTCGTTAAAAAAGAAGAAGCTGAAAATGATGAGGAAGATATTTTATCTTTTTTACAAAAAAAATATTTTATCTGAAAACCAATCAAAAAACGAATAGGAATAAAATTTTGGGAATGAGAGGAATGAGGATTTCTTGTCAAAATTAACAAGGAACAAATTTGCATAATTCTCTACAAAAAAAAGAATGAAAAGGAATGAAGAGGAAAAAATATTCCTCATGAATGGTAACATTTTTGAGGAACATTAAGGAATGTAGTGTTCCTCTTCATTCCTTTGGTTACCATTCAAACCATTTTACTCTACTACGCACTAGGCATGGGACGGATCCGGATATCCGGAAAATTCAAAGTACCCGGATCCGGATCCGTTGGATCCGTGAATTTAATATCCGAATCCGGATTTGTGATTTTCGGATATCCGTTCCGATATTCTATTACCCTCGGATATCCAGATCCGTAAAAATAATTAAAAATAATATATATATTTTTAAAAATACTATTTTTTAATATAATATATAAATTAAATATTTATAAATATATTTATTTATCCCTATAATATAATATTATAAGATTAATTCATGTATAAATATCTCTGTTCTAAAACGCGCCGCCGAAAGCCGTAAAGTCGCCGAAAAAACGCTATTCGGCCATCAACCGTGGCGAGTTTGAGAAAATCGGTGAAAAAATCGGATTTTTACAAAAACCTCAAGTTTTGGCTCGTTTTGCTCAAAGAATTGACTAATATACATGGGATTTATGAAATTTTCAATAAAACAGCAAAATATATGAATAAAGTTGATCTAAAACTCGTCCAAATGGAGGAGCCGTCAACTGGAAAATTGCACAAAACCTAAATTTGTAAAGAGGAAGACAACATGTAAATGACATAATTGCCTTTCATTTAACTTAAATAATAAAAAAACTTATTTAAACGCCTTTTCCCAAGCTCGAACCCGAGTTCTTATCCGGACAAGACTAGTCACTACAAGAAAACGTCTCCATAACAACGAAGATTTACGACGAAAATATTTCATCGTAAATTTACATGGTGTTTACAACGCAGTTACGAAGAGACCAAATTTCGTCGTAACTCCATGTAAATTTACGAGGAAATATTTTCGTCGTAAAGTCCATGTAAGTTTACGACCAAAGTACGTGGAATGAGAAATACGTCGTAATCGTTACATCGACATTATAACGAAACATGTTACCGTTATATTTAGGTGAAAATGTGTATTCAATGTGCTTTAACTTACCTAATTTTATCGTAAAGTCGTTGTAAATATTATGTTAAAACCATGTAAAATCCATGTAAAACATTCCTTGTAAAATCGTTGTTATATTTCAACTACCCAACTCAAAAATTTCTCTATATATATGTCATTTCCCACAACTCTCTTCCTCACAACACACAAACGGAAAAAAAAATCAGAAAAAAAAATTTTAAACAAATAATCTAAGAAAAAAATGGCCGGTGGCGGTAGTATTTACGAGTTACGGAGTTGGATGTATTTGCACAAAGATTC
>NC_027755.1:15295957-15296243 GCF_000695525.1 Brassica oleracea var. oleracea
CCATCCGTACAGAAGAAATAAGACATTGTTTCGGCACAAAAAATTGTCAGAGACTGTCCTCCTCCATATCTCACCGGCCAGCAGATCGAAGCAGACATTGATTATTACGGAGCTCAAGAAATAGTTAAGGTTGGAGGAAATTGGCATGTTCCTGGAAATGTGCCTGATGGGTATGGTGTCTCTCACAATTGACATAAGAAGAGTATATTTTGGGAGCTACCCTATTGGAATGATCTTCTCTTACGCCACAATCTGGATGTCATGCATATTGAGAAGAACTTTTTTG
>NC_027755.1:15296339-15297084 GCF_000695525.1 Brassica oleracea var. oleracea
GCAATGGAAACGTTCATGTTCCCATCTTCCGGTTGTCATCAGAAGCTAAAATAACCTTGTTTGACTGGGTTGCATCAGAAGTTAAGTTTCCTGATGGTTATGTTTCAAATCTGTCAAGATGTGTTGAACGAGGTCAAAAGTTCTCCGGAATGAAGAGTCATGATTGTCATGTGTTTATGCAATGACTACTTCCATTTGCTTTTGCCGAGCTCCTTCCAGCAACTGTCCATGAAGCACTTGCAGGTAATTATAATTTTATAATATATATACATATGTTATCAAATGTTATTAATTTGATTACTTTTGCAATATACATCCATCAGAGCATTTTTCAGAGATCTTAGCACACGTACGTTCAAGAAAGAAGTCATCGAACAACTTCATCAGAACATTCCCATCATATTGTGCAACCTGGAGAAGATATTTATTCCTTCATTTTTTGACGTCATGGAGCATCTAGTTGTCCACCTACCGTATGAAGCATTGCTTTGTGTACCTGTTCACAACGGATGGATGTATCCGTATGAGCGACAGGTGAATCATTTGAAGGGGAAAGCAAGAAATCTTGCAAAGGTGGAAGGTTCAATAGTTGCGGGGAGTTTGACAGCCGAAACATCTAACTTCACATCATACTACTTTGCTCCAACTGTTCATATGAGAAAAAGAGTTCCTAGAAGATATGATGATGGTGGAGTACCATCATATCCAATTGATGGTGTTCCTGACATTTTCTGCGAAATTTGAC
>NC_027755.1:15297595-15297844 GCF_000695525.1 Brassica oleracea var. oleracea
ATCCTAATGTATGTGTAACAAATGTTGTTTTATATAATATGTATTTCTTTAGTTTTTAAAAATTTATTTGGAGTTTTAGGGTTTTAGAGTTTAAGTTGGAGGAAAAACACAAAGTAGTAGAGAAGAGATATGATGTTAGATGTTATGTGACTTTGGGGTTTAGGGATTTCATTCTCGGTGTTTAGGGTTAAGCGTTGTAAAATCGTTGTAAAAATAACACGGGCATGGTAACTTCGTCGTAAATGGTTA
>NC_027755.1:15297964-15299361 GCF_000695525.1 Brassica oleracea var. oleracea
GTAAATGGAAAAAGACGGGCCTGGTAACTTCGTCGTAAACGGAAAAGCCTGGTAAATCAATTCGACATAATTTCGTCGTAAGCAGATGCGGGCCTGGTAACTTCGTCGTAAATGGAAAAACGCGGGCCTGGTAACTTCGTCGTAAATGAAAATCGCGGGCCTGGTAACTTCGTCGTAATATTACGTCGCGTTTATGACAAAACGTTTTCTATATATTGAGATGCCGAGAGCGAGGCTGCCTCGTTCATTCCTCCCAAATTCCTTTGCTCTCCCTCTAAGGAACACTCCCTTTCCTCTTCTATTTTTTTTAAAGTTATTTTAGGTGATTAATTAGTTAGGTAATTAGTTTAGGTGATTAGTTAGGTAATTAGTTTAGGTGATTAGTTAGGTAATTAGTTTAGGTGATTAGTTAGGTAATTAGTTTAGGTGATTAGTTAGGTAATTAGTTTAGGTGATTAGTTAGGTAATTAGTTTAGGTGATTAGTTAGGTAATTAGTTTAGGTGATTAGTTAGGTAATTAGTTTAGGTGATTAGTTAGGTAATTAGTTTAGGTGATTAGTTAGGTAATTAGTTTAGGTGATTAGTTAGGTAATTAGTTTAGGTGATTAGTTAGATAATTAGTTTAGGTGATTAGTTAGATGACGGAATACTATAGTTTAGGTGATTAGTTAGGTAACAGAATAATTTTTTTATTATATCGTCGTAATTGATTAAATTTATTTTAATTTTTTTTGGATGGCTCCTAGAATGAAATCAGCAGCACCTACTTATGCCCAGTTGTTTGGCGATGGTTCCGGTACATCTTCTTCTGATGCAGTTCCAGACTCTCAGACTTCTCAGAGAGTTTTTTTTAGTCCTCCTCTTCCACCGCAGATGCCTCCACCTCCTCCTCCGGCGGCTGCACCTCAGTACGTCCCAGAAGGTGCAGTTCATCCGGATTTGCGTGTGCCTTCATATGCTTCATTCGCGAGATATACGGTGGAGGATTTTCTTGCCCAGCCTGGATGGGAGGGTTTGGATGTTCTAGACCCCGATAGACCCCGAGGAACTTATTGGTAAGTTATTAATTTTTATTACATTAAAATTTAAATTATTTTTATTTTCTAACGGTTAAATTGTTTTTCTCAGGTTTGGGGCTAACAACTGTGTTAGCCGGAGCGTTTTGGCGACGATTAAGGGTTACTACGACGGGGCATATCCGAACTGGAGCAAAACACCAAATCACGCTAAGATCACTTGGTTTAAATGTTTTGCGGTAAGATTTTTAAATTTAATTAAATTTTCAGTTTTAAATATATATATATTTTTACTATTTATTATTAATTGTAATTTTTTCAAAAAAATTCTGTTTCAGCAAAAGTGGCATTGGTCTTTGGGAATCACCGAGAGGGTGAAGG
>NC_027755.1:15299657-15313016 GCF_000695525.1 Brassica oleracea var. oleracea
AGAACCGGACAAAAACCTCATGCAGGAATCCGTCTAGAAGCTGTAAGTTTTGTTTTTAATATTTATTTTAAAATTTTCAATTAATTTAAATTTTAATATATAATTTAATTTTTTTTTTTGTAGTTAGAGAAGACGGGAGTCTTACCATCTCTGTCTGAGCTATTCATGATGACTCACGCCACATCCGACGGAGTTTTTGTGGATCATGCATCTGAGAAACTCTTACATGTAGTGGTTGCTCGGATTGAAGAACGGGAGACGCAACTAACCCAGCAGTCTCCCGATGAATTACCCATCACATTGACCACGGAAGAGGCCGACAGAATCTTCGAAGAGGTACAACTTAAAATTTTTGTTTATTTTAATATTTTAACATAATTAACTATATTAATATATGTTTTAATTTTATAGGTGGCTCCTAAAAAGAAAGGACGGACAGTCGGCATAGGCTCTGTTAACGAAGTTGCAAGGACAATTTCGTCATACACTTCGAGACAGGATGAATAGACTTCTCAGATGAAAGCTCGAATGGATAGCCAACAGGTTCGTTTAGACTCTTTTGAGGATTTGCTAGACGTGATGGCGGTGGGAAACCCGACTATGCAGAGAATGTTGAGTGAGAGACGAGCCGCTCTTGGGTTGCCAGTACGAGATCCGGAAGAGTCCGATCCAAACCGTCAACAGCCGAGCAACCCCACCAACTACTTCGAGGATATGTAGTTTTTTTTTATATTTCTGTTTGTATTATGAATTTAAATATTATTGTATGACTTTTAAATGCCTTTTTAAAATATTTTTTCAATTTCATATTTTGTTTTAAAATTTAAAATATTTTAAATTCCGAATATTAAATATAAATTAAAATTTATTATATACTAATTAATAATAATATAATAAGAATCGATGTAAACTCCTCGTAAACATTACATGGAGTGTACATCGAATGTTTACGAGTGATTAACATCGAAAGATTTACGAGGATTTTACATCGAAATGTTTACGAGTGATTTACAACGAAAGTATTTACGTGTGCTTTACATCGAAATCATTACGTGGGCTTTGCCACAAAATCTTACGTGTCGTTTACGACGAATTCTTTCCCTGCGCTTTGCGAGGAATATATTTCGTCGTAAACATAACGAGTCGCTTACGACGAAACCTCCGTTACGACGGACGTTTAACAACAAAACGTCTTTCGAGGTTAATTCGTCGTAACACCCTGTTTACGACGAATTTACAACGAATACTGTCCTCGTAAAAAATATGTTTTCTTGTAGTGAGTTTTAACCACCACACTACACAATCTTTCTGGTACTTCATCACAAACGTATCATATTTAATCAAAACTTATCGCCGATTAATCCCCGCATAATCTCCAATTTTTTCATTCGGCACTAGGCGTTAACCAAGCATACGCGTAACGTCTAGCAAGTTTCCGAACAAGGATAAATATTAATATATCAAATATAAATATTAATGAAATTTAAAAATTTAATGTGTTTTAAAAATACGGATCCGGATCTAAAAATTAAGATATCCATATTCGAATTCGGTTTGGACGGATCAAAGATTTTACTATCCGGATTCGGATCCGAGCATCCCAGATATCCTATTTTCAGAGCGGATCTCGGATCGAATCCGGATCTCATATAATAAGTCGCTGGCTTACTACACACACAAGCGCGCACAATTTCTCCTTACATATCGCTGTCTACATTATCATGGTCTTTTTTTTTTAAATTCAGTTACTGAGTCTCAAATGAATTCCTAGCTTTTTTTTCTTTCTTTTAAGAGGAGATTAACTCAATATGCTTCTGTCTCTGTTTAAAATTTGAGAAATTCTTAGGTTCACCCAATAAATGAACCTAGAGGTTCATCCAACCAATAAGATTTAGTTATTTTAGATTCAATATCTTTTAGAAAACCTAAATAATAAAAATTTGTGAAATTATATTATATTTTTAAATAAAAAAATTAATAGTAATTACCATAAAAAGATGTTATAATATTGTTAAACCTGTTAGTAAAATATTAAACCTTAAACCTTAAATCCTAAACACTAAACTTTAAATTCTTGGATAAATCATGAATCCTTGGGCAAATCCCAAATCCTTAATCCTAAACTCTAAACCAAACTCTTAATCCTAAACCCTAATACTAAATCCTAAACCTTAAATTCTAAACACTAAACTTTAAACCATAAACCGTGAAATCTTGGAAAAATCCTAAACCCTAGACCCTTAATCCTAAACCATAAACTATAAACCTTAATCCTAAACTCTAAACCCTTAATCCTAAACCCTAAGGGTTTAGGGTTTAAGATTAAAGGTTTAGAGTTTGGTTTAGAGTTTGGTTTAGGGTTTAAGATTAATGGTTTACGGTTTAGGATTTTTCCAAAGATTTATGATTTATCAAAAGGTTTAGGGTTTAAAGTTTAGTATTTTGCTAACTAGTTTAATAATATTAAAAAAATTGATAATTACTATTATTTTTTTATATATTTTAAAACATTATATAATTTCACAAATTCTTATAATTTGGTTTCTTTTTTAAAAGATATTAAATTTAAAATAACTAAATCCTGTTGATTGGGTGAACCTCTAAATTCACCTAGGGGGTGAACCTAAGAATTTCTCGTAAAATTTTTTATTTCTCCCTTTAATATAATACATTTTATTTTTGATATTATTTTTTAATTGAAAAATGTGGCCAAAGACGAAATAACCCTTAACGAAATAGCTTAATTAGAATGATCCAACCCTAAAAACGCGACCGACCCAAATCCTACCCGGTATAACCCGGATCCTAACTAAACGACGGCGTTCCCTCCTCAATCGTCACTTTTCTTCCCAACTCTCCCTCTCTTTCTTGCGACGAAACCGTAGAGAACCAAACGGGACCTCTTCAACTCACTCAATTCATCGTCCACAAAGTCCGCAGAACACATGACCACTTTGCGTTCTTTTCCATCTTCCCCGCGATTCTTCGCCACCAAAGCTCCTCTTTTTTTCTTCTCCATTCTAAAACGATGTCATTCTCTTCCTCGCCGTAACCGAATAAACTCTAAAAACTCAACTTATCGCGACGGCAATCTGCACTTCGTCTTCCGGCTTGCAAACTCTAGTCTCGCTAGATGTGCAGGAAATCAACTATGCTCATAGATTCGTGTTTGGTCTTTTCAGTTAGGATTTTTGTATGTTTATGAACAGCTTTTAAGGGTGGAGACCCAAGTTGGTAGTTAGGAGAGATAGGAGTCTTGGTGGGAAGGAAGTGGTTGTAGCTGTTGATAACATTGGTTCATCTTCAAGCTCCTTAGCTTCTTCTGGTCAGGCTTCTAGAAATAAATCTGTAGCTAGAACCCTCAAGCTTATAGCCCAGAACAGTTTGCCGAAATGGTGGTCTGCTTCATTGCCTAGACAGAGCTTGGAAGTAGACAAAGAAGACTATCAAAGAGAAGTATGTTTCCCATGCCGAAGAAGCTGATAAAACAAAGCAAGCAAGGAATTATGGAAGAAACTAAGAAGTCATAAGCCAATTAAGTTGTGTAAGAACAAGCCTTAGATCTTTATTTATTCTTTTGGATCTTGCATTGCACTGAATGTGTGAGTGTGTTCTTCATTTACAAATAGAAACCTGAGTCTCTGCGTTTCACTTTAACGATATTAGCAACATGGTGTAAGAGACTTGTGAAGCTTGAGATTAGTGGTTGTGAAGCTTGAGATTAGTGGTTGTGAAGGTAGCTTTGATGGGATTAAAGGCATTGGGAAATGTTGTGACCACAGATCTGCTGAGAATCTCGTCTTGTAGAAAGGTGGATCCTTGTACTGGACCAGAAAAGTCGATGAGGTCTTGTCCGGCTCTCGAGAGTTTGCAACTCACAAAGTGTTGTTTGAATGATAAAGAAGGAATGAGAGCTTCTTGGGGCATTATATATTTTATCTTCGTTGGATCCTTGTCCTCGACCAGAGAAACGTTGGGTGCTTCTTGATGTTTTGTATAAAATTATTGTATTGAGATTTATTTTATTTTTGTTGTGTTGTTTGGAAAACTAAAGTACCATTCTTGATAGTTGACAAAAAAAAAAGGTACCATTCTTGATATGTATTACATGTATAAAAAGTTGTGCTTTGGATGTCAAAAACATGGTATCTGTTGCTAAATAGGTTTGGATAACTGGATTTTTTTTTTTTTTTTGGCAACGGATAACTGGATTTATTAGGTTTGTTATGTGCAAAAAAAAAAAAGAGTTAGTTGGACAACTTACCCATGTAAAATGATAATACCAAAAACGGATAACACATATTAAACATTATGAAATTAAATAATATAAGAAAAAATGAAATAAACACATACAGTTTGTAACATGTTAAATGCATAGTACATGTTGAACACAAGTTGATTAATTCCCATTGTTTACTTCAGAGGCAAGCCGAACAGATTATGAAATAAACACAAACAGTTTGTAATCAGATCAGATTAAATATAGAAAAAGATCTAAATATATGTTAATATTTTCTCTTAGAAACACATTTTGTTTGTCAGTAACTATTGAGTTGTAGTAATATATCACATTACACCTTCCATCATTTACAAATAATTAAAAAGTTAAAAAACATTTATCTTCTTATTTTAGATTTTAAAAACATTTTATTTTTCATAAAATTCGTTCTGTCTTATTCATATTAAAGTAATAATATAAAAAATACTCATGTAAAAAATGCATGCATAGCACATGTTAAAATAATAATTTAAAAAATACTCCGGTAAAACATATATCCATTATATACGTAAATTTAATATTATAATTACACTTAATAATTCTTGGTAATTTTCAAGGTAGTAGTAATACTAACTTATACATTAGTAATACTTTGGCAAATTTTAAGTTTTATTAGTAAAACCATGTCCAAATAAAATATTTTGTAATAAAACCAATGATTTTATATAATGAATGTCATTAAGGAAAAGTATTACATAAACAATTTACCAGAAATAAGTATTTTTATATATTCTTCTCACTATAACCTTATGATTCACATAATAACCATGAAAGTTAAAGAATCATTTTGGGAAAATGATAAATATTCATAAAACTATAGAAAATAATCATCTAAATAGTTTTAATAGTCTTATTGACTATATACATAGTCTACTAATAGAAAACATATGGGTTCTATATGTTAAATATACCTATTATTTGCAATATACAGAGGTTTTAAATTACACATAATAAAACCAAGTAATCCTAGTAGTCCAAATTATACTTAATAAACCCAATAATTCTAATAGTTCGAATTACACACATTTAATCTAGTAATCTTAGTATTCTGATTACACACAATAAACTCAATAATCCTAGTAGTCTGATTCTCCGATTACACACAATGAAAACATAATAAAGAAAATCTGGTGCGTCAAAACTACCAGAATAATCTTGAGCCAAAATAGTTGCACCGATTTGTGGTGTACCTCTCCTTCTATTAAACCACTATTATCATATTCTATGAACATATTAAAGTCTTACTGTACTTCAAAATCTATATTATAATAGTTGAGTTTTTGCTCACTCCTCAGCGCACCACGTCAGCATTTTGTGGGCTCCACTTTTAAAAAGTGTGAAAAAGTGTCAAGCTCATGGTTCGAACCCGGGTTATTGAAATATAAACACCAACATTTATACCACTAAGCTAAATGATTCTTTGTACATTGATGACCGAACCTAATATATATTTATGAAGGTCGGAAGCCCTTGCTTCTTCGGCTTCCCCTGAGGGCCAGGCCTACAAGTGTATTATGAGTTTCATTTTTAAATGGGGATTCATCACGTTATATGAAAAAAGCTCAAGTTTGCAACAATTATAGTTTTCCCATATTGTAAAATGTTGTCGTTTAACATGAGTTTGAGTTCTTTTCATCATTGTCTCAAACAAGTCTGAATTACAAAGTTGCGCCGTGTGTCTGTTCGTAATCTATTTTTTCACCGGTGAACTCTTCATGTCCCCATCTTAAATCGCTTGATCATAAATGTTCTTGATGTAGCCCCTCTGTAAACCCTATATATATATGATTCTCATCTTTGATCAACCCAATCTGCATCTCCACAAAACTCATTGATTCCTCCTAGCTTTCACCATCTTCTAGAAAATGTTTCTCTCTGCCTCTCCAGTTCCTCAAACCGGCATTCCGGCGTCCGTCACTCAACCTTCGAGTCTCTCCGTCTTAGTCGTAGTAGTAAGAGCATAGCCTCTGGCTTCCTCTGCTTCTGGGATTCTTTGGACTTCAAGAAAGACATGAAGTTTGTGGGAATCACGGTTCTCTTTCTTGATGAAAATGTAAGTTAATCTTCGATCTATCACACTTAATTAACATAATTGTTTTAATTGATTTCCTGATTCTTTGTTGAATAATATTATTTACAGATTCCGTGATTCATGGGTTTACTCCAGTCGAACGTGCTAATCATTACAAGCCATCTTTGAAAGCAGGTTCCATTGTGAACGTCGATCCTTTTGAGGTTGCTAGATGCTCAAGCATGTACAAGATAACTGATCATCCATTCCTCATTCGTTTCATCTCACTAACCATTATTGATGAAGTCATCACAGGTGCTCCTGAGATCAATCTCCAGTCTCCAAGTGATTGAGAATACAAACCTAGAACTCCCAGGTATATTATCATATTGCATCTGATTTTATATTATGTTTCGATATTATAACTGATATTTAAACTCGCAGCTGTGGTTGGGCAAATCCGTTCTGTCCAGGGCTCTGACCTCACCAAAGAAACAACTCGAGTCGTTATCCTTCTCCTTAATTATTGATCCGTAAGAAACAATCAACACATAATTCTCTTTATATTACTGTCTATATTGTGCTAACATCAATAATCAAAAATATTTTATACCCAAGATTTGTGGTCGTCTATTTATCTCTCTTACTTATCAATATAATTTTACACAAATCTTTATTTTACAGCTTAAAAGAAACCACAATAACTCAAACAATCAAAACACGAAAAACTAGAATCCCAAAAAAGACGAATAATTAATGATCACCTCTCTTTTTGTTTAATCTTACAAATAAACTTCAAAACAAATATATACTAAACCAATCGACTCAACTAAAACTCAACGACACATACATTGAGCCAGCTAAACAAATACAAACTACATGACAACTATTTAACAATTTACAAACTTACTTTTGCAGATTCTTACGAAGAAGACGATGACGACAACCAAGATCAGTGATATTACTTTAAAAAAACAGAGTAAGTTACAAACTCTTATAAATACAACTAACAATGAATTTTGTTTACATAATACCATCAAATAAAAGAGAAACAAACACAACCACACCAGGAGATACAAGAGACAATCCCAACAGACCCAAAGACGGCAATAACATCTCCACCTGCTCACTCCTCTTGTCTTATGAAAATAGCTTACATGCTCAATGTCAACATGCCAATGCTGTTGTCTTCTTATGATAAATACATATATTCGTTTAAAACCCATTAAGACCCAAATACTAATTGTCACTCATTTTATAGTTATTGCTACAAGTCTTCATGTATTTGTTTTAAAGGTCCGGTAAAAGCAACAAGTTTGAAAATAAAAAAACATATAATCAACATAATAAGAATAAAAAAAATTTATTACTTAATACACACAACTAATCTGGAGAAAAAATATCCAGAAACAAAAGGTACTCTCAACAACTTTAATATAATTTATGTAATCTCAAAAGTACAAGTAACAAATTAAAAAGACAAACAAACAATAAGTCTCAGTGACACATCAAGCAACACCACGAACTATATCAATCAAATTACCAACACAATTTAGTCCTTCATGAGTGGAGAACAGTGAATACACAGTTCATCATCATAACTCTAACCCTATAACAATAAAAAACTTGAAAAACAATGATCAACCCAAAAAGCAAATCACAGTTACAATAACCCTAACAAATGTTGAAATGAAACAAGAACTCTGTACACAACTCCGCGGTGTCAATGCCCCTAGTGAAGTAAAATAAACCAAACCCCATAAAAGCAGTTCTTAAAAACATTTTTAATGTCTCAAAATTTTCATTAAATCTTACATTTTTTACATTTCAAAGATATACACTTCATTTTAGTTATATTCTAGATAAAATTTCTGCAAAAACGAACATAATAATCTTAAAACCTAAAAAACACAACTAAAACTCGTTTTCAGTCTTCTAAAATTCTAAGTAAACATTATTTACATTATCCAAGATATACAGTTCATTTTAATGATATTCTAGATATATATTTTTTTAAACAGATATAATAAATTTTAAAAACGGATAAAATATTTTAAACAGTTTATGAAGTTTCAGTCACGTTAATAAAGAAAAATAAAAGGGAAAAGGTCACATTGAAGAAGAAAGAGAAATGGACAGAGAGTTTTCATTGGTTAAAATTTGTTATGGGACCAGTTGATTTTTAATATATTGATATAAATTTAATTCATAGTTTAATATTGTTATGAGGTGGCAAATTTTGTTAAAAAATTTAGAAAGTTAATTTGGGGATCACAAAGAGAGAATAATATATATATATATATATAATATTATATTACCTATTGAATTGATAAAACTCAAACCCGATTAAATTTATTAATATATTATATTTATTAGTTTACAGAATATTAATTTATTAAAATTAAAATTATATTATATATTTAAATATTAAAGTCTCGTTAGGTCACTGGTTTAATTTTAATAGATATAAAAATTACATTCATAAATTTAAGATGTGAATAAAAATTATATTAAATATTAGGTTTAATCAATTAAATTGATTGGAAGAAAGAAGAAAATTAATTAGTCTATATTAATACTTATTAGGTCTGATTGTTTAAATTAATTGGTAACTAAAGTTAAGTTATAAATTTTTATGATTTTATCATAATAATTTTTAAAAGATAATTATTAAATTATAAAAATAAGGGTTGACAAAAAAAAGAGAAAAAAAAATAAAGCTTAGAAAGAAATTATGACTAGCAAACAAGGAAATATTAAATAAAGATAAAGACTCACCTGCATAAAATCTGTGTCACAATAAAAATGAAAAAAAATATTAAAACAAATTTGGGATCCACCACATAAAATCTGCGTAAAAGAAAAAAAGCATTAATAGAAAAAGAAAAGAGTAAGTAGTGGAAGAGAATTAAAAGAACGGTATTGAGAATAAAGAAAGAATATTGAGAATAACTTTTTCTGATCGGGGCAAATTGAGTTAAAGTCCTTAACAGTTGGATTTTGGATTTACGAATTATTCAATTGATTCTTATACCGGTACGTAAGCCAAATTAACATCATAATTAAGTGACACATCATCAAGTTTTTTTTGTAATAAGTATGAAATATATGTAAAAACTTTTTAAATGATTCTTAATTAATATAAATGGGATATAATTAATACAACTATAATTTTAATATTAATAATAATTTACCTAAATTATATCCTAACTAAAATAAGGAAAAGGAAAGAAAAATCATGTTGTGCTTCCGTGCTTCGTGAAATTAAATATAAATCAGTTCTTCTCCTAAACTAAAAAATGAATTGGGTAAGAATAGAGAGAGCCATCACGAGACATCATGGAGGATAATAAGAAAAAGCAAATCAGAGTACTATAACGCAAAGCTTCTTTGTCGATTTTATTCTAGGGAATATCTTTGGTGTAAGATTTGATAAGACCACGAGAAGGAGAATGCGATAGTGCTGAAAATGGTTGAAAGGTGAAAAAGAAAAGAGTCCATTGGGTTCATAGTACCAAAAAAAAATGGATATTAGCAATCTAAAACTTTGCTGTCTACCAATCAAAGCAACATCCTCTGGGATTTAAGGTATTTATCTAATTAGAGAAAAAGATTTGTGTACAAGGTGCAATTTCTCAAAAGAAAACTACGCATAAAGCAGGTGTGGCCGTCTTGGTACATAGAAATCTCTCTATTACATTGCAAAGTTTTTTTCTATGATACCCTAGAAAAATTATGCAGGCTACGAAAGAAAGGCAGGCTACGAAAGAAATGTTTACAAGGGATCTTCAACATGGTGCAAGTAAACCCGATCAAGCGTGGATTTTCATAGGGCGGCTCTGGTGATGCAGTTAGACGTAAATCCTCATAAGACAAGTAGTATTGTCGGTTGCCGAATCGTCTATGTAATCTTTCTCATAATTGTAATATCCTAATAAATCAGCGTTAAAAAAAAGTCTTTGTAAACCCAAGATAATTCTGTGCTCTTAAATTTAAAAAGCATATTAAAGTTTTACAATATATTTTCTTTATTTACTTCAACTTTACATAAAATATGTAAAAATAATAATTTAAACAATTTTTGTAACAAACTAGAGTTACGACATATGATAAAATTACAACAAAATTAAAATTAATAAGTATTTAAATATCTAACGCAAACATTGAAATAACGCAAACATTGAAATTAAATTTTAAATTTGAAAAATAAAATTTAATCAAATTGGATTACAATATCGCGTCACCCATCGGTTTAATCGGTATTCTGTGGGTTTAGCCATTTTAGCCAGTTTTATCAAAATTTTAAAGAATTGATATTTCTTAAAACCAAACTAGATTACGTATCAGATCACAAAGTTTACCGTTTTCACTGCAGATACGAGTCGGGTTATAAATGCTGATTTAAATGAAAAATGTTTTAAATAGATAAAATTTTTACAAATTAATAAAACATGTGTAACGTTGCTAACTAAGTGGCTGTGGTTTATATAAGCGTTAACGTGGCATCTATATCTATATACTATTAAAACATAAGACATTTTTTGAGGTGCCCTTCTGTTTTTAAAGCATCACTGCTATTGCATTTAAATTTTAATTAAACCATTATGTTAAATGTAATCAGTTGCAACTATATTCTCACTTACGATATATAATTATAATTTCTAGCGTGCTTTTACTTAATATTACCGCAAATAAAGAAAAATCAAATTCTCAAGATCTTCCACAACGGTATTATTGAGTTTTCCATGGCGGTGTCTTTCAAGATCTATGAGACCTACAGTTGTATTGGAGCAAAGCGGAGAATATGAGGGAGTTTGGATGAGATTTACAGTCTCAGGGATGTCTCCAAAATATGAAAACATGGGAAGATTTTTAAGATTTGTGAAATAAATATCTTCTGATAAATGGTCTTCTGGATTGAATCAAAGGATTTACTAGAAGAATAAAAGACGGCTCTGAATTGCAGGAACGTAATCTAAGGAGATTCAGGTTTATAATCATAGGTTAACTAAAGATTTGAGGATCATTTGTTTTGAAGGGGATTTTCATAAAGAGTCAAGGAATTCTCCATCATCATATCATCGAGGTTAGTGATGCAATTTCTTTGGAATTTATTGGTGAATGAATAAAGGGATTGACTGCTTATACAATTTAGGGCTATATTTTCAACAAATAGAGGAAACTTGGTACCTAATTAGCATCTTATTTTACAATCGCACTCGATCATAAAGTACAAATTCACATTGAAGAGGCTACTCTCATCAAACGTAGAGGCATGTTTCTAATATTAATATGTTGGACACGTAGTCTCCGAGCACAAATACATGGCAATAGTACTATCAGGCTCCCAACCACATTATTCTCTTCGAGAATGATTGATAACCATTGCCATTCAAAAGATCAAGTGTTTGTTTTTTGATATTTAAGATGCTCTTCTCAGATTTCAAATAGCTATTTATAGTTTTGTGAATGTTTTGAATTTTTTTAAATCATTTTTTCGCAGGAACAACCTACACTAAAGGATAAGAATTGGTAAACTACGTGATCGCATGAAGCTGCTGTTCGAAGCTCTGAGTGTGGTAGGAAAAGAGGCAACAATGTTCATTTATGCTTCGAACAATGTGAGAAAAGATAGTTACAAAATAAAACAATGTGAACAAAGGTACGTGTGCTTTAATTTTTGGTTTTCCGTGCAACTAAGGTCTATAGGTTCAACCTTTTTAATGTATCTAACTCCCACATGTTCCATCAATATTAATATATCTCAAGGTTAACTCTTGGTGTCTTATTTATGTTTTGCTTGATACTGCAGACAAGAGCCTTATATGCGTCAGTGAGAGAAGTGATTTGGATGACATAATTGTCTTAATGACAATCTTGTAATGCCCCGACCGCCCGCAGCTAATGGGCCACCACGTCCGCTCTCTCGGCCTGTAAGCCACATCCCGTTCCAGCGATCGGTACGTTAATTTTTCAAGGTCCGAATAGCCCTGCAATCACCACCCGACCTTTCCCCGTGTTTTAGCCTCACTCGCACGGTATCGCGAATCACTTCCCGATAGGTCACCCATCCTTTCACTACTCCAGCCCAAGCACGCTTAACTCTGGAGTTCTAAACGGATGTGTGCCGGAAAAGGTAAGTCAACATTAGTGACATAGGTAGCCAAATTAATTCTCTTAAGCCTTTTCATATATCACAACTCGGAATGTTACAATTCACCCCCTCTCAAAGAACGCAACACACTACAAGAAAACAACGGTATTCTGACGGACATTCCGACGGAGAATGAAATCCTCGGAATATCCCGAGGAATTTCCGAGGATATTCCGAGGAAACACAAAATTTGGTTTCCTCGGAATTTCCTCGGAATATACCGACGGAATTCCGAGGAAATATTAATCCGTCGGAATATTCTTATGGAATACCGAGGAAAAATGTATTCCTCGGAAAAAATCGATGAATTCCGAGGATATATTATAGCCGTTAGAGAGCCGTTGGAGGATTTTAAAAATTCCGAGGAAATTCCGAAGAACTAGCCGTTGGCGTCGGAATTCCGTCGGAATTTCCTTGGTCTGTCGGCAGGATTTCAACTATAAATACAAGCACCCCTCTTCCTCTTCATTCACTCCGTATCTTCATCCTCCCTCTTACTCTCTTTACACACGAATTTGATTCATAAAAAACATGTCTTCTTCAAATTATTTTCGTTCTTGGATCGATCGACCTCATTTGGATCCGAACACGAGATTGCTTACGGAAGAATACCAACGAGGTATAACCGAATTCATGGGGTTAGTTCACCGACAACCGGAAGCAAAAACAGGTATGTTAAGATGTCCTTGCTCTAATTGTAAAAATAGAAAGGTTATTAAAGAGTGGGATGTTTGGACTCATCTATATTTGAGTGGGTTTACACGAAGTTACAAAATTTGGTATCATCATGGGGAAACTGATTATGAACATGGTAGTACTAGTGAACCTCAGCCAGCGGTTAGATTAGAAGAACCAATTAGAACGGATGTAGATTATGGTGTAGGTACTGAGCAGATGATAAATGATCATTTTAGA
>NC_027755.1:15316082-15328372 GCF_000695525.1 Brassica oleracea var. oleracea
TTTTGTATATAAGTTCGATTTTTTGGATTTTACAAAACGTTTTTTGTGATTAAAAACTATTATTTGAGATTTAAAAAAAAAAAATATATATATATATATAATATAAATTTCTATATTTATTAAACATTTTTAATATTATTAAAACTATTTTTTGTAATTATTAAACTATTTTTTATTTATTAAAACTATTTTTTGTTTATTAGAACTATTTTTATATATTTATTAAACATTTTTAATATCTATAAAATAATTTTTTGTGATGAAAAACTAAACCCCAAACTCTAAACCATTAATCTTAAATCCTAAACCTTAAACCCTAAATCCTAAATCTCACCCTTTACCTCTAAACCCTAAACCCCACCTCTAAACTCTAAACCTTAAACCCTAAACCCTAAATCCTAAACCCTAAATCCTAAACCCTAAATACTAAACCCACCCCTTTAACTCTAAACCCTAATGTCTAAATTAATTTACTATTGTGGTATAAGTGTATATTTTTTTTATTTTGATAAAACATTAAGTGCTATTTTGATTATTTTTATTTTTAGAAATTATATTTGTGATAAAAATTTTTTTAATGTTATCCTTGTCATTTTCTCTAAATTTTAAGAGAAGAAACACATTTATATATGGATATTAATTATTAAGTAGTCGATCAAAGATGAATTTCCATGAGTGACATTTCTCAGCTTTATTAGAACATCATTATCCTAGCTTTTTATCGAGTCTCTTAGCATAATTATGATTAAAAAGAAAAAGAAAAATTACCATTAAAACAAGAGACGGTTCTTTCTTTTCTCCTAGACAGGAGACGTTTCTTATCCTCTTCTCTCTGCAAGAACTCTTCCTTCTTGTTCTTCTCTGTGTGTGGTCTCTCGAAGGTCAATGGGGACTAGAGACTCTACTCCACGACTGATACTCTGGCTCTGCTTAGGGCTTTTGATTCTAGTCGTTGGTTTTGTTCAATGCGGCGTTACCTATGACCGTAAAGCACTTCTCATGGGCAGAGACGAATCCTCTTCTCTGGCTCTATACATTACCCTCGAAGCACACCTGATGTAAGATTTTGGATAAAGTCTTAAACTTTTTTTAATTTTTCTTGGTGGGTTTAACGAAAAATCAAAACTTTGACTCTCTGTTTCGTTCATTTCATCAAAGGGTGTTTTAAGTTGTGAACTTTTTTGTTGTTAGATGTGGGAAGGTTTGATTCAGAAGGCGAAAGATGGAGGCGTTGATGTGATTGAGACTTATGTCTTCTGGAATCTCCATGAGCCTTCTCCTGGCAAAGTTAGTTCTGTTCCTAATTTCTACATTATGTTCTGTCTTTTTGTGTGTTTGACAATTAGTTCTTCTTCTTCTTCTTCAGTATGATTTTGATGGGAGAAATGATTTGGTGAGATTCGTTAAGGCAATACACAAAGCTGGTTTATATGCTCATCTACGCATTGGACCTTATGTCTGTGCCGAGTGGAATTTTGGGTAAGTAACCTTTTGTCTTGTCTCTTCAGATTCAATTGACCAAACTCTAAAATTGTTGTTTTTTTGGCAATGAGCAGAGGGTTCCCTGTTTGGTTGAAGTATGTTCCTGGAATCAGCTTCAGAACAGATAATGAGCCTTTCAAGGTCTCTTTTGAGTTACTTTATTCATTAGAAGTTTAAGAAACTTGAGATATTAAATGTTCTTGGGGGTATCGTTGCAGAGAGCTATGAAAGGATTCACAGAGAGAATAGTTGAGCTGATGAAGAGTGAGGACTTGTATGAGTCACAGGGTGGCCCCATTATCCTTTCTCAGGTTAATACTTCAATGGAACAGATTAATACTCTGATTAGTTTTTTTTAGGATCTTTATGAGTTAACAGAAAGGTGTCTTGTCGTTTATTGGGAATGTAGATTGGGAATGAGTATGGAAGACAAGGGCAGCAGTTGTTGGGTGGAAGGTCACAACTACATGACATGGGCTGCTAAAATGGCTACTGAGACTGGTGTCCCCTGGGTCATGTGCAAAGAAGATGATGCCCCTGACCCTGTGTTTTGTCTTTATGACCATGAAAATGTTTGTGAATTTCTTGTATTTGAATTAGGTATTGAATAAGAGAATTTGGCTACGAGGAATGTAAACTATATAGTAACAGATACAATCTCTTTGAAAACTTGAGGACAATCGGCGAGAGGAGTCTTCCTCATGAACCCAAGTGGGTTAATGGTTCGAATCTCATTAGAGACACATGCCATCGTTAGCCGTGAGACTGATCCTTGCTGCGTTTCTTAGGAACTCAAGAGGTTGAAAAAAGACGGAAATAAGAGTCATGTAGTGTAGGTGTGCCTGTATAAATACTGTTGTGGTGGTTTCCGTTGTTTTTGTTTGTATTTTGTTTTATTTATAGACATCACTTTGGTCATTGTTTGACATTACTATTTTCACAATTTATGATTGAGATTTTCTGACTAGCTTGAATATTATTCCTGAATGCTTTTCATAGCTAGTTTGAATACGACGAGCTAAATTCAATCCCAGCACATTCAATTAACATATTCAACCCAACTATGTATTTACTCGAAATGGGCAGATCTCAGATATACCTTCAAATATCGCAAATATGATGGGTGTTCGAACCAGAATTCGTGATAGACAAATGCATTAACAACTGAAAGATGATTTGGTTGAACATATTTGGCGTAGGTCTAGACGTGATGAAGATAACAACTGATCTTGTATGATTCTTTCAAATAATTCTCGTTTATTTTAATAATCTTTGTTTTCATGTTTTTATTTAAAAATCTATGTTTAAAATGTTATCTTTTACTATGTTTTATTTGATAAAAAATATTTAATATTGTTTTATTTTTAAAAACCCTAAAATAAGAGACTTGCAAAGGAGAAATAAAAATCTCAACTTTCTTAACTAAGTCTCTTAATCAACTTTATTCTTTAAATATTATTAAAAATCAATTAAGAGACTCTTAATGGGTATGTAAGATAAAAATGCTCTTAGTGACCGCTAGGATCTCCTTTCGCATCAAAAAGCTAACAGTAACACTTTTTTTTTGGACTTTGTTTTTGTTATAATATAAGTGATTATCCAAAAGACACATGTCTCACTTTAACATCATCTTGTCATAAGCACGTGTCTTTATTTCTGTAAAGAAGATGTGACTAGGCATTATATTTTGTACTATAAAAGGAATGTCTTTGTGCTGAGAAATAAATCAATCATTTTGTATCTCTCTCTCGTGAATAACAAAAATCTGAACATTACATTCATCTCTCTCTCTCCCACTATCGTTTCCTTCTTCTTCCTAATATACCAAATACATAAAAGAATAGTATAATATACAATTACCTCATTTTTATTATAGTTATCAACATGAACTCTCATATATCGGTGAAGTTTATAAATCCAGAAGCTCTAACCAACCAAAACTTATCAATCCGAAAGTTCTTAAACCAGCCGAACTAATGTTTAAATTTATGTATTTCAATATATTTAATTTATTTAAATTTTATTATTGTTCCGGAGTGAGAAGCTAGGTCTTCTCCGTTTTTTTTCCGGGATGATAGGCGCTGACTTCCCCGACTGATCGTTATGGTAGACTATGCCTTCACGATCAGAGAAATACGTGGTAGGCTTTGCCTCAGTGAATAAAAAAAGGTCAAAAATGGTAGACTAAGACTACTCGGAACTTGAAATAAGTAAAAGTCAAAATGGTAGACCATGTCTCCTCGGACTTTGAAAAATAATGATCAATATGGCAGTTTATGACTCCTCGGATCATGTGGTAGACTGAGCCTCCAATTTTATTTATTGCTCTTTAAATTTCTGCAATTTAATTTCTGCATTTATTTTATGTTTTTAATTTATGCATTTTAATTTCTGTCTTTATATATTATTATTCTATGAATACGGTTATATTGTCAAATCTGACAAAGCTCAAAATAAATGCCCTTGATATTACGAAAAATAATTATAAGACTTGAGCAGTGGGTGCAAAGATGCACCTGAGAGAAAATGAGCTTTGAGAAATCATCGATAAGTTGAAACGATATCGAATGAGAAAAAGAAAAACCAAGATATTTTACCCCACTTCAATGATGGTTTATAAGATGAGGTGTATCATGAGAAAAGATCTAAAAGATCTTTATAATTAAATCCTTGAAAGAAAGGATTCACTAAATAGTCGGAGTTGATGTAAATCCTCCGAGTAAACTGAAAAAAAAAATGATATCATGATAATAAACCATCAAGTCGGTCATACAAGAAAAAGACGAGGGTGTAGATGCGGTTGAAACCGCTATCATGGTCATGGAAGAGGACGAGGAAGAAAATTCTGTCCCTATGAGAATAATGGAAACTTCCACGAAAAATGAAAGTGGTCGGGTGATAAAAGGCAAACAGAAAAGGTTTACTATAGATACGGCCAGAAAGAAAATTAGGTACGTAGTTGTCGTACGTCAAATATTTAGCCGATCTATATCGAGAATCAAAAAGAAAAAGAGAAATGAAGTATATTAAACTTCGTCTCTTATGAGCCCGAACCATTTTTCATAGCTTGAATACTCATCTTGATGATTCAGATTTTCTAGTTGGTTCAGAAAATAAAAATAAAATATCAATATGATATGAGAATTATCTTCCTGAATAAGATTTTGAGATTCAGGATGGAGATAGGCATACTTGGCAGATATTGGGTCATCGTACATGACTACTAAAGGTAACAAATATATTTCCTCTCTCAAACTAAATAAGTATAGTATCTAGTAATATAAACATATTAATTCTCTAGAGGAGCTTATGATGAAAATACATGCATAAGAAAAAGATGGCAAAATTATAAATGAGTGGTAAACCTGAAGTTTCCTAATATATAGCCATCTCCAATAATGTTATCGACATTATTGTGAAATGTTGAAAAATTAGGAGTTTTTCACATATAGCATGTTTTAATGAATATAAAGGAAACCATCATGGGTGATGAATCATCAAACAAGTTCATTATATGTGATTTCTTTAAGCAGACCCCAAATTAAGATCTCACTCTAAAGGATTTGAAACATAATTCATCCCAAAATGGGAAGACTGAATATGTTATTGGTTCTAGAGTGGGATTCAGTACGAGATTTTAGACATGGAGTGTCATCATCTCGAGGAGGATAATTAAAGAATCCTAGTGAGTGGAACATTGAGCAATTATGTTCCCACTTGAAAAAAGAACTTGATAAAGTAAATTCAAGTAAGATGATCCCCATGATCGAGTGTAATGCAGTTGTGCATGTAATAAAGACATGTACAATCCAGAGGGATAAGTATATAGATAATTAGAAATATGCTCGCAAGTTTGCTAGAAGCATATGATAAGCTGATAGAATGAGATATGTGAAATGGAATACAATGAAAAGTAGAATAATCCATTTACAAAATGCCTGCCAGACATTTTGATGAAATAATGAAATCTTATACTCCAGCTGAAAATGCTCCAATAAGAAAATAGTGTCCTGAAAGGACGATATATGAGTCTATAGCATGCTAGAGACGTGATAGACCATTTTGGTTCCAAAGAGTCCTCAAAAAGGAGCAAAAATATAAATAGAGGATGAATCTCATGATGAGACCGTTGATATGGTTAATATAATAGTCAGGTACCTGGCTAAATTATTAATAATGATAAAGAGATCTCGATTAACCATATCAGTACGGATAAAAAGATGGAACCAAAGAGAAAATAGATTGTCGACGATAAAATGAAAAAGCGCTATATAAATAAGGATTATGAATCTACCTCTATGTATGAGGATAGAGTGAATTGATTGGCCATCAATTCGATATAAAGCTCGGTAGAAAAATGAGAAATTTTTGGACCAAAAGTCCAAGGTATATATTTTTCCAGAGAATGAAATGAAAGATGACCTTAAGGTATGAAAAACGGCTTGTTCCAAGGTCATTTGAGAAAATCAAAAATAGATGCAGTATATTGAAATGTCTGGCAGCACATAAACGACTTGAGTTGCATCTTGATATTTAGTAGTCCCTGGAGAGTTAAAGATGCTCTCGGGAATGTATAAAACTCTGGAAGAGTTAAAACAAGCCACGTATATAAGGTATCTTCAACCAGTAACTGGTGATATATTTACGGCACGGTTTGCCGATTGCCATTTAAAGAGAATGAATTTCCAGCGTTAGGGGGAGGAATTAAAGAAATTCCTAAAGAGATTAAATGCTGTACACAGTTGTTGTTACACTTTGGCCCCCCTACGAATCAAAGAGAGCTGGAAATTCAGGAAATTGTGCATTTGCATAATTTGGCAAACCAGTTACCAAATGTGTTCACAGATACGACATGATATACCCGCTGAAAATGTTCCATCAAGAGTTGATGTTCCTAAAGAAAAAACTGATGGAAATAAAATGAATGAACTTCGGGTTCAGTTAAAGAGGGGGAGACCAGCGGGTTCTAAAGTTAAAAATCCCCGAAAGAAAAAAAAAATTGTTGAGCAAAGCAAAAAGGTTCGGGAAGAACCTGATATTGAAAGATGTCTGAAAGAAGGCATAAGTGGAAAGGTTCCAGAAGAACCTGATACTGAAAAATGTCTGAAAGAAGACATAGATGAAAAGGTTCAAGATGAACCAAATAAAGATAATCCAAATGACAAGAAGAGAACATAAAAGTATGAGACTTCCATCAACTACGATTGAGATGAAAATGTATGGATCAGAAATATGATAAAAGATGTTGATGGAATGTTCTCATTTTCTGTGTTCAAAGAGATCGATCATGAAAGTGATGATCCCGATCCAAGGTCCATTTTGGAATGTTTTTGGACTTATAGTCATAATGCCTGAGAATATAAATCCTATTGGGTATAAGTGGGTATTCGTGAGAAAAGTAACACGATATAAAGCCTGATTAATTTTCCCAACGTTTTTCTCAGACAGCGGGAATTGATTTTGAGGAAATGTATTCCCCGGTAATTGATGCAATTACGTTTAGAGTTTTGATGAGCCTAACGGCGTATAAAAATCTTGAAATGCATCTCATGGACGTTGTGACTGCATATTTATATGGATCGTTAGATAATGAGATATATATATATATGAAACTCCCTGAGGGATTGAAAATGCCAGGGGCATTGAAAGAAAAATCCAGGGAGATTTGTTCGGTCAAGTTACAGCGATCACTTTACGGATTATAGAAATCCGGACGCATGTGGTATAATTGCTTAAGTGAATCTATCTTGAAAAAGGGATATGTGAATAATGCAATATGTCCGTGCGTTTCTATAAAGAAATCGTCATCTGGCTTTGTGATCATTGCTATATATGTAGATGACCTGAGCATAATTGGAACTCAAAAAAGGAGGTTGTTGATGCTTGAAATCATATGAAAGAGGAGTTCGAAATGAAAGATCTCAGAAAGACAAAGTTTTGTCTTGGGCTCCAGATAGAGCATCTCCAAGAAAGAATAATTGTGCATCAATCAAATCATACGAAATGGTTACTGAAACGCTTTTGTATGAATAAAGCGACTCCTTTGAGTACTCCAATGGTAAATAGATCTCATGTTGAAAAAGATGTTTTAAAAGATCCTGGTAAGATCTTATATAAATAAGTACTTTGGAGATGCTAATGGTAATAAAGCATATGAGAGCTTATATATCTTGTGAGTTGTTTTTGATGAAGTATACTTTTAGACACTAATGTCTTTGCAAGATACAACTCATTTCCTATTCATGGAAATTAGAACGGCGTCGAGAATATATCCGTTCCCTCCAAGGTACACTTGATTTAGAGATGATGTATTGTAGAAAACCCGAGTTTGGTATGGTTGGTTTTGCAGATGCAGGATACTTATCAGATCCTCATAAGGCCCGATCGCAAACCGGCTATGTTTCTACAATTGGTGGAACCGCGGTCTCTTGGCGGTCCAAGAAACAAACTCTGGTTGCAACTTCATCGATTCATGCAGAAACTATCGCGCTTCATGAAGCATGTCGAGAATGTGTGTGGCTTCGCTCAATGAGTTACCACATATAAGAATCAAGCCGAATAGTCAATGAGAAAGAGCCGACGAAAATATTTGAAGACAATTCGGCTTGTGTTGTTCAACTTAAAGAATGCTATATCAAAAGCGACAGAACAAAGCACATCCCTCCTAGATTTTTCTCATACATAAGGGAGCTCGAGAAAAATAAAGAGGTAGACATCGAGTATGTACAGTCATGCGACAATCCAGCTGACTTGTTCACAAAAGGTCTTCCGACTACATTCCAAAAACACGTCTACGATATCGGAATGCGGCATTTGCGTGACCTGTGATGAGAAAGCTATGTCTACTATTATCAGGGAGAGATTACGGCAGTGTACTCTTTTTTCCTTTTCATGGTTTTTGTCCCGATAGGCTTTTCCATGACTAGGTTTTTAACGAGGCACTACGTAATACAAGATGGATAATCAAAGGGAAGTGTTATAATATAGATGATTATCCAAAAGACACATATCTCACTTTAACATCATCTTGTCATAAGCACGTGGACTAAGCATTATATTATGTACTATAAAAGGAATGTCATTGTGCTGAGAAATAAATCAATCAGTTTGCATCTCTCTCGTGAATAACAAAAATATGAACATTACATTCATCTCTCTCTCCCACTATCGATTCCTTCTTCTTCCTAATATACCAAATACATAAAAGAATAATATAATATACAATTACCTCACTTTTATTATACAACAGTTTTGAATTTATCATACATTTTCCTTTAGGTAAATGCTCTTTTTTGCAAGCCGATAGGCACACCGCATCAAAATTTGGTTTGGTACAGACATCAGCTGGTGCATAAGCGGCCGGAAGTTTTTTACAATACGGATTAGTTCTGGTAGGGCGAGAATTTAGCATTCCTGATAAAGTAGTAAGTACAAAAATATGAGAGTTGAGTATGTAAAATTGTTGGTACAAATTTGATGAAATTCAAGTATTAGAAAACATCTTTTAACTTTAAAAATAAAATAAAATAATGTTCTTGGTTTTAAACTTAATTTTGATTATTTATTATTTTTTGAGTTTTATAAAAGAATATAAACACGTAATAATTTTTGATTGGTTAAAAAGTAAAATTTTTGCATTATAAGTGATATGTCTTACATATTTTAAATTTTAAATTTAATCATTTAAGATAATTATATGAAATGTTAAATAAATTTTAAAATAAAATGTTAAATTTTCTTTTTAATTGCGTTTGTTGTTTATAAATAATAAATAATTTTGGTTTTAAAATGCCAGAGTTTAACAGATTATTTTTAAAACACACAATAATCACTACCACAATAATTTACCCTCTGGTGAGTTTTATATATTATAATATAAATTACCTATTGAAATTAACAAGCAAATCAGGAAAAGAGCGGCCGAGCCAGCACTATTTTGTGTTTCCCTTTACCTTTTTTTTTTGTCTTAGATGGAATGGCTTATGCATGTAACTATTATGCTGTAATATAACTCTTCTCTTGGTATTTTGGGTAAATAAATCACATGGTTATCCATAAAAACTGCACCGTAAAAAGAGGAGGTGTTATAAAAATTTCCTTGGTTTTACATTTTCAATATTTTGGTTTTTGTGTAATAGTTTGATCTGCAATTTTTCATTTTATTTATATGTATATTTGGTTTATATAACAAAATAGTTAATTATTATATACAATTTGTGTTTTTACTGTTTAACTTTAAAACATTCTTATTAGCAAGCATTTTTGATGAAAGTGAAAGTAAAAGTGACCAACCTCTGTTTACAAGCCAATCGCCCAAAGCACTTTTTCACAAAGGAAAAATGAGGTTCTTAAGGTTCAGGAAAGTGATAATAAGGTAGGTGATTTTTTAACCTCTTTATTGATGCTAGATGATAAACTGTTTCCTGAATTGGGGAACTGCATGGAAGACGGTATGATAGGAGAGGATGTCCAAGAAGAAGATCAAAGTCTCTCTACTGTGCAAAATGAAGTGAGCACGAACAGGAATATGGAGACGGTCACTGCTGAGAATGATGAAGATATGTTTGGATTTGATTTTGGAACAAATCTTTCTAATATGATTCTGAAGATGGATGCGGTCACGGGCAGCCTTTCTCATTTCTTATGTTTTTCATCGGTTTATCATATATTTAAATGCATTTAGTGTCTATGCATGTGCATTTGTACTGTGGAGCTTTTGGAACATGAACTTAGATGAAAGGAGACATTTTTTTTGCGGTAAAATGTTAAATATTATACCAATTTTCAATTTGGGACAGCGATTACAAAGACTACACGAAAATGAAACAAAATACCAGGACTAACAACGAGAAGCGACCTTATGTCGGCTAAAAAAGGTTTGTCTGCGGCTTTTTCAAGCCGAGCCTTGGTTCCACAAGCTGGTATGTGGGTATATGGCACTACAAACTGCCTAAGAGCACGTTTATTCGAGTCCCTTAAGTAGGTTGGTTAGCATAATTGAGCTTTAAAAATAAAGATTAAATCGGATTAAAGTAAGAGGAAGTAATAAATACCTCTTTCTCTTGTTAGATAAAGGTTGTGTGGTTGTGTTAGGTAATTAATAGGTTTGGTTATTGTTAGATAGAAGTAAATGGCGTGGTGTGTTGATTGAGTTAGATATATGTCTTCTCGGACAACTTGGTGTGTGGTTGTGATCAATGCTTTGATAGGATTCTTGAAGCTATTAAGGAATCTGTCTTCTCCTCTATCTTCAATACACTTCTCTTCCCACTTCATAACTTTTATTCTTTCATTTCTCTCTATCTTGATCGTCCTTCCAATATGGATTCTTATCCATCTTCTGAAACTTCAAAGTTTGTTGACTTACTTAACAGTCAACAAACTGTTTCCTTTGGAAACTTTGAAGAAAGTGTTGAACTATCTTCCTCTCAAGTTCCCTTTCTAGGCAGTATAGGAACCCAAGATTCAAACTTTGATGGAGTCACGGGGGCAGAGCGTAGAGAACGGCGTAAATGGACACCAACTGATGATATTGTCCTGATCAGCTCGTGGTTAAACACGAGCAAAGATCCTGTGGTTGGCAACGAGCAAAAATCTGGAACTTTTTGGAACAGAGTTGCTGCATATTTTGCGGCAAGTCCTCTAGTTGCTGCCTGCGAAGAAAGAGAAGGAGCCCATTGCAAGCATCGCTGGCACCGGATCAATGACATCGTGTCCAAATTCTGTGGTGCGTATGAAGCTGCTACAAGAGAGAAAGCTAGCGGCCAGAATGAGAATGACGTTGTCAAACTTGCTCATCAATTTTCTACAACAACCACAAGAAAAAATTCAATCTAGAACACACATGGAAGGAACTACGCAACAACCAGAAGTGGTGCGATCTCTTTACGGCTAAAAAGGAAGGGAGCTCATAACTGAGTTGTTCTCAAATTAAGTATTGTTCTGTATCTGGTTATGTTTCATGTTAAGTCTCTTGTTATGTTTCATGTATCTGGTTCTGTTTCAAGTTGAAGTATCTAGTTATGTTTCATGTTTGTTTGCTTGTGCTCCGAGTTGGTTTGCTTGTTTAATGTTCTATAAAATGAAATGTTGGTTTGCTTGTTTAATGTTCCTACAATTTTCTTCTTCATCATCTTGCAGGCTGCGAGGCAACGAGGTCACGGGTTTATCTTATATCTTTGGACAGAGGAAAGCATAGTTCACGGGTTTGTACTGGAGAGAATGAGAGAATGTGAGTGAGAGAGTGTTGTTCTTGTCGGGTCACGAGAGTTAGAGAGTGTTGTCTTTTTGTAAATGACAGAGGTCACGAGTGTTGTTGTTGTTGTGTCACGAGTCACGGGTTTGTACTCGAGAGAGTGTTGTTGTTGTTATATAATTCAGAGAGAATAAGTCACAAACATCTAACTTTCTTCCTCTATCATTCGCTCATCACTAATTCTTCCAATCATAATCCAGAAACAATTCTTCCAGTCATACTTCTCTCATTCTCTCATCACTAAAACAAACCTTTCATGGGTTCTTCTTCTAATCACAACTTGGATGAGTCATTTGATCAAACTTTCGATGAATGTTTTGATCAAACTTTCGATGAAACATTTGAGAATTTGTGCAATCTTTATGGTGAGCAAGAAAAAACAAGGAAAAGAAGAGTGTTTATCGAAAGAAATCGAGAGGAAGGCCATATGCGTCTATGGAATGATTATTTCAGTGATATTCCAACATATCCTGAAAATCTTTTCCGACGAAGATTTAGAATGAATAAGCCATTGTTCATGCATATTGTTGATCGACTCTCCAATGAAGTTCCA
>NC_027755.1:15328822-15332314 GCF_000695525.1 Brassica oleracea var. oleracea
ATCGATTGTATGCATTGGGAGTGGAAGAATTGTCCCACCGCTTGGAAAGGGCAATATTTTCGTGGTTCTGGAAAACCCACAATCGTTTTAGAGACGGTTGCTTCATATGATCTCTGGATATGGCATGCGTTTTTTGGACCGACAGGTACTTTAAATGATATCAATGTTCTTGATCGCTCACCTGTTTTTGATGACATAATAAATGGTCAAGCTCCGCAAGTGAATTTCTTGGTCAACGGAAGAGAGTATCATTTGGCTTACTATCTCACCGATGGTATTTATCCGAGATGGGAAACTTTTATCCAATCTATTTCAGTTCCACAAGGACCGAAAGCTGTTTTATTTGCTCAACGACAAGAAGCTGCCCGAAAAGATGTCGAACGTGCTTTCGGCGTCTTGCAAGCTCGATTTGCCATTGTTAAAAATCCAGCACTTTGTTGGGATAAAGTCAAGATTGGGAAGATTATGAGAGCATGTATCATACTCCATAATATGATAGTAGAAAACGAACGAGATGACTACACTCAATACGATGTTTCAGATTTTCAACAAGGAGAAGGAAGTGTTTCTTCATATGTCGATCTCACCTATTTTACAGATATCCCTACAAATATCGTCAATCAGATGGGTGTTCGAACAAGAATTCGTGATAGACAAGCGCATCAACAACTGAAAGGTGATTTGGTTGAGCATATATGGCATAAATTTTGACGCGATCAAGACAACAACTGAGCTTCGATGTCTCTTTCAAATTATTATCGTTTATTTTAGTAATCTTTGTTTTAAGGTTTTTATGTTAAAATATATGTTTAAAATGTTATATTTGACTTTGTTTTATTTAATAAATAATTTTAATCTTTTTTAACAATTTTATGTTTACAAATAAATTTAATATTTTTTTATTGCTAGGAACCTTAATTAAGCAACTATCAATAAACTCCTATCATTAAGTGTTTCTTAACAAAGTTACCTGTCATAATTATAATAGTTAAAAATTAATGATGTCCTACTTAAACAACAATTAAAGGTTGCTAGCAATGCACATGCTCTAAGGAAGTTCTATGGGTTGCGAACAGAGACAACCCACTCTCCGACCACATTGGAAAGCTCAAGGCAATTAACTCCAACCTTGTCCTCCTTGACCAATATGGCACCCGTGTCTGGTGGACCAATGTGACTAGTACAAATCTGAACAGTGGAAATTTAATATTGAGATACTCCGACAATAACAACAACTCATATGAGTGGCAGAGTTTCGATTTTCCGACAGATACTTAAGTGTCTGAAATGAAGTTAGGTTGGGATGCCACATCGAACATTAATAGAGTCTTAAAATCCTGGAGAGGCCCTAAAGATCCGTCATCAGGGAAATTCACCTATGGGGTGGAACGTAATGAGCTCGGCAGAGTATCATACGGAAGAAAGGTGTGCCAACATTTCGGAATGATCCGTGGAACACAATAAACGACTTAGAAGGAAGTGGGAAATTTAATGTACGTGACATACAGCCTTACCGTGACCAAAGAGGAGGCTACATATGTGTTCAGTATCGCGAATGAGACTTTTTTCTCAATACTTAGATTATCATATTGAGGCATGTTGATCCGGTCTACGTGGATTCCAAAACCACAAGAAGTGTGGAAACGGATAGTTCATATGTTTGCAGACGATATGTGCAGTTGGTACAACAAATGTGGAGCGAATGGTCTCTGCAGTAGAGACACATCACCGAACTGCAAATGCATAGACTGGTTTGAGGCAAGGGACAAGGAAGCATGGGATCTGAACGACCACACAGGTGGGTGTGTGAGGAAGACATCGTTGAGCTGCTCTGGAGACGGGTTTCTCCGGCTTAGCAGAATGAAGTTACCAGATATTTCAGAGTCTTTTGTGGACAGGAGAATTGGATTGGAACATTGCGAGGACAAGTGCCGCAAGATGTGCAACTGTACAGCGTATGGGAACGCAGATATGTATAATGGCGGATCAGGTTGTGTAATTTGGGTGGGAGAGCTCATTGATCTCCGTAAGAACAACATTGCCGGGCAGGATCTCTTCGTTAGACTGGCAACAACGGATGCAGGTGACTTTCCTCTGTTTTTCAAATGGTCGCTTTCTCTGTATTTATATATTGAATACTTTTGACTTGTACTTTCTTAATTCAGCAGCAGCAGCAGCAGAAAAAAAGAAAAAAATGAAGAGTACAAAAAAGATAATGTTTTTTTTCTTTTTTTGAAAAATGGCTTTATATATATATATATATATATGATATGTGCGGCAGTTTTGTTTTGGGCTGGGCCCATTAAAAGATGATCAAGCCCTCAAGCATTTTAATAGGTATACCCATTATAAACAAAAGGGATGAAGCCCAGGTCATTGAAGAGAAATAGAGCCGGCGAAAGAGCCGCTTTCGAAACATGCATAGGCGTTATCTGTCGGAGTGATCACGGAGGTAGATGATCCGTCAAGTTGCAATCCAAATATGGAAGAGGGAGGAGGCGAAAGATGGGTTCTTATGGAAAGGGACAACAGAGGGCCATCACTCAGCTCGAGTAGCATGGGAAACTGTAACTTTGTCGAAGGAGGAAGGAGGTTTGGGAATTCGTGATCTGCACCAATGGAATAAAGCCTGCACTTTGAAGCTTGTCTGGCTCCTATTCTTCAGATCAGGATCAATATGGGTCGCCTGGTTCACAAAACATATCTTCAGAGATTGCAAAAGTAATTTTTGGACAATCAAGGAGAAGCAATCACACTCTTTCGCCATCAAGAAACTACTACGAGTTAGAGAGTATGCTTACAACTGGATTCACATCAAAGTAGAAGATGGAGCCTCTGCACGGTTCTGGTCTGATAATTGGAGCCCCTTTGGCAACGTCAAGGAGTTCTTCAACATAAACACTGCATCAGCCCTGGGAATCTGCCAAAAGGCAACTCTGGCCGACATACACTATGATGGAGGATGGCAAATTCCAGCACCTCGATCGGAACCTCAATTGGCTCTCCATACATTCCTCACTACCCTCACTCTCTCTCAGGCGCAGGACAGATATGAATGGAGTCAACCGGGAAAGCCATCTTCAACCTTCAAGACTGGACTGACCTATAATCCCATCAAGCCACGTTCAAACCCTGTCTCCTGGTCCAAGATTCACTACAAGAAAACACATGCTTAACGAGGAAATTTAACAAGGAAAAATATTCCTCGTAAATTTACGTCGATTTTACGAGAAACTTACGTAGAAAACTAATGTCATCGCTACTTCCTCGTAAATTAACGACAAAAGCGTTTCGTCGTAAAGTGGATGTAATTTGACGAGTATTTTACGAGGAAATACTATTTCCACGTAAATACGACGTAAACTTCGCGTGTTATTTACGAGGAAATAGTTTACGTGTATTTAGCGAGGAAATTTTGAATCCACCTACTTTGTAGGTGTTACACGTTTTTTTTTGCCACCTAATTAATTTTCTTCGTCGTAAATTCATAGA
>NC_027755.1:15332338-15332808 GCF_000695525.1 Brassica oleracea var. oleracea
TATGGATGTTTGAACATCATTTTAAACACACCAACAACAAAAAACGTGAAAGAAAAAAAAATGGCTGGCTCCGGGACTATCTACGAGTTGCGGAAGTGGATGTATATGCATAGAGATGCTAACGGGAGAGTGACGAAAGAATACCTTGCGGGACTGAAGACATTTATGCATCAAGCAGATTCAACACCGCTCGCCCAAGAATGTGGTAAGATGTTCTGTCCTTGTCGGAAATGTAACAATTTGAAACTGGCAAACCGTGAAAATGTTGGAAACATTTAATAAATAGAGCTTTCACGCCAAATTACTATATCTGGTTTCAATATGGAGAAGGTTTTAATTATGATCAGAACGAAGCTAGTAGTAGTAATAGCAATTTTCAGGAAAAAGAACCGGTTGATCATCATTTGCATAATGAACATAGTTACCATCAGGAGGAGATGGTAGATTATGATAGGGTTCATGATATGGTA
>NC_027755.1:15332919-15333915 GCF_000695525.1 Brassica oleracea var. oleracea
ATTAAAACTGATCACAATCTACCTGGAATAGTGATTGATGAGTATATGCAGTCGTTAACCACTGTAAAACCAACTCTAAAAATTCTCCATTTGCTTATAGTGATAACAATCACTGTATTGTTGCCTTCGGAGATGATAGATGTTTGCATCGACAACTGCATGATCTATTGGGGAGATGATGAGAAGCTAGAAAAATGTCGATTCTGCAAGAAACCACGATTCAAGCCGCAAGGACGGTGATGTAATAGGGTACCGTACCAAAGGATGTGGTACCTACCAATTACAGACAGATTGAAAAGATTTTATCAATCAGAGCAGACTGCCGGAAAGATGAGATGGCATGCCTGTTGACTTGAAGAAAGAAATGGAGCCAAAGGAGAAGTATGGAGTAGTTTGGGTCTTGTGCAAAGATAGGGTTTAAGTCCAGGAGGGACTTAGACATCATTTGAGAGAAGCTTGGACAATATGTGCAGAGTTAGGGCGAGGTAAGGCAGGCGGTCCGTACCATCGACCGTACAAAGCAGCAATTGCCGTACTAAGCTTATCTAGGGCGATCAAGAGAAGTGCAAGCTTAGGGCATGGCTTACTTGGAGTAATAAGACCGTTGGGGAGTTCATATGATCCATAGGATCTGTGTGGTCCAAGACTGGCGGGAAAGGGAAAGGCACTTTCACTTTACAGCCTCATCCACACAAGAATCCATCCTGTCCCTTGATTCAAACTGAAGCGATCCCATCCATTCAAGCCAGCATGTCCGAGCTGTATCTTCAGCCAATAAAAAGACATCACTCAGATTACATTGACCAGCCCAAGACTACATCCTAGGCGTCCATATTCTCAAGCAAGATCAACCATTAGATTTAGGTTTATGATTTGCATCTTGTAAGAGCATTTATAAGCCATGTAATGGCGATTTGTATCTAAAAAGGGAGTAAGGGGGATTTCCCTTCTCCACTTCATGAATCATAAACTTGTTCTTGAATCTAAAACCCTAAT
>NC_027755.1:15334849-15340841 GCF_000695525.1 Brassica oleracea var. oleracea
TCTTACATTGAAGCATTAGATTCATGTCTAAATGCTGAGTAAAGAAGCTTTAAAAATGCCTAAGTAGCTTGCATAAATCTGAAAAGAAAGTGCTTGTGCTTAGAGAGATTGCTTGCAAAGATAGAACTTGAAAATGACTTGTCTTAATCTGTTGCAATGCTTGTGAGATTGGGAATCAAACTTGATGATTAATCAAGGATTGATCCCAATACTCTTGTGTCTTATCCTTGCTGGAGTTTGAGTGGTATTTCAGGTTCACAAGAAGTATTCTTTGCTCACCACCTATCAAAGACAAGAGGAAGACTTGAACCATTGTGTGGAGCAATGGGAAGATACTTGTGTGTAGAAGCTGGTTTAAGAAGCGCAGGCCACGAGGTTGTTGAGCTCCTGGTTCAAGACACACAAGAAGAAGAAGGTCACCACCTAAGCCATGAGGAAGGCCGGTGATCTGAGGGTACTTGAAGCTGAAGGCAAAAGGGTGGATCAGTGATTTAAGCGCAGCTGTTAGGGTGATGTGGTCCTGGTCTTGAAGTTCAATGAGGCTCATTTCAAGCTTGGATCTCCCCTATACTCGGTCTCAAGCTTGCGGTGGGGATTCAAATGAGCAACCCGAAGAGCCAAAGTTCAAGACATGTTTCCTCCTTATCATTACAAGGGAATGATAAGATGAAGCATATTGCCAACATTCTGTGGGAAGTCCACAGCCTGCTCCAAAGAGGGTAGAGAGGATGTGGTGACAATGGAGGTTAAGTGGGGCTAGAACAGTTACCTTCTGGTTGGGAAGCTATGGATCAGCTACTATATGGAGTTAGAACAGATACCTTCAGTTGGGAAGCTTTGAATCAGCCCATAACTACTCAAGACTACTGCAAGCTGATCATGGAGTGATCCAGCCGAAGTAGAGGGAAGAAGAAAGCTACTCAATAAGCTTCTGGTGTGAGATGCTTGGAGAGTGAGCTGAGGTATCTCCTCAGTGCAATGCGTGGAGAGTGAGCTGAGGTATCTCCTCAGTGCAATGGTGGTTAAGTGGGGCTATAAGCATCAAGTCTGAAGAAGATGGAGGTGTTCTCACAAGAATAATCATGGAGCTTAGTATGCACTCACCTTCAAGCTTGGATCTTCCCTATACTCGGTCTCAAGCTTGAGGGGGAGTGTTGGTGAGCTAGCATGATAAGAGAAGGAGCTGATAAGCTCAGAAAGTGAGGGGTTCAAGTGGTGTGTGAAGAGCAGCCACTCCTCACCAAAGCAAAAGGAGCTAGGCATGTATTACCTGATGGAGATGGCAAGAAGCCACGAGAAAAGGGAAGACTCAGGCCGGTCCAGTCACTCCTCACCAAAGAAAAAGAGAAGTTTCCCTTAACTCAATTCAATTCATCATTGTCAACATATCTAGTAATCTAGCAGGAATACTAGTTTTACTAAAGAAAAGTTGTTAAGCATAATTTGAATCCGTTAGGAATATTAGTTTTACTAGACGGCAATATATCTAGTAATATATAAGGAAAACTAGTATTACTAAGACGGTCAATAAGCATGAATTGATTGAGTTATGTTCTTTGATAAGTACTGATACACTTGTGGAATAATGTATCAGGTACCTTACTTAGAGACTCAATGGAGAGGATCAGGTCGTTCCTAGCCTTTCAAAATGGCATGAAGTCATGTGAAAGGGGGAGACACTAAGCCGGTTCTATAGAAGAGTCCAAGAAGGTGTGGTGAAGTGTGCGCAAACCTTGAAGTGTTGATGCACCTATTTAGGCCGTGATCTAGAGCTTCTTGTGTCCAACCGCACTGGTTCTAAGGCACAAGAGCTCACTGGCCAATCCCTAGGCCTTGTTGGCTCTACTCTTTTTTCCTCATCAAGATTTTGTCCCAAAGGGTTTTTAGCTTAGGGCATGGCTTACTTGGAGTAATAAGACCGTTGGGGAGTTCAGATGATAAGGGAATATGCCATAGGATCTGTGTGGTCCAAGACTGGCGGGAAAGGGAAAGGCACTTTCACTTTACAGCCTCATCCACACAAGAATCCATCCTGTCCCTTGATTCAAACTGAAGCGATCCCATCCATTCAAGCCAGCATGTCCGAGCTGTATCTTCAGCCAATAAAAAGACATCACTCAGATTACATTGACCAGCCCAAGACTACATCCTAGGCGTCCATATTCTCAAGCAAGCTCAACCATTAGATTTAGGTTTATGATTTGCATCTTGTAAGAGCATTTGTAAGCCATATAATGGCGATTTGTATCTAAAAAGGGAGTAAGGGGGATTTTTCCTCTCCACTTCATGAATCATAAACTTGTTCTTGAATCTAAAACCCTAATTTCTAATCTCTTATTCTCCTAATCTCTCAGTCTCTTAATCTCTGTTCCTAAGTCTCTTATTCTCTCATAAACACTCTCATCAATCTCTCTTTCTAAATCACCTAGAGCAAGCTCTCATCTTTCTCCATTGGAGTTTATACACACACACATACAACCAGAGAACAGAACTCTACAAATCTCATAATGCCGAGCATACTCAGACGGATGGTGAGATGACTCATCCATCAGATGCAAGAGCCTGGAAACATTTCAACAAAGTACATCCGGATTTCGCTAGAAATAGCCGGAATGTGTATCTCGGACTATGCACAGATGGATTTAGTCCGTTCGGAATGTCAGGGAGATAATATTCATTGTGGCCAGTCTTTCTTACACCATACAACCTGCCACCGGAGATGTGCATGAAACGGGCGTTGCTATTCTTGACCATATTAATACCTGGTCCGAACCATCCAAAAAGGTCCCTGGATGTTTTCTTACAACCACTGATAAAAGAGTTGAAGGATTTGTGGTCAACAGGGGTGAGGACGTATGACTGTTCAACGAAGACGAATTTTACGATGCGAGCGATGCTTTTGTGGACCATAAGTGATTTTCCTGCCTATGGGATGTTGTCTGGATGGACTACACATGGGAGATTAGCTTGTCCATATTGTAATGGAACGACAGATGCGTTTCAACTGAAGAATGGTAGGAAGACAAGTTGGTTTGATTGTCACCGTCGATTTCTTCCCATTGGCCATCCTTACCGAAGAAACAAGAATTTGTTTAGGCACAAAAGGGTTGTGAGAGACACTCCTCCTCCATATCTAACTGGAGAACAAATTGAAGCGCAAATCGACTACTACGAAGCTAACGAAACAGTTCGTTGGGGTGGTAATTGGCATATCCCTCGTAATATGCATGATTCTTACGGTGTTCATCACAACTGGCACAAGAAGAGTATATTTTGGGAGTTGCCATATTGGAAGGATCTTCTTCTGCGCCACAACCTCGATGTGATGCATATAGAGAAGAATTTCTTTGAGAACATCATGAATACAATATTGAATGTCCCAGGGAAGACAAAAGACAACATAAAATCAAGGTTGGACTTGCCGGATATTTGCTCAAGAAGCGAGTTACATATTAAAAGCAATGGACAAGTTCCCGTTCCGATATTCAGATTATCTTCAGAAAAAAAGTCGGTGTTGTTCAACTGGGTGGCATCAGAAGTGAAGTTCCCCGATGGGTATGTTTCGAATCTCTCTAGATGTGTTGAAAAGGGTCAAAAGTTCTCCGGGATGAAGAGTCATGATTGTCATGTATTTATGCAACGACTACTGCCCTTTGCATTTGCGGAGCTACTTCCAACAAACGTACATGAAGCACTTGCAGGTACGTAGTGTATTATATCACAATAATTTACAAAATAATATATGACTAACAATGTGTTTAATTTTTTTTCGAATATAAAAGGCATTGGAACATTTTTCAGGGATCTGAGCGCACACACTCTTAAAGAAGAAGTCGTGGAACAGCTTCAGGAGAACATTCCCATCTTATTGTGCAACTTGGAGAAGATATTTCCTCCCGGATTTTTTGACGTCATGGAGCATCTAGCTGTCCACCTCCCATATGAGGCATTGCTTCGTGCACCTGTACATTACGGATGGATGTATCAGTATGAGCGAGCCATGAAATATTTGAAGGGAAAAGCAAAGAACCTCGCCAAAGTTGAAGGTTCTATAATTGCTGGAAGTTTGACGGAAGAAGTTTCTCACTTCACATCGTACTACTTTGCGTCAAAAGTACGTACACGGAGAAGAGCTCCAAGAAGATATGATGATGGTGGTGTTGCGCCAACATATGCAGTTGCTGGTGTTCCAGACATCTTTAGCCAGATTGGGCGACTCGGTGGAAAGTCTAAAGAGGTTTGGTGGTCGAGTGAACAAGACGCTCATAGTGCACACACCTATATTCTACTCAATTGCGAAGATCCATTGATGCGTTATTTTGAAAGGTAACATATATTGACACTTCGAAACACATATAAGTATAATTAATTGTATAATTGCGAGAGATTCATTCCTATAAAATGTGATTTTACAGCCTATTTGTTTCTCAAGTCGAAGAAACATTTCCTGGTATATCCACAAGTGACGTAGACAAAAGGAAAGATCAACACTTCATTAAGTGGTTGCGGAATCAGGTATTAACTAAAAAAAATTTCATACATTATCTGTATTTCATTAACATTCTCTTTATTTTTGCAGGTTGATTATGACGACGACGATGCAGATTATCCTAAGTGGTTACACGAAGTAATTCAATCTCCACTTGTAAAGGTCACCACATCACAGATGTATTTCACACGAGACTATACTTTTCATACATATGACTATGGTAGACAGCGGGCGACCAGTAACTATGGAATATGTGTGAAAGGGGAAACAGATTTCTACGGGATCTTGACGGAGATTATTGAAGTCGAATTTCCAGGGATACTGAAGCTGAAATGCGTCCTCTTCAAATGTGAATGGTTCGACCCCGTCGTCAACAGAGGTGTTCGGTCTAACAAATTCGGTGTAGTTGATGTCAACGGTGGAAGAAGGTACAACAAATTCGAGCCTTTCATCTTAGCTTCACAAGCAGACCAAGTTAGCTTCCTTCCATACCCTCGGATGAGAGATTCAGGTATAAATTGGTTAGCAGTGATCAAAGTTACACCTCGAGGACGAATCATCAGTGGAGAAGAACCACCATTGCAAGAAGAACAGATAAATGAAGTCGAGGAACCTGAACAAGAAATTGATGACATCCTTCTCATTGATCCGCATAATCACGAGTACGAAGATCTTACCGATGATGCCACAGACGAAGCTGTTGAAGACGAGTTTAATGAAAATGATGATGTTTCTAGTGATGACGAGAATGTCGATGTATCCGATTGATGTATTTGTTTTATGAATAAGATGAGGGAGTTTGTTTTATGAATAAGATAATGTGAGGTTTGTTTTATGAATAAGGGAATGCTGGGAGTTTGTTTTATGAATAAGCAAATGTGGGAATTGTGGTTTGGAATAGAAATAAAGATGAGGTTTGGAATATATGAAGTAGAAAATAAGGAATATGGGGTTTGGGGGTTTCGGATTCTAGGGATTTAAACATAACACTCGTTAATTCCACAAACAAAAAATCGTCGTAAAGGACTCGTAGGTCAACGAGGAAATAACGACGAAATATAAAAAAAAAGAACGCGGGACTCGTTAATTCCACGTAGGACAAAATCGTCGTAAATACCAAGTACGATGAATTCGTCGTAAAAACCACGTAGGATGAAATCGTCGTAAATACCACGTAGGATGAATTCGTCGTAAAAACCACGTAGGATGAAATCGTCGTAAATACCACGTAGGATGAATTCGTCGTAAAAACCACGTAGGATGAAATCGTCGTAAATACCACGTAGGATGAATTCGTCGTAAAAACCACGTAGGATGAAATCGTCGTAAATACCACGTAGGATGAATTCGTCGTAAAAACCACGTAGGATGAAATCGTCGTAAATACCACGTAGGATGAATTCGTCGTAAAAACCACGTAGGATGAAATCGTCGTAAATACCACGTAGGATGAATTCGTCGTAAAAACCACGTAGGATGAAATCGTCGTAAATACCACGTAGG
>NC_027755.1:15342207-15345372 GCF_000695525.1 Brassica oleracea var. oleracea
CGGTTGTTGTATTATAAATTCAAAACTTATTTATATATAAAATATTTCGGTATTGATTTATTTTTATTTTAAATTACAATTTTATTAATAAATTAAATAAGTTTAATTATTTTTTTAATTATATTTTTAAATTCTGTAAAATAATAAAAACGAAGTAAATTCGTAGCTAATGTACGACCTATTTACGTGGAAACCTTACGAGGAAATGACGAGAAATAATAAACGAGTATTTTACGAGGAAATACTTTCGTGGTAGTTACGTGTATTTTGCGAGGAAACACTTTCAAGGTATTTACGTGTAGTTACGAGGAACTCGTTTCAAGTATTTACGAGGAAATATAGCGACCTCCTTACGTGGAATATTTACGTGGTCTTTACGACGAAATGATATACTTCGTCTTTACGACGAAATATTTTCCTCACTAAGTTACGACGAATTTGCGAGGAAATATGTGTTACGACGTATGAGTAACGAGCAAACGTGTTTCCTCGCTAATTCGTCGTAAAGCCTCTTTTACGACGAACTCACGAGGAAAACCGCCCTCGTTAAGATTATGTTTTCTTGTAGTGATTGTTTGGTTCTCTAGAGGCGTTCCTAAACATAGCTTCCTTGCGTGACTTGTTACTCTCAACAGATGCCCAACAAAAGATCGAATCATCAGCTGGGGTCTCTCTGCTAACCCCCTCTGCCTTCTATGCAATGCAGCGAATGAATCCAGAGATCATCTTTTCTTCGACTGTCCCTTCTCCTTCGCTGTGTGGGGTACCTTAGCGCGGAAAGCAAACTGTTTGACAACTCCCTCTTGGTCTCAGACCCTTCACTATCTGGAAAACCGACCGTGTTCTAAACAGGAAAGATGCAAACAGGAAAGATGCCTCGGCCTCCTAGCCTGGCAAGCCTCGATCTACTTTATATGGACTGAGAGAAACAACAGACTCCACCGTCAGAGCTTCCGATCACCATCTTCCATCTCCACCACCACAGCGTCTCTGATAAAAAACAAAATAAAAAAGATAATGTTGACTATTGGCATTGCGCTTCTTTGCACTATTTTGGTGATGTTGTGCATTTGGAAACGAAAGAAGAGAGCAGCAAGAGCACCTATTGCAGAAGCACCCAGTAGCGGAGGTAGAATTGTGTTTCACAAGGGTCAATGCTCATGTAATCTAATGATCAAACATAATTTTTTATTGAACAGATGCAAATAGGATGTTTAGACTTAGATCATGAGGGTCAATCGTACAAACATAATACCAAATTGTCTATCAAATGCAAATTGTATAAGCATAAAAACAAAATTTGTCAAAAATCACGTGGGTGAGTTGACCCTCCTCATGACAAGGTGGTTCCGCCACTAGAAGCACCTGTTTCAGCAATTATTGGTAATAACCTTTCTTTCTAATTTTTAATCTTCTTTTCCGTCTAAATGATATTTTTTGTGTATCCGCATGGTCATAAATAGTGGGTTTACTGTGTGCACCGATGGAGCTAGTAAGCGTTGCCACCGCCACGGATAATTTTTCTGTTTCTAACAAGATCGGACATGGGGGTTTCGGCACTGTTTATAAAGTTTTTCTCTCTCTCTCTCTCTCTATATATATATATATCATTTTTTAATAAATTCCTTGTTACTCATCAAATACGTACACAGGGGATGCTAGATGGGAAAGCAATCGCAGCTAAAAGGCTTTTGAAGGAATCAGCTCAAGGCATTCAAGGCTTCGCGAACGAGGTGATGATGATCGCTGAGTGTTCAACATGTCAATTTAGTACAAGTCCTTGGCTATTGCGTAGAGGGCGAAGAAATGGTAATAGTGTTTGAGTACATGGAAAACTCAAGCCTTGATACGTATGTTTTCGGTGGGTCTACCTCTTAATTAACTGAATGCTATTTATATGATTGGAAATATATATAATCGAAATTGATGGTGAAGTACCGACTCTTAATTGTTACCATGGTTCTTGGAAATGTCTTTCTATTTTTTTGATAATATAATTTTTGAAATAGCCGGTTAAAATTTTACTTGCCTTTTTTTTGTTTTAGATAGCCGGTATTATATATTATTATCTTGATATTGTTATAGTTAGCCATTAATATATAATAATTAATGATATAATTTGTGAAATAATATTAGGTCTTAGGAAGATAAAACCATACGTACAAGACTTTTATAGGCATGCAATAAATTGAGGAAGCCACACTAAGCTTGTGGTGGATTTATTATTGGATGTAAAAATTTGCATATACGGCTAAATATAATATTAGCTTCCTAATTTGCAACAACATACAATTTAAAGAATTGTTAGTCGGATAAAAATATCTAAGTATAACTAATTATTTTATTAGCTGGCATTTGCAAACCGTACAAACTTAGAAAACAATGTTGGGCTTTTTGAAAGATTGACTCAAAATTCAAAGTCAAACCTAAAACTAACTAATGCTTTTCTTGGATTTTTTTTTGTCCTATTCACCCCACAAGTTCATGATATTCACGAAAATGCCATCAAATTTTTTTTATTTTTTTTTCCGAAAATGATATTTTTACTCTCTCACCCTCATCATCTTCAAGTAATTACAAGATTTCCATTGTGATCAATACACCAACCACCATGAACAACCAATTTGAAGCTCTTAATGCACCTATAATCGATTTACACACTCTCTTTCTCACTTGTTATGAACTAAAAACAACATCTCTTTCAATTTGCCTCCATATTCATCCAAAAAACTCAAGCTTTTGATTCAAATTTTTTTATGGTTTATAGAGCTATTCAAGCATACTATTCTTGGTGTGTTACTTTCGTTTGAGATTGTGGGTGGTTGGAGAAGACTCTGTGTGCTAAGGAAGTCATCTCACTAGTTTAAGGTATGAAACTGAAATTTTTTCCAGATCTGTTTGTGTAGAAGACTTACCCGTAAGTAGTCTGGCTGTAGAAGACTTACGGGTAAGTCTTCTGGTCAAACGGACGACTTACTGTAAGTCGTCCAGCTTTGTTTGTTAAAAAAAGAACTAGAGAATACCCTAGACGACTTATTGATAAGTCGTCTAGGATAAATGGGTTAGTTTTGCATTTGACCGAATTGTGTCAGATATTTGACTATTCCTGGACGACTTACCAGTAAGTCTTCTCCGGGAAAACAAAAATTTCAATATTTTATTAAA
>NC_027755.1:15349731-15354888 GCF_000695525.1 Brassica oleracea var. oleracea
CTTATATATGTCCGGTAAATAATCCGGTTAGGTTTAAAAATACATTGTAAAATTAAAGGTTTGGTCCGGTTTGGACGACTTACTAGTAAGTTGTCTGTTGAATACTGTAAATCAGACGACTTACTAGTAAGTGGTCCCAGACCCTAAATTTAACCCCTAAACTAAATTGACTATATTAACTAACTAACCACGTTATAAACCTTTAGTTATATTTAAATAGTGTTTTACTATACACAGAATTAAAACACTTAGGTAAATTTTAAAGTTTTCAGAAAAACATTTATGCATTCCAAAATCTAACCCTGAGAACACATACAATACTACAACATATGTTGGCAAAACCTAAACCAAAGAATATCATGACTCACTACTTTCACTCATCTATGTTGAAAACAATTAACTTTTGTTATATCTTAATTTATATCTCTTAAAACATATGTTAATTACATGATTTCAATTTTTCGCTTATCAAAATATTTTTTACAAAAGTTTTAAATTATTTCTAAGTAAAACTAGTCCAGATAAGTCGTCTAGACGACTTTCTGGTAAGTCGTCTGGACGACTTTCTGGTAAGTCGTCTGGACGACTTTCTGGTAAGTCGTCTGGACGACTTTCTGGTAAGTCGTCTGGACGACTTATTGGAAAATCGTCTGGAAGACTTCTTGGAAAGTCGTCTGGACGACTTACTGGAAAGTCGTCTGGGCAGACGACTTACGGGGGTTAGAAACGTAAAAAAATTTCGGTTTTTTTGTTTGTTCACAAGGGGTTGGTTGTAATTTCATTAGCCTTTTAGGTTATTTTTGCATTTGTTTCAAGTTTGGGTTAACCTTTCTGTTTGAAATCAAGTTGTGAGTCATATTTGGCAATTTTCCCAACAATGTTATATGTTACTAAATGTGTTAACATGCTAACAATATCACAAACAAGCTAATAGGTGAAGTTTCAAGAAATTGTTATAATTTGATTGGTTGATGATTTTTATTAAATATTTATTTTAATCAAATCTAAAAATAAAGAGAAACTCTAGAACCAATTAGTACAATTTAGCAAAAAACACAAGTAATATTACAAATAATAATTTAAGGTAACTAATTGCATAATTATAGAAAGAATATATAATGTTTCAATATTTTTTATTTTTATTAATTATTTACTTTTAATTATTTGAAATACTTAAATATATTTTTATAGAAATAAATATAATGGTTGTATACTCTTATATGAAGAATTAGATTTGTATATAAGGCATTATTAGAAATTTTATGTTTTCTTAACCCACACTAGATTAATAAATCATTTATAAGGATTTTGAAATTATTTAAAAAATATTTTTTTATTCTGGCCTACAAAATTATTTTATAAGAGTTTCTAAATCATTTATGAGACTTTTATCAAATCTATTTATATAAATCTTGAGCACATCTCGTTTACATGCAAAATGGTAAATGCTTCTAGATCTAATTATAATTGTATAAATGAATATTTATAATGATTTATAAATCATATATAATTATTTCACATTTGCTATCTTATCTATTAAAATAGAAGTAAATTAAGTGATTTATGGTTATTATGTTTAAAACATAAGCCATTTAAATCATATAAAATTATTACACCCTATTTATTTATATATTGCAATATAATTTATTTAAGTGATTTTTTGTTACATATACGTTCATAAGTTAATCTTACAATTTCAATAGTTGATATTTAGATTTTTATTTATTTTTTCAGTGCTAAAATAAAAATTAGTTTTACAATCAATTATCTGCGAATTTTAGATTTAAATACTGTTTAATATCTTCTAAAAATAGATACTGAAATTTTTGATTATGAAACTATATTAAATGCTAAAATTTGAATATTTTTAATTATTATTTAACAATTATAATATTAGAAACATAACATGTACTTTTTGTATGATATTACCATCTGCCAAACCGCGGACAAACACCTAATATTCAACTAATTCGGTGTGGATATTCCCTTCCAATCATGAAACGCTGTTGTTCCTCAATAACAAAATATAGTTTAACTTAGAATAATAATCAAACGTGCAAATTCACTGATACACACACTCTAACAAACTCTTAGACGTAGGTTAGTGAATATAAATTTATAAAATATAGATTCATAAGAAGAATACATGCATAAACTGAAAAAACACAAATAAGAAATTGATTAATGACTGTATCTGTAAGGTCTGCCAAAAGATAATCTTACTATAATCTTAAAGGAGTTTCTTTATGTGTTCCATCATGTAGTTTGCGTCTTCAGATAATCAAGGAAACTCACAATGAAGGCCATGTGGGGAGAGACTGAACATTACATTTTGTTGCTACATTGTACTATTTGCCTTCTATGCGTCTAACAGCGGACGTTTTGTTCAGCGGTGTTGCATTTGCCAACAAGCAAAAGGTAAGACATCTTAGAGCATGATTAATGGAGGTTTTTAGGATAGGGTTCTTAGCGGAATATAAGAACCCGTCTCTTAACTTTTAACTAAAAAAACTAAGAATCGGCTCTTAAATAAGAGATTTAAGAACTGGTTTTTAATTTTTTTAGTTAAAAATTAAAAGACGAGTTCTTATATTCCGCTAAGAACCTCACCCTAAGAACTCCCCATTAATCATGGTCTTAGAGCATGATTATCCGGAGTCTTTAGTGAGGTTCTTATTGTGTGGCCCCCACAAAACCCTTAAAAATCGGTTACAAAAACTACTAATTAAGAACCGATTTTAGTGAGTTTTTTACGCTGTTCACGGATCCCACTGACTCGTGGCAGTCCGCGTTTTGTTTACTTTTTAATTTTTTTTTTTTAGAAAAAAAAACTTAAGAAACCCAAATGGATTTCTTAAGGATAAAGATGACCTATGGCCTTAGAGCTACTTCATCCGAGAGTTCTTATATGGGTTTTTAGAAAAAATAAATAAGTCATAGAAAAAGTTGGAGAGAGACAGATGAATAAGTTCTAATAATCGATATTTTTAGAACTTCTACAGGCCAAATGTCAGACTGTTACTGTTTTGTCTTTCAATAAATAAACAAAATTAAAATATTTAATAAAACACAACAAAATAATATTATTTTGTGGCTAACAAACTTATTCTAAGGACTTCATCGTTAAGGTAGCCCTATGCAGGATTGTACTTGCCTCTTCCAATACCAACGTTGCTGTGGACTAAAGTGAGCATGGAATTTTTTCTTGGTCTCCCCCGAACTTAATGAGGACACGATTCTATTTTTGTGGTGGTTGATCGCTTCTCAAAAGTGTCTTTTTTTTTTATTTCATGTAAAAAGATGACGGATGCAGTAAGTATAGCTTTCTTGTTCTTTCATGAAGTATACAAGTTACATGGATTGTCTGCATCCATCCTCTATGACTGTGACACTTGCTTTATAAGTCATTTCTAATGTTCACTTTGGAAGCTCATTGGTACTTCGCTTGACATGAGCTCAGCGTATCATCCCGACTGATGGTCAAACCGAAGTTACAAATCGGTCTTTGGGTATTGTGTAGCTTGGTTGGTAATAACATTAAGTCTTGGGATGCAAAGTTTTGTCTAGCAAAGTTTCTCATAATCACGCACTGAACCATAGTTTGGGATTTGTCCTTTTCAAGTTGTGTATGTGATCATTCCACGTTGTCCTTGGGATCACTACAATTTTGGATCATACCTGCTGTCATGGAGAGGCTGTTGACTTCGTTAAGGAGCTTCAAGAGCTACATCGTCTTGCTAAGTTGAATTTGGACATGTCTGCTTCAAAGTACAAAGCAGCGGCTGTTGCTAAATGACGTGAATAAATGTTTGAACCAGGAGATTCGGTACAGGGTTCTGTTGATGAAATATTGTTTTTCAATGTGTGAGTACATCAAGCTTAAAGCACGAAATATTGGGCCAATTAAAATTGTGGAACGCATAAATCAAATGCTTTATGACAGAAATGAGTCTGCTTCATGGACAAAGCTTTCCCACCAAGAAGGAACTGATGCAGCGCACCTGATGCAGCTTCCAACAGCTTGAAACAACGTTTAACAAGTTGATGCAGCATCCAACAACTCATGAGCATTTCATGCAACATACAAGACTCTTATTCATATGGGCAAATAATCTGCACATGTAGGAAAACTCCATTTGAAACACCACTCAACTTATTCTGTTTCTAAAATCTATTTAGCGGGATTTTTTTTTTTGAAAAAAGCAGATCGACTGCATGCAATTCTCGCATGCTAAACATTTGGCGATGTTCACCATTTTTTTTTTGACCAATCAATGATTTTGTCACAAATTATAAATATATTTAATGTTCTTCTATAAATAGTAAATTTTCATTTTATTTTACCAACAACTTTGACAATACAAAGAATTTTGGGGTCAAAATCGGTCACCACGGAATCAATGTCTGAAAGTCTGTTGTTGGGGTCGAAAACAGTTACGACGAAGTTAACATCCAAATCTCCGCAAAATACAAGTATGAGTGCCTTTCCGCGACAAATTGTACTTGCTCAAAAGAATGTCGCGGCATACATCCTCGAAATAAAACCTTGTTCAAACCCCGTTTGGATCAAACACAAGCTGTCCCAAGGCAACAGAAACGTATCTGAGCCAGCCGCGGATAGGTTCAAATGTGACGGTCGGAACACAGATAGATCAAGCTCAGTCACTACGTAACTACCGCACACGCACACTGCCGGTCGCTAAGCAGCGACCGAGCGTCCGTCCCGCTCGGTCGCTACGTAGCGACCGAGCGTCCGTTCTGCTCGGTCGCTACGTAGAGACCGAGCTCAGGCCAAGTATTCTCGAGCATTCTCGTCGATACAACGCGAGTCCATGCATTCTCGTCTACCCTTCGATGCTATCTCCCGAAGACCGTAGCGAACCCGTTTCATGTTTTCCGCCATTCGAAGTCATCGATCAAACTTTGCGTGAAAACCTGCGGAAAGTTCGTTCTTTATCGAAAGAAGCCGTAATAAACGCTTCGAGTCAAAAGACGGCCCAAAGGGACCTAAGACATGACTCGAGGCCCAGCTTACGATTTCTTAACCAACAGCCCGTAAGCCGCATGACGGTTTACGCTTGGTTCGCAAGGAAAGATCGATAAATGTCAAGTTTCCGCGGATAAATACGAAATTTTGAAGATAATTACGAAGATCGG
>NC_027755.1:15354946-15356191 GCF_000695525.1 Brassica oleracea var. oleracea
ACCTAGGAGCGAGTATATAAGGAGTCCTAGGCGAGAGGCATGGAGAGAGACTGCGCCTATGGCCAACGCTTACGCAAACGCCATAATGCCTAAAAAAATTGAAAAAACCTAGCCGCGACTTTTCTCCGACAGGAAGTGTTACGAAACAAGCTTGCGATTTCTCTGTCTAAACATAAAGGAAAATGATAAATTTTATCAAATCCCGTAAGTTTGGCTCATTTCCGAGCTAAAGAAATTTCAATGCGTAAGGGTTTTACCAAAACAAGTTTTCCGAAAAATTTTCGGAAGGGTAAAACTTGTTCTCCAAAAAACCGTAGAAAACCCCTAGGTTAATCGCGGAAAAAGAAAGCGCAACAAATCGATTACACAGCTCGGTTGCTACGTAGCGACCGAGCAAGCACACGGCTCGGTTGCTACGAAGCGACCGAGCTCAAGCCAACTCTCCACTCGCTACGTAGCGACCTGTCAGGCCTAAAAAGGGTCCTCCTTTGCGTTATCTTTTGAATCCTCATCGTAACGCTTTTCGTTTCGTCTCAATCGGAGTTTCCGTTGAGATTTTACGTCGAAAACAAGTAGGACTCTTCTTGGCTTGCTTCTACTCGCTACATAGCGACCTGTCAGATCTCCAGCTCGCTACATAGGGACCTGTCAGGCCTCAAAAAGCTCCTCCTTCGTGTTCTACTTTGAATCCCGATCGAAACGTTTTTCGTTTCGTCTCAATCGGAGTTTCCGTTGAGATTTTATGACGAAAACAAGTAAGACTCATCTAAACTCATTCGCTTTCTCCTACTCACACTTACCTCCATCTTTGTGTTCTCCTTAAAATCTCGATCGAAACGTCTCTTGTTTCGTCTCGATTGGAGTTACCATTGAAACTTTACGATAAAAAAACCCGCAAAGACCTGTTTTCTCGCGTGGATTCAGATTAATCGTATAATACGACAACGGTTAACTTAACACCTTAGCCGCCTCAACTATAAGATTACGTTGAACCTTTTTATTGACTTCGTATCAGTCAAGTTCGGAAGATAAATGTCAAGTTTCAAAGGATAAACACCAATATCGAAAAAGGCGAACATACACGAGAAGAAGAAGGGGAAATGAGCAAGCAAAACTGAGAAGAGACAAAACTGCATCTTCGAGAGAACTAAGGTATTTGAGACTTGAAATTTTTGAAATCAGACTTAGAGTTTTCATAAAAACACCTTTGAGACTGCCATAGAACTTTAGGGAACGTAAAATCCC
>NC_027755.1:15356279-15357232 GCF_000695525.1 Brassica oleracea var. oleracea
CGATCTAAACTCTCCGAAAATCGAGAAACGATCGCCACGCATATCAAACTCGCTTCCTAAGGAGAGAAAAAACTAGAGACATGAACATCGTCTTAAAACCGATTCGTTTCTAGCAATTCTCTCGGAACCGACATATTCCAAGTCTTCAACCTGGAAACAACCAAATCGCAGTCCAAGCGTCCTCTTCAAACCGACTCGGACTGTCAATCATTCTATTCCTTGAGAAAAAAGGGACGGAGTAGGTGCGTATACTATACTCGTACACTCCCATACTTCAAAACATATTCAAACAATGTGTTGTCTCGTCAAGATCAAGAAAACGCTTTCGACAAGAAAACGCTTTCGACAAAGCAAACTCTTGTAGAAATATGGGAAAAATATTCAAACAATGCGATGTCTCGTCAAGGTCATCGTAAAAGCAAACTACAATCTGAGATTCGTCTAAACGCTAGGAGCTGATCCAAACCAACTTGGAAAAGTTCTCAAAGACTATATAGCATCTATCATCGCAATCATTCGTTTAGAAAACATCTGCCAAACTTCAGAATGAAAGTTGATGATTTGCTGATCTTTCCCGATTTGATAAAATGAGTTTCGTATAAGAGTCATTATACAAGAAATCTTCAGGCATCAAAGCACCGCTCTCATTTTCCGTTGAACCAACCGACTCACGGAAAAACATCAAAAAAAATTTACGACAAAGCAAAATCAAGAACAAAAGTAACAGAAAATACGAGAAAGAGATCACGTCCTCCCCGCTCGTCGACTAAGTCTATCGCTGTTTAACTGATTCATTCAAGAAACCTGCAAAAGCGTTTCGCGACTAGATCTCGGTGAAATAACCTTTGGTAAAACACCATGAGTGACTCAAAGAAAATTTCACCAAAGAATAAAAACAAAAGCGGAAACGTTTCTCAAAAATCTGCGGAAACATTGTTATTTTGACATCTCCA
>NC_027755.1:15358241-15359747 GCF_000695525.1 Brassica oleracea var. oleracea
AAATTTCCTTCCTCGATAAAAACACTTTCTTGGAAGACCAGACAGTCATACGCACTAACATCTTCTCAAAACATATCCTTCGCGAAGACTCGAAACGGTATTTTTTACCATTAAGTTTGTTGCTGATCACAACAAACTCTTAACGTCCTAAACAGACTTAGCCATCTCGTGGAGATGACTCTCGTACATCCGACACAAGGATAATAGCGCTATAAAAGAAACCCAAAATTTTTGGTCAGCACTTCCAGGAGGCTTAAAAATTGTCCTTGGAGAGATGCTCGGTTCCAACCATACAAGTCGTATAAGCCGAGAACCTATCGCGGACTTTAAATCTGTTTGGAATCAGGATGAAACTGAAATGGGATACGGAAGTCGAATTAGTCATCACACCCTCAAAAACCAGGAGTAAACCTAGGTCTTGCCCTAAACCCAGTGCACTGGTCTCTAACATCTCTAGGCATAGTATCAAAAACCTTGATACGAGATCCCAAAATTTGTCTCTTTGCCAATATTCGAGCGTCTTCATAAATTCCGCAAGTTTACACACTGCGAAAAACTTTCGAAACAGATCACGGATATAGCAGTTCACACAGAGTTAGATTACGAGATGACAACTCGTAGTCTTCCTTCTACACCCATATAAAATGTCATCGGCAGCAACACGCCTGATAACCTCTACATAAAAACCAGACCGTAAAGGTCTCGCTGGAAAACTAGTCATACAAACCTTAACTCCAAGACGAACTACGAAAGGCTTGATCCTTTCAACAAGGGTACGTAGGCAGCCGTCATAAGGCGCAGCCCCAATCTTATCGCGTTCTACTTTTAGAAGAGCGAGAATACCACTTACCACAGACCTTTTCGACCATTAATTCCGCCTAAATCTCGCTAAAACCTCACGCTAGAAGCTCATGGTTCTAAAGAGCTGGGGGGGGCTAATTGTTGGGGTCAAAATCGGTCACGACAGAATCAATGTCTGAAAGTCCGTTGTTGGGGTCGAAAACGGTTACGACGAAGTTAACATCCAAATCTTCGCAAAATACAAGTATGAGTGCCTTTCCGCGGCAAATCGTACTTGGTCAAAAGAATGTCGCAGCATACGTCCTTGAAATAAAACCTTGTTCAAACCCCGTTTGGATCAAACACAAGCTGTCCCAAGGTAACGGAAACGTATCTGAGCCAGCCGCGGATAGGTTCGAATGTGACGGTCGGAACACAGATAGACCATGCTCTGTCACTACGTAACTACCGCACACGCACACTGCCCGGTCGCTACGCAGCGACCGAGCGTCCGTCCCGCTCGGTCGCTACGTAGCGACCGAGCGTCTGTTCCGCTCGGTCGCTACGTAGCACCGAGCTCTTCCGAAATGTCGATACGACGCGAGTAGCGACCGAGCTCGAGCCAAGCTCGGTCGCTACGTAGCGATCGAGCGACCGAGCGTCCGTTCCGCTCGGTCGATACGTAGCAACCGAGCTCTTCCGAAACGTCGATACGACGCGAGTCCA
>NC_027755.1:15359847-15369496 GCF_000695525.1 Brassica oleracea var. oleracea
CATGACGGTTTACGCTTGGTTCACAAAGAAAGATAAATGTCAAGTTTTCGCAGATAATTACGAAATTTTGAAGATAATTACGAAGATCTGGAAAAATGGAATATCTCCATTTTTATGCTATGACGGCTTAAGGGCAGAAGGGGAAAAGCGTAAACCGAACTAGGAGCAAGTATATAAGGAGTCCTAGGCGAGAGGCACAAAGGAGAACTTTTTTTGAGCTGGCGAGAGGCATGGAGAGAGACTTTTTCAGAGAAAACTTAGCATTTAAAGCAATTAGGCAACTTTCCATTTTTGTTATTTCGAGCTGTGACTCAACTAGGTTTTGCAGTCTTACGTTGTTAGAACTAGGAATCTCGCTGACAGCTCTCATTGCCGAGGCTTCTACCTTGTTGTAACGCTCATACGCGAATTCGGAATAAAACTCTTTTTGCTCTCTTTTACGATTTCTTATTTCTTTTCGTCTTTACTTGCGTGTTCTGATTGCTTGGCGTGTGGTTTAACAGATATCCGGGACCTCTGAGAAATTAGGGTTTTCCTAACTTTCCTAATCTAAACGGAAATCGACAGTGCGAATTTCGGTTCCTACAAAGAACTCGCATTGCCTGCTTATCTCTTCTTTTATTTGTCATATAAATTTTACATTTATTTAAATTATTTATATGATGCATGTGTTTTTAATTATCATATATACTTGGTTAAGACCCGAACTTTGTGCAGGATAAATATTTTATATACAAATTACATTTATGTATTATTATTTATTTTATTTTTTGCATATTATGAAATAATAATTTTATATTAGATAATTGGGAAATCAATTACTATTATGTATATAATTAAATTGGCATGCCCATGTAAATCACACGATCACTCTTTTTCATTTACAATCATTTTATGGTAAATAAATCAAAACAATTGTATATGATATATAATCCCCCTATATATTAATTGAAAAATCACTTAAATGACTTTTTCTGACGTATTGCTCATAGGTGAAGTTTCAAGAAATTGTTATAATTTGATTGGTTGATGACTTTTATTAAATATTTATTTTAATCAAATCTAAAAATAAAAAGAAACTCTAGAACCAATCAATACAAGTTACCAAAAAACACAAGTAATATTACAAATAATAATTTATGGTAACTAATTGCATAACTATAGAAATAATATATAATGTTTCATCAATTATTTTTTTTATTAATTATTTAGTTATAATTATCTAAAATATTTAAATATATTTTTATAAAAATAGATATAATGGTTGCATATTCTTATATGAAGAATTATATTTATATATAAGACATTATTAGAAATTTTATGTTTTTTAAAACCCACACTAGATTTATAAATCATTTATAAAGATTTTGAAATTATTTAAAAATATTTTTTTTTAATTCTGGCCTACAAAATCATTTTATTAGAGTTTCTAAATCATTTATGAGACTTTTATAAAATCATTTTATATAAATTTTGAGCACATCTAGTTTACATGCAAAATGGTAAATGTTTCTAGATCTAATTATAATTGTGTAAATGAATATTTATAATGGTTTATAAATCATATAGAATTATTTCACATTTGTTATCTTATCTATTACAATATAAGTAATTTAAGTGACTTATGGTTATTATTTCTTTTTAAAAAATAAGTCATTTAAATCATATAAAATTATACCACACTATTTATTTAAATATTATAATATAATTTATTTAAGTGATTATTTTTTGCATATACGTTCATAAGTGAAATCTTACAATTTCAATAGTTGACATTTTAGATTTTTATTTATTTTTCTGATGCTAAAATAAAAATTAGTTTTACAATCAATTATCTGTGAATTTTAGATTTAAATGCTGTTTAATATCTTCTAAAAATAGATACTGAAATTTTTTATTATCAAACTATTAAATGCTAAAATTTTAATATTTCTAATTATTATATAAAAATTATAACATTATAAGCATAACATGTACTTTTTGTATGGTATTACCATCCGCGAAATTGCGAGCAAACACCTAGTTAAATTTAAATGATACTAACATATATATAGTTTATTTTTATATGGATATTTATTAAATAAGTTCCTACTCGTATAGTTTTGTGATTATTTTCATCTTTGTATATAAAATTTTTAAACCATTGATAAATTTTTTTAATGTGAGATGTTAAATTGTTTTAGTAATGTATAATCTTTTTAAAAAATCCAAAGAAGATTTTAAAACTAAAATATTAACTTCTCAATATATGTTCAATGCAAATATCAAAATATAAAATATAAAATATTAACTGTTTTTTAATTTGGGGTGTTTATATGATATATAGTTTAATTTATATGATATTAAACCTATTAAATAAATTTTTTTATTCATATGATTTTATAATCATTGTATCTTTTTTTCATCAACTTATACAGACTAATATAATCATTCTATTTTATTATGGCAAAAAACAACCTTGATCACAAAAGTTGATGTGACACTTTTAATAGTTTTAGTAATTTATACTCGTTTTAAAAAATTCAAAATACAGCATATACAAAAAAAATTAATTTTTGTTATATGACTAACGTAATTGTGTAATTTATTTTAATAATAAATAATTAAACAAAATGATAGAGGGTATACAAATTGTTAGCAAATCTTTATTATTCAATATCATTATTTCCATATATATTTTAATCGCATTAGTAACTTTTATTTAAGGAAAGAGTGAAAAATATTTTATACATTAATAATGTTTTATGCTTAATTTAGTGAAAACTACAGTTTTTATTTAAATGATCCAACTTATTTATCTAAAAAATCTAAGAATCATTCTCGTGACAGGCATGTGTATGCTTTAATTGTTGTAATATTTTTCTTTTAATATATATGGAATTTTGTAAATATATAGTATTTTGGTTTAAATATATATTAATGAACTATTTATGTATTTCGTTAAATACTAATATTTTCAAATTTTGATTTTAAAATTACAATAACATGATTTTAAATATGTAATTTATTTTATTTGAATTGTTTTTTTAACTGTAATAAACTATTTTATCTTGATGACAAAAAAAAACTATTTTATCTTCTTGATCTGTCTTTCTTTCACATGATTTGATATGCACAGCTTGAACTCCCAGAGGAGATATAAGGTCTTCTTGTTGGAAACCTGTTGGTTGGTCCGATGTAGTCCCATTGCCGCAAACCTGTTGGTTGGGTTGGTCAGATGTAGTCCCATTGATTCTGGCTGGAAACAAAAGAGAACTGATACACGATATAATCCAGATAAAATTCACCTCGTAGAATCAAAAGTCTTCGCAATATCGATCTTTAAAGTAAACTTTTGAAAATGTTGTTTTCATACCATAAATTCATGCGTTATATGTTGAATACCATATTACATTTCTTTTTTTTTTTTTTTTTTTTTTTCTATATTACATTTCGTAACAAAAAAAAAGAAGCGTACAGACTAGAACTAAGAGTCGTAGGTTAGCCTGAAACGCTCCTTAATATAGTCGCCCGCGAGGATAGGAGGGAATCTGCACCGAATCGAAACCAAGTCATATGAAAGAAAAAGGACTCAAGTCTTGTTCATTCATCCTTCCAAGACTAAAATGTTTATCAAACGTCAAGTTTTCTTACATACCTTGGGGGACAAGTTTTGCTGCAACAACTCTCCAAACATTCCACGTTACAATCTGGATTGGGATCTAAGAAGAAAACCACCTAGGCAAAACAAAAAACTTCTACTGATATGAGTTAAATCTTTACCAATTACCATCAATTTGTAAAAAAATGTGAAATAACAAGTAAGCTACCGAGTAACGTTCTTTTCCAACAGGCATCACTCTGTGCAATGTAGACCTAAACCCATTACAAGAAAACCCGAAACCTTCTGATTCAGACAGAACACAGAAACCAAACTCAACTCCTTACTAGAAAACTGAGTTTAGCTTACCGGAACAATCCATTGCTCCATCTCTCCATCATATCACCAATGTTGACAATAAACGCCCTAGTGTTACAGAAAGTCCCCGCGTTTAAACAACTGTTAATAATCAACGGGCTCTCAAAATCCAATAGCTAAATGCCAAAGTTACCCTCTAATTCCAGGCACATCTTCCCAAACACGTGGTTGTCTTGACTTGTCTCTACAAACCTAAGAGTTCTCACATACATGTGTAAGAACACCAGGGCTACTCAAAAGAGGAGAGTTACAATAATGTTTTACCTGAAGTCCTGGGACTCCATCAGTTAAAAGAAGAGTGACCATCCCGTAATCCGAGTGAGCTGAGGCACCATATGTTTCTAGATCCGACGAAATCACTTCACCTATATAATCCATACCAAGTGTAGAGATCAAAAACTAGACTCGGATTCTCGGAACTCCCTGAATATGGGATTTATCTATCTTTCCACTGATCACTTCCCCTATACTCCATAGCAACTGCAGAGTCTGTTTGATACATAGATACCTGGATAGCGTAAGAGGCGAACAACTGCTGCAGGATCATTCAAGGCTCCGATCTGTTCAAAGAAACCCTCATCTAAATCCAATGCCAAGGCAATCAAGCCGAGCAACTTTCGACCAACGGACCTTAGAGGCAGCAAATCAATATATCAGGGCACAACTAGCAAACTGATTTAGAAAAAAAAAAAACTAACATGGAAGAGAGAAAAAAAATACTCATGATATATATATATATATATTAACCTCATTTACATATAAAAGATGAACATAAGATAATATCAAGAACACAACAGACACCTAGTATTGTACATTTGTAACCAAGCCTATTTGTCAAAACTAACTAACAGTCGATATTATTAACTTGAAACCTATATTTCAACTTTTAGTTTTAAGGAAAAGAACACAGTATTTGTTTAAAGATTCACTTTCCAAGAGAAATACATGCTTACAGAACATTCTTGTAGTAACATTCCATGGTTTGCCTCCATGATGGCAAGAGATCTTTTACACACAGACACACATAACCCGTGAGAGAGATATCGAAACCGTTAAAAGAAAACAGAGAAACAGGTAGTAAGAAATATATTTAACCTTCAGGAGGCCATTGATTTGGATAACGCTGAACCAGAGCTCCTTCCAAAGAGCCAAAGTAAAAGCTTTCCTTCGAATCACCTAAAACAAAAACAAAGAGAGAGCAAAAAAAAATCTTGAGATGAACTCAGTAAGAAAAGAAGCCATATATGCAAAATAATCAATAACATCATCATCACCTGTGGAGGAGGTCAAGGAGGGGTCGAGTTTCTCAGCATAGAGTGGAGTATAACCGAGAAGATCGCGGCGGAGTAAAGACATCTTCTCATCTAGAGGGAGATTAAAGAAGCTTTTGCTCTCCTTAAAAACCCCTTCCATCAATTCTTCAGAGATGCCATGGTTCTTGACATAGAAGAATCCATGTTCGAGACATGCCTTATTACATACATACAAAGAACATCAAAAACAGTTTAGAACTAGAGCAGAGAGAGTTGTCTCAACTCTCAAGCGAAGATCTTCTGATCACCAAGCAGAGCTATTTGTATATAATAAAGAAGAAGCAGAGTTTCTACTCTTGCGGAAACGGAGGATAGAGAGAGAGAAATAAGATGGTGAAGACGAACCTTACGAATCAACTGTGCGGTGGATATCTTGTCCGGCGAAGAGATATCGATGATAGGAAGTACAAGTGACGTCTCCATTTCATAATCTATTTTTTTCCTGACAGTTGTTTTGATTGATAATAACATAGATCTGAGTGTAGAAATGAGCTTTAATGAAAGGCCCATTTTCTTTTTGGCCATCAAAGACCCATTTTCTATCACACTAAAATGAGGGCATTGTTAAGATGGAGATCAGGAAGTAAAGAGATGAAGCTTTGAGGTTCAATAGAGTGTTAAGGGTAAGACAGTAACTTTAGAGTTTTGTTGTGGTAACTTTATTTTAACCACAGTAACTACTTGGAAAATTACCTGATGTGATGAGAAATTACCTTGGTGAAGAAAAGAGAAGAAACTCGTCCAAGGAGTGTCAAGGATAAGGTCTCTCTTGGCTGGAAAGGATAAGCACCTTTACAGCAAGTGACAGCCTGTCCAAGCATGTGAAGCATTTCAGCCTAGTATTTCTATTGACTTCACATGCTTATAGATCTAGGTTGAATACATTGAACCTAGACATGATTGTAATCTCTTTATAGCTTGTAATCTCTCATTTGAATCAATTAATGGAGTTTTAAGTATTCTCTCTAGTTTTTTTATTCTCTTATTCTCTCTTAATCTCCAAATCTCATACAAATTACACTAATCATCTCTTGATCGTTATTTATCACTCTACAAATACAAAAGTGTATATGGTATTAGAGCCAGGTTGGCAAGGAAGGGAGTGGTGATTTTCGAATCTGTTTGTGTTGTTCTTGAGCTGTTCTTCACTTCCCTGGGTATTTTGGAGGTTTTCTGGTCGATCCAATCAACCTCAACAGAAGATGAAGCATTGATCTAGTAAATCAGTAGAGTTTGAAGAAGAGATGGATGGAGTGTGTTCAAGATGGGTGAAGGGAGCTTTGGAAAGCTGTGGGTTATGGAGTAGTCATGGAAAGGGGAAGAAGCCTTTCATAGAAATGGCTACTGAAGAAGGTCAGACAAGAAGTCTGAAGCTGGAAGATGAAGGTGTTCAAGGAAACACTACAAAGAGTGAGATTGAAACAACTTTAGGCAAGTCCAAACTTGTAAGGGTCGTTGAGGACAAGAGGGTGATCCGCGGCTTGAGACAAGGGAAGGATGAGTGTTATCAGCTTGTGGGAAGGCTGAGAGAAGCATGGTTAGAGTTGGATGTGGTGAAAGCACAAACATCAAATTCGAGATGCTGTCAAGAAAGGAGGAAGCAAGATGTGATCTTTAGCTTTCTGATGGGAGAGATATGTGAGCTTGTTAAACACACTTGTGATGTGTGGGAGATGAACAGGAAGCCAAATAGATGGAAGGGAGGTACAAGCTGTAAGAAGGGAAGGTTGAGGAAACTTTCTAATGAGTGGTTAATGAAGAGAAAGGCATAGAGAAAGGATAGCGAGTCACACTTAAGTGACAGTATGAGTGTGACCTTGAAGAGAATCAAGGATATACTTCAGCAGATGGCTATAGGAGAGTGTTCATACTCAGCTTACATGGGAGAATCAGTAGACGATGGTGTGGGTACAAGGAGGCAGGAAACCAAAGGAGGAGAGGATAAAATCACAAAGAAAGAATGGGATGAATTTGTTAAGTATGTATATGAACTGGCTGCAAGGAAGAAGCATGGTGCTCTAACTGCAAGTAAGAAGCAAGGTGCTTTCTCCACAGCTCCAAAACCGATCATAATTGATTCTGGAGCAACACATCATATGATCAGTGATAGGAGTCTGATAAGTGATGTCAGGGCTGCAACAGGGTGTGTCACTATAGCTAATGGTGCTCAGATCCCACTAGAAGGAAAGGGAAACCTCAAGCTATTTGAAAAGAGCTCAACAGCTTTATATCTGCCTCAGTTCACTTCAAATCTGATTTAAGTAAAGAAAGCTACAATTGATTTGGATTGTCAAGTAGTATTCAGGCCAAATGAAGTTGAGTTTCAAGATTTGAAGACTGGAAGAGTTATTGGCAGAGGGGACAACAAGCATCATTTGTATCATCTAGAAACAGCTAAGACTCCTAATCCCATTAACTCTATGTGCTTGAGTAGTGTTGCTGATAAGTGTGATAGTATGACTTGCCATACTAGATTGGGACATCCTCATGCTCGTGCAATTGAGTTAATCATGCCTAATATGTCATTTAATCACTTGGAGTGTGAAGCATGCATATTAGGAAAGCATTGTAGGACTGTTTTCCCAACATCAGAGATTATATATGAGCATTGCTTTAGTCTGGTTCACTCAGATGTGTGGACATCTCCGTGTGAGTCTAGGGATAGCCATAAGTATTTTGTAACTTTTATTGATGAGAAATCAAAGTATACATGGGTCACTTTGATTCCCTCTAAAGATAGAGTCCTAGAAGCCTTTATGAACTTCCAAGCATATGTAACTAATCAATACAATGCTACTGTGAAGGTGCTAAGATCTGATAATGGAGGAGAATACACTAGCAATGCTTTCAAGAGTCATCTAGCAAAGCATGGGATTGTGCAGCAGACAAGCTGCCCTTACACACCACAGCAGAATGGAGTTGCTGAGAGAAAGAATAGGCACTTGATGGAGGTAGCAAGGTCAATGATGTTTTATGCAAATGTTCCAAATAGGTTTTGGGGGGATTCTGTTCAGACTGCGTGTTATCTCATCAACAGAGTTCCGACCAAGATCCTAAAGAATATGTCTCCCTTTGAAGTATTGAACAAGACCAAGCCACACCTTGATCATCTGAGAGTCTTTGGGTGTTTATGTTATGTGATGGTTCCCGGAGAGAGGAGGAACAAGCTAGAAGCAAAGAGTACTAAAGCTATGTTCATTGGGTACTCAATCACTCAGAAAGGGTACAAGTGTTATGATCCAATACCCAGGAGGGCTATGGTATCCAGAGAAGTGAAGTTTGTTGAGTCTAAAGGGTATTATGAGGAGAAGAAATGGGAAGACCTAGAGGATCTGTCCTGAGCTCCATCAGAGAAGGCAACAACACTGAGAGTGTTGTTGGAGAAGATATGGATAGGAGTATCCCAAGATCAGGAACCAGGAAGGAGAGAACCTTCTAATCAAGCTGGAGAAGCTAGAGGAACAACCCCTCTTGATCATGAGAGGGGGAATGAATCTGAATCAGGGGAGCAGGAGCAGAACCAAGAGGATTCAGGTCAGCATGATCATGAGGAGACACATGAAGTAGAGAATGTTGCTCAGTCTAGTGGAGATGAGCAAGGAGAGTCTACTGGTACAGAAGAGAGTGAGGCTCAGTCAAGTGAAAATGAGCAGGGAGAACCTACTGGTTTAAGATAGGAAGCACAAGATAATGTTCAGGCTGAAGATCAGGTTGAGACCTTGCGGAGGAGCACAAGGATAAAGAGGGATCCTTCTCAAGCCGTGTGTTCCTTTGCTGAGTTTCCAGAGGAGCATTATGCCTTTATGGTAAGTCTAGACGAGAGCTACATTCCGAGAAGCTATGAAGAAGCTATGGTGATTCAAGAATGGAGGGATTCAGTGAATGATGAGGCTGATGCTATGATCAGAAATGATACATGGTATGAGAGTGAGCTACCAAAAGGAAAGAGAGCAGTATCTAGCATATGGATCTTTACTATCAAATACTTGCCTAATGGACAAATTGATAGGAGGAAAACTAGACTGGTAGCAAGAGGGTTCACACATACATATGGAGAGGATTATATTGACACTTTTGCACCAGTAGCCAAGCTTCATACAATCCGGATTGTGTTGTCCATTGCAACAAACTTGGAGTGGGATTTGTGGCAGATGGATGTGAAGAATGCTTTTCTGCAAGGTGAGCTAGAAGATGACGTATATATGCTTCCCCCTCCTGGTCTTGAGCATCTAGTGAAGCCAGGAAATGTTTTGAGATTGAAGAAGGCTATATATGGGCTGAAGCAGTCTCCTAGAGCTTGGTACAGAAAGCTTAGTACAACTCTTAATGGGAGAGGGTTCAGGAAGTCTGAACTAGATCATACACTCTTCACACTGGT
>NC_027755.1:15369660-15371665 GCF_000695525.1 Brassica oleracea var. oleracea
AGTTTGTTTATGTCTAAAAGGAAGTACACTATGGATATGCTGAAGGAGACTGATGTGCTTGGAGGAAAGATAGCTAAGACACCCCTTGAGGAAGGGTATAAGGTCTTGCGTGAGGGAGATGTTGAATAGAACCAGTTGTTTGAGGATGTTAAGATGTATAGGAGGATGGTTGGTAAGCTGATCTACTTGACTATCACCATACCTGATATATGCTTTGCTGTGAATCAAGTGAGCCAGCATATGAAGGCTCCAAAGGTACATCACTGGAAGATGGTTGATAGGATACTGAGGTATTTGAGTGGCTCGCATGGACAAGGAGTTTGGATGGGTTGCAATGGCAATACAGAAGTGGTGGACTATTGTGATGCTGATTGGACAGGAGATGGAGTGGAAAGGAGATCAACTACTCGCTATTGTACATCATTGGAGGGAACCTGGTTACTTGGAGGAGTAAGAAGCAGAAGGTCATCTCCTGTTCAAGTGCAGAGGCTGAGTATAGAGCTATGTTTGAAGCTGACAAACGAGTTGGTATGGATCAAGGGTATCTTGAAGCATCTGGAGATTGAGCAGAGTACTCCTATGACAATGCACTGTGACAATCAAGCGGTTATTCACATTGCTTCTAACTCAGTCTTTCATGAGAAGACAAAGCATATAGAAGTTGATTGCCACAAGGTGAGGCAGATGATTATCCTAGGAGTGATACTGCCATGTTATACAAGAAGTGAAGACCAGCTTGCAGATGTGTTTACTAAGGCAGCGAGATGAACGACAATGGAGTTCATACTATCCAGGCTTGGACTCATTGATCTTACTCCCAGGAGCTGATCCCCTCGTCACGAGATATCCACTCTTTTTCCCTCATCAAAGTTTTATCCCATTGGGTTTTCTTTGATGAGGTTTTTAATGAGGGAAGATCTCATGACAATCCAAGCTTGACTTGTTCCACATGGTCAAGCTTGAGAGGGAGTGTTAAGATGGAGATCAGGAAGTAAAGAGATGAAGCTTTGAGGTTCAATAGAGTGTTGAGGCTGAGACAGTAACTTTAGAGTTTTAATGTGGTAACTTTATTTTAACCACAGTAACTACTTGGGAAGTTACCTGATGTGATGAGAAGTTACCTTGGTGAAGAAAAGAGAAGAAATTCGTCCAAGGAGTGTCAAGGATAAGGTCTCTCTTGGCTGGAAAGGATAAGCACCTTTACAGCAAGTGACAGCCTGTCCAAACATGTGAAGCATCTCAGTCTAGTATTTCTATTGACTTCACATGCTTATAGGTCTAAGTTGAATACATTGAACATAGACATGATTGTAATCTCTTTATAGCTTGTAATCTCTCATTTGAATCAATTAATGGAGTTTTGAGTATTCTCTCTAGTTCTTTATTCTCTTAGTCTCTCTTAATCTCCAAATCTCATACAATTTATACTAATCATCTCTTGATCTTTATTCATCACTCTACAAATACAAAAGTGTATATGGGCTTTAATTAAAAGCCGATTTCATAATAGGAAGTAAAAGTGACGTCACCATTTCATAATCTATTTTTTCCCTGACCGTCGTTTTAATTGATAATAACATAGATCTGAGTGTAGAAATGAGCTTTAATTAAAGGCCCAGTTTCTTTTAGGCCATCAAAGATCCATTTTCTGTCACATTAAAATGGTGGCATCTCTCCGTGAAATTCATCTGTTCAATCTTCTCATCTATATTATTAAAAGAGAAGTACCCCTTTGAAAATGTTCTTACTTCATTAATTAAACTTCTTTTTTTGCTTGTTTTTTTCAGTTGCATTTATGAAATATCCTAAAACGAATAAAACTGCCTAATTTATTACTTGTCTTTTCGGTTACATTAACAAAATATGCTTAAATGAATTTAAACTTCATATTTTATTGTTTGTCTTTTTCAGTTACCTTAATGAAATATCCTTAAATAAATTTGGACATAATGTCATTTAATCAACAAAAAAAACTCATGAGTTATCCTTACGTGCATAACATCAT
>NC_027755.1:15371798-15376730 GCF_000695525.1 Brassica oleracea var. oleracea
CTATGTTTTTAAAAATTATATGGTATTATTTGCTCATAACTCATTTGTCATTTGATAAATTGTTAGAAAGAAAATTTTAGCATAATATAACTCAGTTGTCATTTGCTAAATTTATGGTTTTTATTTATATTATTTATTATTTAAATATAATACTTTTATTTTATATTTGAAAGATAAATGAATTTTCTTTCAAACAATATTTTTGTAAATGTATTTTTTAAAAAATAATCAATTAAAATTGTTATTATCAATGAATATCATTATTTTTGACATAATTTGAGTTTTCGTTAACATCAAAGCTTATCATATTTTAGGATAATTTTAATTTAAAATGTAATTTTCATATTTTTCAAACAAATTCTAAAAATATTTTTTTATAATTGTTAAAAAAAATATTGAGTTGCATTTCAAATAAAAATGTAAAGATATTAAAAATATTCTAATTAAAATATGTAAAATGTAATATAGTTTTAAGGAAATGGTCAAAATAAAAAAAATTACACATAAAATAATCATGATTTTTGTTAACTGGGCGGATCATTATTTATATGATATCACACACGAAAAAAAAATTTCTGTTTTTAAAATTATCTAATTAACTCTATACTCATTTTTTTATATTTTTTATATGATATCACACATTCGTAAAAAAATAGATAGTTTAAGATGAAAAAAAAAATATTCACTTAATGAATATAATATGAACGAATATTACAAATACATCATTTAATAAAATAAATAATTAAAAACTGAAAATTCATATTCGCGCTTGCGCGCGGATCAGGGTCTAGTACGTTATTATTGTAAGAGTTTCTCTAAGCATTCGTCGGTGGTACAGGAGGAAGTGCTGTATTGCTCCTTAAGTATCAAGATGAAGTTATGGAAAGGAGATCAAGATTCAATTCATCTTGATTTGTGGTGTTCCAACTTTTTGGGCTGGTAAAACAAAGCTAACTAGACTTTGATACGGATAACTGCTTACTTTAAAAGACCAAATTAAGATTGATCATGATTTTTAGTTTTGTTTACATTGTGGTAGTATATTGCTTTTAGATTTTTAGGCAACAAAATGATATGCATTGGTCCCTTTATTAATTAGATCGGTTTGTTGGAATGGTTCAACCATGACTCCTTTGCTTGGTCGGGAACATGTTCGTAAAATAGCTTTGTGTTGACCAAATAAAATTGGCCAAAAGCCCAACAACCGATAAAATCGTTAGAAATTAGAACTGATGATTCAATTTATAAAAAAAAACTTGGTTACAAATTCAGTTATAATTTCAATGACTTTTCCTTTAGTCGTAGTACATCAAATATAATTTCTTGTCCTTCAGTGTGCATTGATTTAGTTAGATTTGTTCTTAGCGTGTATATAATGATAGATAATACAAAGAAGAAAAGTTTTGTATACATAATTCTAGAAGTGTTAAAAGTTTTTTTTTTCATCAAGATGTAAGATGGAAATGACGTAGAAATGTGGATGGGTATAGAAAGAAAACAAAATTCTTAACTATTATTTAGTTTTCAAATATTCTCTTACTATTAATTGTAGAAATAGTAAAGTACATACATAATTATATATATACATACATACATATATTCAAATGATATTACCATATATATACACTGATATTTATAAAATATATTTTTTTTTTAAACTTATTTGAACTTGTTGACCCAAACTGAACTATAATTTATATGTTTCATAGGTTCATCATCCGACCCGGTTTTTAAAACATTGATGGTATCTTATAAAAATCATTTGTCATTTGATAAAGTTTTTTAAAAATAATATACTTTATAATGTGTTTTTATTTATAAATCATGTTATTTAATATGCTCGTGAAGATTACTATATCTATTTTAAAAACACACATGTTTCCTTGCAAAATGATATGCTATGCTTTTCATTTTTATATGAAAAATAGTAAACATATGAAGTTTCTAAAACAAATTTAATACGTATATATTCAATTATATTTTTTTATTAATTAGTATAATATTTAATACATTTTATTAAAGTAAAATAAAGAATATGTATATATCATCTAAAAGTTGAAGTAAAAAATGTATTTTAAACGTTTATGAAAATTATTAGTCGTATGATTTATGGTTTTAGATTATCTAACTTTTAGGATATTCTCAAAATTACGAGGATGTTAACTAATATTTTTAGCTAATAATATTTTTTTCATTTGATATAATTTAAAAACGAATATTCAAAGATACTGTTAGGAAGATGATACTGAATATAGTTATGAATTTATGATTTTAGACATTAAGTTTATTATTGTTTGGCAAGATCATTTTCAATAGGAAAGTAGTTAGTTATGGTATAGATCATTTAGATATAGTTATTATCAAATTTAGAAACTATTAAAAGCATATTGTGTTAAATTAATAGATACAACCTCAGTGGTATTAGATTGTAAATATTTATGAAAATTCAGGGTTAATTCAAATTTGTACTCATATTTTAATAGTTTAGATTATTTCTTTTATTTAATGCGTAACTTATATAAAAAATCTCTAGGATAACTTTATAAAAGTTTTTATCACAAATATAACATATAAGAATTAAAAATGACCAAAATATTTTATTAAAAAGGTAAACATAATTATACGCTTAGGGTAACTAATTTAGATCTTAGGGTTTAGAGTTAAAAGGTGAGCTTTTAGGATTGAGGTTAAGGAAGTTGTAAAATAAAAATAAATATTAAAATTTTGAAAATAAAAGTTTTTAAAATAGTTTCAAAAATCATTTTCGAATTTCGAAATGAAAATTTGAAAAAAATTAAAACAAAATTTGAACTTTTTGGAAAATAAAAAAATTATAAAAAATTCGAATTTGAAAACATATAATTTGAAACTATAATTTTTTTTAAAAAAATTATTTTATTTTCATTTATATATTTGGAGTATAATGGTCTCTTGCCTCTTTAATGAAGTATTTTGGTCATTTTTCTCATTGGAAGCTATTTTTATTACAAAAAGAAAAATAAATTTATTTGGGAAAATAGCCTTTATTTATATGTTTTACGATGTTGTGGTGTTACAATTAGAGATGTTCAATATTGGTTGAAGCTTGAAGAGGATTGTTCATTTTAAATCTCACATTTTCCTCTGTTATTTTCAGTGTCTATCTCTTTTTCTTCTTTAATTCACTCATGTGTGCAGAAAAAAAAAAGACTTTCTCTTTTGAATTCGAGGGAACTGTTAATCGCTTTGGAGTCGATTGATAAACTGAGAATCCTTATTAGGTAAAGTTAGAAGAAACCAGTACTCCCTAACGGGACAAAACAATGGTCATGATTCATCCTAATCGAGAGATTTTATTTATTAAACTATAGTTTTGTTTATTATAAAGAAACTATAACAAATGACAGAAAACAATGGTTATGTTAAAGGATATTGGGGTGATTGGTTGAGGCTATGGCTTTCTTTTTTTTGCTCTAAGATTTAGACTCTAGATTTTTAGCTTTAGCTTTAATTTATTTTGCTGTAGAAATTTTTCAGAGCACTGTATAAGATCTATAGAGAAAGTGCTTTCTAAAGCTAACATATTTCCTTTTATAATGTTTTGGCTTTAGATTCGGTTTTTAAAATAAAAACATGATTGCTTTAAAAAATGGATGTAGAAATTAAAAAGGCTGTGCACAGCTCCTACACTCTCAACCAATCACCCTCATTGATTATCCATCCAACTACACTTATACAACACTTGTCAAGCGATACAAAAATAAAGTCATGGTCAGTAGTTCACATGTCTTGTATCCATAACCATAAGTATACGTGTCTGTTATTTTCTTTCCTATAAATAGGATTGTACAAGTAATAAAGTGGGTATCTGAAATGAATATAATCTTGACTCCTTTCTTTTTTTTCGTAACTTTCCCATCAAACAAAAGAAAAGAAAGAAATACTATTATATATATCTCTCTCGTGTCGCCGTCTCACCATCATCCTCTCTCCTCCATTCACGTCAACATCAAGCTCTCTCTTCCTTGCTTTATTATTTTCATAACACGTTATCAGCACGAGGCTCTGACCAACTGAAGTTTATCAATCCGAAAGTTCTTAAACCAGTCGAGGTAATGTTTAAATTTATGTATTTCAATATACTTAGTTTATTTAAATTTTATTATTATTTCAGAGTGAGAAGCTAGACCTTCTCCGTTTATTTTTGGGATGATAGGCGTTGCCTTTCCCGACTGATCGTTATGGTAGGCTATGCCTTCACGATCAGAGAAACACGTGGTAGGCTTTGCCTCCGTGAATAAAAAGAAAAGGTCAAAAATGGTAGAATAAGTCTCCTCGGACCTTGAAATAAGTAAAAGTCAAAATGGTAGACCATGTCTCCTCGGACTTTGAAAAATGATCAATATGGTAGTCTATGACTCCTCGGATCATGTGGTAGGCTGAGTCACCCGATTTTATTTATGTTATTTAAATTTCTGCAATTTAAATTTATGCAATTTAAGTTTATGCTTTTATTTTATACCTTTAATTTTTGCATTTAAATTATGCATTTAAATTCTCGTCTTTACTATATTTATAATATTATTCTATGAATACAGTTATCATGTCGAATTTGACAAAGCTCGAAATTAATGCCCTGGATATTACGGGAAATAATTATATGACCTGTGCAGTGGGTGCAAAAATGCACCTGAGAGGAAACGGGCTTTTGGAAACCATCGATAGTTCGAAAACGGTGTCGGATGAGAAAAAAGCTAAAGCCATGATATTTTTATGACACCACATCCATGATGGTTTAAAGGATGAATATATCATGAAAGAGGATCCTTGTGACCTCTGGAAATCTTTAAAAGAGAGGTTCGATCACCAGAAATATGTGATCTTACCGAAAGCTAAACACGAGTGGATCCATCTCCGGTTCCAGGATTACAAAAGTGTTAGTGAGTTTAATTC
>NC_027755.1:15376805-15377075 GCF_000695525.1 Brassica oleracea var. oleracea
TGTAATCCTGCAGCAACAGTACCGGGTGAATGGATATGCCCGTTACTCGGAGTTGAGGCAAGTCCTCCTTGTAGCGGAACAGAATAATCAACTCGTGACTTTAAACCATCAAGCTCGTCCCACTGGATCTGCTCCATTCCCTGAAGCGAATGTTGCATCATCCAGTTATGATAATAGAAGAGGACGAGGTCGTGGACGTGGTGGAAACCGTTATCATGGTCGTGGAAGAGGACGAGGAAGAAGATTCCGTCCCTATGATGAAAGAAATAA
>NC_027755.1:15377106-15377654 GCF_000695525.1 Brassica oleracea var. oleracea
ACGCCAAAACATTTAGCCGATCTGTATAGAGAATCCCAAAAGGGAAAAGAGAAAGGAAGAGGTGAAACAAACTTCATCTCTGGTGAACCTAGGCCATCCTTTCATGGTTTGAACGATGATACTCATCTCGACGTATCAGACTTTCTGGTTGAGCCAGAGAGTATTGATGAGTGATATAGATTGATGTGATATAAATAGACTGTATTATAGTATCTATATCTTTTGTTGTAAGATATATGTTATGTTTCATGTTTAATGTTTAATAATATATGCTTTATATTCAGAAAATGCCAAACTTTGAGACTATGGATGGAGATTTGTGTTTGGCAAATAGTGCGTCAACGCACACGATAATTAAAGATAAGAAATATTTCTCCAGTCTCAAAATAAGAGATTACGCTGGAAGCGTAAGTACAATATCTGGTAATGCAAAGATTATTATGGGCTCTGGAAGAGCGAAATTTACAATGCCAGGTGGAACAATATTTGAAATAAATGATGCATTCACTACAAGAAAACACACCGAATTCCGACGGAGGTTCCGACGG
>NC_027755.1:15377754-15434868 GCF_000695525.1 Brassica oleracea var. oleracea
TCATTAATTTGAGTCGTGTTTTTGTATCTCTGGGCTGGGAAAATGGTAGGCTAAGGTTGATTTTAAAACAGGCCCATAACCTGAATAAGGAAAACCCTAAGCTTTTGATAAAAAAAAAAGGAAAATCCTAAGCTTGTCGCTTTGTCGTCCCCTTCGAGACTTCTCATTTTCATCTCTACCATCTCAGCACAGAAACGTTCACGATTATTTATTCGTCGTGTTTAATCTCCATTAATTCAATCAAACACGATGTGGCTTTTAATGCGTGCTTTGATTCGAAGTCGGTGTATCTACGAGTATAAATAGGCGAGCATTCTTCCTCTTGCAATCATCTTAACAATCTGTTTAAACAGCAAACACACATTTATTTTCTGAGATATGGCTAACTCCAAAATTTTGCTTTCGGATTTGAAGTCCGATAAATGTTCTTCTAGAGTTCAAGTTAGATTGTTGCGATGCTGGGAGACGAGACATGTTAGGCGAGGTGGTGAACTCATGTCCGTCCATACGCTCTTGCCTGCTTCGAAGGTGAGTCTGTTCTTATACTTCTGACAATAGTTATGTCGATTTCCACTGACCTACCGTTAATATTACGAATCTGTTCTATAAGAGAATTCGTTAGCCATGTATGATATGCTTTGCTATTATAATATCTTTCCAATAATGTTTCAGTCAACTACCTTGCCAGCCCCCGTAAATGCTAGCCACTTTTCCCGTTTTATGGTGCGAGTCCAGCTCAGTCCTTCTTCTCCAAGAAGGCTCCGGGGAGATCTCCGGCGACTTATAGGATCGCGGTGAGCTTGGTGATGAATTTGGTCGTGGCCATTTTTAAGACACTTCTGCTGCTAAGTTTAAGAGAAATGATAACAAAGCAAAGGTTAATGCTTTTTGATTTGAAGTCTTCGGGTTCTGTAGTAATGATTTCTGTAATTTGTTGTGTAGAGTAGTGAAGATATTGAGAGCTTTGTCTGGTCATGATATAACCTTTCTCAGTTCTATGATGCATATGAGGATCATGATAATGTCTATATAGTGATGTAGTGATTTGTTGTTTTAGGCTATGGGAAGGAGGAGAGCTTTTGGATATAATACTTTCAAGGTAAGGGAACAATACACTTCAGACGCAGGATTGTTTGTTCTATACTGAACTTAGTGGTGTGTTTTATGTGCAGAGGTGGGAAGTATAAGGAGGAGGATGCAAAGTTTGTTTTGATACAAATATTGTAAGTGATTTCATTTTGTCATCTCCAAGGTGTTGTACACCGAGATCTCAAACCCAAGGTGATTAAAACTCTTCACTTCCGCTTATACATTTGATGTTTTATCACCATCTTATCAATGTGTACTAAACATTGTTTGCTACAGAATTTTCTGTTAACCTCAAAAGACACCTCTCAGTTTAAGGCAATAGATTTTGGCTTTTCAGATTACAATGAGAGGACAACTAACTTATAAAGTGGGTTTTAGGTAAGAGACAAGTTTTTATAGGTATATATCACTATCTCTCTATGCGGGATGATTAAACCAAGTTAAAAAATAGAATCTTCGAGCTTCATAGAAACGCCAATTCAAATTCATCATTAGCCTTACATAAATTAGCTAATCTGCACCGTTTCTTGACTTCAAGTTTCTCTTTTGGTTTTCTTCAGGGTCAAAAAAGGCAGCGCAAAAATTTACCTCTAACAGAAGCAGCCATAGAAATTAGAATTCTGAAAATGAAATTCAATGCAACTCACGAAGAGTTAATCAAATTGTGAAACGTAGAAGAATATGCAGGTTTCAAGTATGCTCTGGAAACTTTGGTAGAGACACCTAATATGACTGTTAGGGTTGCAAAATGGTTGATTTGTATCTTTTTAGCTTCGCTTATAGAAGCACACTTAAATTATGTTCTTACTATTCAATTATGGTAGTGTCATGCTAACGATTGTAATCAACTGTGCAAAAATCTAAAAAGCAATCTTAAACCATTTTTAGATATAAGGAATGAGACTTTTGTGAACCCAACGTTCATTAACTTTCACAAAGAAAGTGCTACAGAAGTGGTGACTTGAAATTGTACGAAACTGAGTTCTAGAGTTTTTTATTTTTGTTTTTGAAAAACTTGAGTTCTAGAGTTTTTAGGGAGTTAGGGACTTTAACCAATGTTTTAGTTCCTGCCTTCCTGGACTTATATTTACTGTGTGTTTTTTAAAACATGGACCATTATGATCATCTTTATCTCTTAAAGCTATTGAAGGAGAAATAAAAGATCATCGGCAGAAGAATAAAATTTTACTGATACACACATACATGTGCTTATTTATGTCTCCTGAATCATGAATGTTTGTTTCAGTATAAACTTATATTTTGTATTTTGACCCCAAAAAAAAACTTATATTTTGTATTGAGTTGATCTTTCTTTATCCGTGTACTTTTCTACTTTTGTTGTGCACAAATTTTTAGTTGGTTAACAAAACATGAGTCAACTTCAGATTTGCTTGATAAATTTTCTTATACAATGAAGACTAATACATTAAAACACTTTGAATATATCATTGATTTGTTTGGTGATGTATATATATAGCTCAAGATTTATCTGGACATGCTTTGAATAGAGGCCTCCAAAATTGGCCCCAAGACAAGAAACCTTCCGAGCTATCGGAACACTTGGAAACAAACTCTTCCCAAGGACGAATATGAAGCAGAGTCTACCAAAGATCTCACTGCGATTAACACAAATAATACTTTTGGGAAGAAGAAATCGCTTGAAAATCCACCTCCTCTTGGTTCGACTGTAGGAGATTTATTTCCTATAAAATATATTTCATAGTTGACTGCCGTTCAAAAAAATAATACATATATGACCAAGTTATTTGGTCAATGCTTTCAATTGCAAACTCACGTGACAGTCAATTCACAGATAGTGATTTCAATAGAACTAAATAAAGCTATAACAAAATTGAAAAAATTACCGGCGGTTACAAAAAAGAACGAAGGCTTTGAATGGTGACCAAGGAACGAAAGGGAACACTGAATTCCTTATCATTCCCAAAAAAAATCACCATTCACAAGGAATAGTTTTTCCTTCTTGTTCCTCCCCATTCCTTTTTTTGTAGAGAAATATAGAACAAAAGCATTCTTTGTTAAATTTGATAAGGAACATGCATTCCTTTTCATTCCTGCAATTTTATTCCTATACGTTCATTTCCTATTCGTTCCTCGTGTTCCCGAAAAGGTCACCAGTCGGAGCTGAAATATGACTAAGAAAAAAGTGGCAAAAGTGGAATGGAAGACTCGACCTTAAATAGGACATAGGCTTTTAACTAAACTGGGCTTTAATTGAAATTAAGCTTATTATCCATTTATGCCTCTTCTAATCAACTTTAATCGTTTCTTTGATAAAAGCAAATATTACAAGTTAGAAAATTGATCAAAATGATTTTTTCTTTGGTCATTGTTTTGATTTTGAAATTACCTTTGTCATACAACAAACACCGTATAACACAAATCTTATAATCTAAATAACAATTAAATTATGGGCTATGGAGTTACTGTCAGATGAGGTGGTGCATGTTTCTACTTCCACGCTGAGTAACAAATTTGCCATTATTTTAAAACTCGAACCGAATTAACAGTCGGACAGGTTTAACCGTCAACTAGACACATATTCGGGTCGGCTGGATAAAATTGCGTTTAGTTTTAATTTGTTACTAAAAAACATTTGTTGAATGTTTTATCTTTTAAATCATCAAAACTATAATAAATAAATAATATATATTTTATTATATTTAATGATAAATATTTTATCTTATAATTTAAAATATTGAATTTATATTTTATTTTTATTTTTTTTCCTTAAATTTATAAAATATATGCAATGAAAATATATAATTATATAATTATATAATTATATACATCACATTTAAATCAAATCCTACGCGTAGCGCATGGTTACTCTAGTTACCCTATATATTAACTCGATATCTTTTCATAAATCAAAGCAGTCCTTATACATATAGCTAGCGGTAAATTAGATTTTATTCAATTTGTTTGAAACGTTATCATTCATTTGGTTATTTTGTGTTTATATTATATCCGTTTAATGATACTTTTTTGTTTTTGTATTGGTCATGCAGATGAATCTTACCAACTTCGACGGACAAGCAAATCACAAGGCAGTGTGGACTATGAATTGTGCAGTATTTCAGATCCACTACTGCCGGATAAGTTTGACGGAAAAAATTTATGTATTTGGCAACAAGAGATGGAACAATATTTAACGCATTTGAAATTGATTATCTTAGTGATGACAAACCAGTAAATCATGTTGGTAACACCGATGTCTTCAATTTAAGAAGTGAAGAATCGTGGATAGATGGTGATTATATGTATAAATGAGTGATATTAGGCCGACTAATTGATCCCTTTTATGCATTGTATTCTCAGGAAAAAACTTCTAAGCCGTTGTGATTATCTTTGGAGAAGAATCATGTTATGAGGCGTCAATATTTTGCCACTGCCAAATTCTTACACTTCGAGATGGTGGACTCTAAACCTATTGTTAAAAAAATTGAGCAATTAAATCTGCAGCGATTTGAATTCGGAGGGTATTTCTCTTTGCAATACTTTTATTTTTAGCAATTTGATCGAGAAGATTCCTGGAAGTTCGAGGTAGTTTAACGTCTCTGGATGATATAATCAACAGGATAAAGTTAGAAGATCTAAACAAGAACGTCATGAAAAATCATTCTTGTTCCATTCCACATGGGAAGTTACAAGCCAAAGCAAAAACAGTGTCAAAAAAACGGTTGCTATTGATAAGAGGTCGAAAGGAATTTGTCACAAATGTGAAAAAAATTACTATATCTAATACTGTTTAAACATCTATATGAATTTACAGTTTGTTGATATTTCTCTTTATTGTCAATCAATGTTTTAATATCTAATAATAATTCTTTTATATTCTTATTAATCATAATGGTTTCATATTTTTTCCATTAAAACACATACTAATATAAATTAAAGTTCGAATAATAGCTATATAGGTAAGATAGTAGTATAATAATTACAAAGATGAACCAAGTGAAACGAAAAGACAATTCATTAGAAAATGATTTACATGTTTAAGCATATACTGTAATTATTATATCTATGGACGTATGCAATAAACAACCAAGTTTCCAAATCAATGAAAGTTGATAGGTAAAATGTTTCGTTTGACAAGAAGGTTTTTTCAGAACAAAACTTTTAAAAGGGTTGACCAAAAAAACTTTTAAAATGAAGATTTTTTTTAATAAATGATACGTATTAAAAAGTACCTACATGATAGTTTATGATCCAATATTTATATTTTATACGATCTTCCTATGTAAGCATATACTGTAGATAAAACACATTAAAGTGCATATTAGTTACTATATGCAACATTTACATTTTAATTGATATTTATCTTTTAAAAATTGATATATTTCATACTAAATATAACTATATGTATATTTATAAGTAGGTGGTTGCCCACGATTTCGCGGGAATAAATACTTTTTGAAAATTATATATGATGTTTATAATCTTGTAATTTTGAATAATAATCATAACTATTAAAATAACATTTTATTTTAAATAGTTTGAAAATCAAAAGTCTTGGTATTGTATACTCTTAAAAGATATTGAAATATATAGTTAATTCTATAAATTTTATTATAAGTTTCCAAAAAGTCTTTTTTGACATAATTTTTTATTAATAAAAAAAACCAAATATTAATGAACAAAAAGTTATCTTATAACACTTTCTATTTTCGCATTATTTTTTCTACCACTTTATTTTATTTAGAAGTAAATAGTTACAAATAATTAATTAACAGTTATAATAATACGTTAAACACATGTATTTCGGCAAACATATAAAAAATTAAGTACGTAAAAATATAAAATAACACAGAATATAACCAAGAATACAACAAAAAAGTGTTATTATTTTTCACTGATGTTTTATATATGTATCCTTTCTTTTTTTTCTATTACAAAATAAGCAAGTCAATTTTATTATAAGCAAAACTATATCAATAGAGTCTTAACTCTAGTCCTGTATTAATATATTGTTCTCATCTTTTTAATTTATATTATAATAATTTTTTTCATTGATTAATATTATTTTAAAGAATTTACCATATAAATTTATTATAATCAAGGCTATAAGAATTATATTTATAGAGTATATTAACTTTAGTCTCGTATTAGTATAATGTTCTAATTTTTCAATTTAATATCATAATAAATATTTTCATTTATTAAAATTATATTAAAAGATTTACTATATATTTTTCTGTTTTTATATATACAAATATTTTAATCATTTCTAAAAGTAATAGCCCAACTATACAATCAACATTTGTCACTGAAAAATGACTGAATATTTTTAAAGTTATATATTTGACTGTTTTAATTCATCGGATACATTTTTGAAAAACATATATATTGTGAGTATAACAAAATATTATTAGGTTTAGTTTAATTAATCTTCTGTAATCTATCATTTATTGTATCCACTGTTAATATAAATATGTTAAAATCGTTTATATAATTATTTCTATCATACCATATGTATTTATATGTATATTTTAAATTTCTATATTGTAATCTATAATATTTAATTGTTTCTATAAACAAATTATGTTAATTCATCTATTTTTTTAAATGTTTAATTGTTTTTATGGTAATATAGATTAGATTACGTAGTTATAGGATTAGTTTTCTTTTTTAAACTTTAACTAAATAAAAGAAAATTCAAATACAAACAACCAATCAAATTAAGAAAATTAACTCTAAACTTCACCTATGAATGACACCTAGGCAAATAGTCGTCTGGGACAGCATCATCAAACATATTAGCCCTGAAGAACTCGATGAGGTAATGGAGCCTTTTGTCACAATGGTCCCTTATCTGCTTGTTGAGTGCGCTGTCCCTGGCGAACAAAAGGTTCAATACACATTGGAGCCATACACATATGAGAGACAAACCGTTAGAGTACCTCAGTGCCGAGCTGGTGATTGTGGCCCCTTCACTCTGAAGTACATTGAATGTCATGCTCTTGGGATGGAATTTCCCAAAGCGTTTTGTACTAGAAATGGGAAGACCATCAGGGAGAAGATGGCGGTGGATATATTTCAAGAGCTTCCTATGTGCCGCGAATGGGAAAACCAAGACAATGATGAGAACCTGGGCACGTATGAGTAGATATTGGATGTGTTATTTGTATTTGAACTTGATGCTTTTGTGTACTGTTGTATGGTAGATTATGCTACGTTAACAGGGTCAGGATAGGATGATGTTTTTTGTAACCTATCCTCATACCAAACTAGAATTCCGTAGGAAATTAGTTTGGTAGTGCAGTAACCTTTCGGATAATGTAATGTTTGACTAGTCTTTTTAAATTGCATTGTCGTTGGGCGACTAACCAGAAGGTCGTCTGGACGATTTACCACCACTTCCAACAAAAAGACCACTCAGACAACTTAACTTTAAGTCGTCTGCGTGGTCTTTTTGTTGGAAGACTTCTCAGACGACTTAAAGTTAAGTCTACAGAGAAGTTCATAAAACATAGAGTCTACAGAGAACTTCATAAAACATAAATTCTACAGAGAAGTTCATAAAACATAGAGTCTACAGTTAGATAGATAGATTCGAAGACATGAGAGAATTCTAGTTAAGTCGGTCGACGACTAACCAGAAGGTCTTCTGGACGACTTACTTGAAGGTCTTCCACGTCAGTTCTTACATTGTGGACGCTTATGGCCAGTTTATTTGCAGACTGAGCACCTATAAACCCTGTGTTGCTTCCGGGGTGTGCGTCCTCTCATCCTGGATAGCTCTAACCAAGATTGCCATCTTGATTTCTTCTGTCTCCCCGGACCACGCTTTACTTCTGAAGGAAAGCATGTGCGTGCCTCAACTTGTTGTCCAACACAAGGATATATATTCTCTGAGTATCCTGCAAACAAAGTATCCTTTGAGTAGACCGGCCATACAAGTGTGGAGATATGTAAACCAGCTGTTGTTCCAGCTGCTATAGCATGAGAGCAAGGTATTTTCTCGACTTGATAGACACCACAATCACACTTTTGAAGTTCCAGATCAACATTACAGTCCCTATTGCCACCTTTCACAAAGATCTTCCATCCATCAATTTGTTGGAGTCTCAGAGTATACGCGATCTCCTCTCGAACAACAAGCAAGTGTTCAACACCCCGACTATATTGAGTTGTAAGACTCAAAGCATCTCCTCTCCTTTTCCAATACCACCTTCCTAGCTTCTCCCTTATGAACTCCAGCAGGAACTGAATATGAAATCCTCTTGCCCGCTTCAGTGCGGAATTAATTGATTCAGCGATATTGCTCTTTTTAAATTGTACATGTCTCCCTGATAATGAACCCTTGACCATAGGCTCACATTAGCATCCTCCAGATACTCAGCAAGATCCGGATTTGCACTCCGTATCTCATCAATGTACCGATCAAAATCGTAGTGTATGAGAATAAGCAGCACCTTTCACAAAGTACAAGAGATGCTTCCCTTTATACTTTTTGACAATATTCTCTTGAAGGTGATAATAACATATTCCTCGGGTTGCCCGAGGAAACACCTTTTCACATGCTCTTATAATGGAGGAGTGCCTGTCGGAGACTATCACCAGAGGATACTCATCAGATACACAACTCGCCAATTTTGTGAAAACCCATTCCCAAGATTCATCATTTTCACCATCTACGAACCCAAAAGCCAATGGATATATCTGAAAATTACCATCTTGTACGGCTGCAACCAACATAGTACCCTCATACTTCCCACTTAGGTGAGTCCCATCCACTACAATGACCTTTCTCTGATACTTAAAACCTCTGATAGAAGCTCTAAAAGAGAGAAATAGATACTTAAATCTATTCAGAGAATCAAGTTCTATAGCAGTGATAGAACCCGGATTTGCTGCCTTGATTTTCTCCAAATATGAAGGCAGTCGCTCATACACATCTTCCGCTGATCCTCTCACCATTTCTTGCGCGTATAACAATACTCTGTATGAAGTGGTGTAATCAAGTGTCATGCCAAACATGTTCTTCATTACATCTTTGATATGCTGCGGATTCAACACATCAATGATTCCAACACAATCTATGAAAAGTCGATCAATGTACTTCGGAGTACAGTGTTTCTGCTGAGCGATTCTGTCTGTGATGGAAGATGTATGAGTTTCCACATACTTGGTTACCCAAAACGTTTTAGTCCCATGTTTCACACTTGCTCTGGCCTTCCATTGACAACCACTAACACGACATGTTGCCACAAAGAGAGTTTTCGTTGACTTGTATATTCTGTAGGAGAACCTACGCCTCACCGATGTCAACCGCAACTCTGAAAGCAGTGCATCCCTACTAGCAAAACTCTAGTTGACATAGATTCTGTCAGCAGATGATCATTTTCCTTCACAACCATAAGCCCCTTTGTAATCTTCAAAACAGATTTCATCATCTTCTTCCTCATCCTCGTCTTTAACCTTTCCATACTCACTATAATCCTCAGCATCAGCGACAACAGAGATCTCAGCATCCTCCTTCCCATCATGATCCTTAGCTTCATCCCCCTCCTCAGCTTCATCCCCCTCCTCAGCTTCATCCCTTTCCTCAGCTTCATCCATTTCCTCTGAATCTGTTCTCATCTTGCTAAATCTTGATACACAAAGACGTACTTCATGCGTTTTAGTTATCTCAGCAAGTTCTGAACTTGTCTATCACTTGTAACATGAATAGGAGGAAGGTCTGGAGCCATCTGTTGTAACAGGTAGGTTAACTCCACAGACTATGTGTTCATGTCCAGGTTATAATCTTCTTGAGCCATTGCAACAAGATCAGCATGTGTCGAACCTTCACTCAAAAATAACATTCTCGCTCCTTTGAAATGATCAACCACAAAATTCCAACATCCATCTTTCAACAACCATTCTCCATACATTGCATGTAACTGGCGCATCATCTGAAAAAGTCAAAATAAAACACATTAGCAAACATAGAACAAAGAAAACGAAAGTTTATTAAAGATCGACGCGGACGACTTCAATCTAAGTCTTCCAGACGACTAAAATATAAGTCGTCTGGTCAACGCATAGGCTATTTTTGCAATTGACTTTGAAATCTGTTATCTGAGATGACAGAAAAATAAGTCGTCTACTTTTGTTTGGGTAAAAAAAACTCCAAAAAAGCTAGACGACTTACATTTCAGTCGTCATATGTTAGTTTTGCATTTAACTGGATTATTTCAGAAGGTTGACTTTTCTGGACGACTTACATTTCAGTCGTCTGGTGAAAAATTGAAATATCAATATTTTATTTAAACTCGACGACTTACAATTAAGTAATCATGGGTCAGATTTGCAATTAAAAAATAAAACTTCAATATTTAATTATATATAGACGACTTACAATTCAGTCGTCCGTCCGACGACTTACATGTAAGTCGTCGAGGATTTTATTCCGAGATTCTGGTCAAACCTCGTAAATCCATGTAAGTCGTCGGACGGACGACTGAATTGTAAGTCGTCTATATATAATTAAATATTGAAGTTTTAAGGTATAATAAAATATTAAAAAAAAAATTCAATGGCAAAACTAACCTATGACGACTTACATGTAAGTCGTCGGGTTTTAATAAAATATTGATATTTCAATTTTTCACCAGACGACTGAAAAATAAGTCGTCCAAGAAAGTCAAAACTCCGACAAAATCCAGTCAAATGCAAAACTAATAAGACGTCTAGGTTCTTTGGAGATTTTTTTGTAACCAAACAAAAGCAGACGACTTATATTTCAGTCTTCTCAGAAAACAAAATTCAAAGTCAATTGCAAAAATAACCTCTGCATTGACCAGATGAGTTCTAGGTAGTCGTCTATAGCCAGACGACTTACTTGGGAAGTCGTCTGGACGAACAGATCTGGAAAAAAACTCGATTTCATACCTTAAATTGGTGAGATAACTTCCTTAGCACACATAAGGTTTCTCCAAGCACACAGAATCTCAAACGAAAGTGACCCACCTAGAATCGTTATCTTCTATGACTCTATGAACCATAAAAAATGTAAAATCAAAATCTTGGGTTTTTTTTAGCTGAATGTGGAGAGAAAGTGAGAGAGATGTTGTGTTTAGTTTATAAGAATGGAGAAAGAAGAAGGGTAAATCGATTTTGGAGCATTAAGAGCTTCAAATTGGTTGTTCATGGTGGTTGAGGTATTGATGACAATGGCAATCTTGTAATTACTTGAAGATGATGAGGGTGAGATAGTAAAAATGTCATTTTCGAAAAGAAAAAAAAAATGTAATGGTAATTTCGTGAATTATATGAACTTGTGTAGTGGATAGGGCATAACTAATTTTTTTTTTTAAAGGAGGTTAGTTTTGTGTTTGACTTTGAGTTATATGTCAATTTTGCAAAAAAACCCTATATTTTATTTCAGTTTTGATAATACAAAGAACTCTCATTGTCTATTTATCTCTCTTTTTATTTTTTTCATATAAATTTTAAATTTATTTACATTATTTACATGATGCATGTGTTTTTAATTATAATATGTATTATGTAAATATATAGTATTGTGGTTTAAATATGTATTAATGAACGATATATGTGTTTCGTTAATTACTAATGTTTTCAAACTTTGATTTTAAAACTACAGTAACATGGCTTTAGCGTAATATTATTATAATTTATGTATTGCATTTTTATCGTATATTTTGATTTTTTTTATTGTAATTTTATTTTATTTAAATATGGAATTTACTTTATTTGAACTGTTTTTTAACTAACTACTTTATCTTCTTGATCTGTCTTCATCTCACATGATCTAATATGCACCGTTTGAACTCCCAGAGGAAATATAAGGTCTTCTTGATGCAAACCTGTTGTTCCGATGTAGTCCCATTGATTCTGGCCGTCATAGAATCTCAAGTCTTCGCAATATCGATCTTTAAAGTAAACTTTTGAAAATATTATTTTCATACCATAAATTCATGCGTTATATGTTGAATAATATATTACATTTCGTAACAAAAAAAAACATACAGACTAAAACTAAGACTTGTAGGTTACCCAATATAGTCACCGGCAAGGATAGGCGGGAATCTGCACCGAATAGAAACCAATTCATATGAAAGGACTCAAGTATTTGTAACAACCCGCCCCATGGGACCCAGGCTGGCACTGCTGAGAAACGATCCCAATCCTTCACCTGTAAGCCCTAAGCTCTCTAGGTAGGTTGTTGGTGCGCTTGGCGTTCATCGAACCCAAAACATCATCCTTTAATAACCTTCCCACAGGAGAAGTTATCACCAATTGTTGTTCATACACAGCTGTAAGAACAAAAGGCTACGCAAAAGAGAAGAGTATGACGAGAGTTACAATGTAAATTTAGAAATGTTTACATGAAACCCTGGGACTCCATCAGTTAAAAGAAAAGTGACCATCCTGTAATCCGAGTGAGCTGAGGCACCATATGTTTCTACAACCGACGACATCACTTCACCTATATAATCCATAGCAAGTGTAGAGATCAAAACTAGACTCGAACTCCCTAAATATGGGATTGATCTATCTTTCCCCTGATCACTTCACCTATACTCCATAGCAAATGCACAGTCGTCTGTTTGATGTACATAGATACCTGGATAGCATAAGAGGCGAACAACTGTTGTAGGATCATTCAAGGCTCCGATATTTTCGAAGAAACCCTCATCTAAATCCAATGCCAACGCAATCAAGCCGAGAAACTTTCGACCAACGGACCTTAGAGCAGCAAATCAATATGTCAAGCACAACTAGCAAATTGATCTAGAAAAAAACTAATATAGAAGAGAGAGAAAAAATCTTGAGATATATATTAACCTCATTTACATGTAAAAGATGAAAAGAAGATATATCAAGAACACAACAGACACCTATATTGTACATTTGTAACCAGCCTATTTGTCAAAACTAACTGTCGATATTATCAACTTGAAACCTATATTCAACTTTAAGTTTTAAACCTACTATGTTCCTTGCCTCACCCTTAGATCTTTTCGTCTCTCCTCTCTTCCTTGTTTGAGTCTCTGGATTTTCGTCAATGTTGGCGAATCTATGGTGAAACCTTGGTGTCTAGGGTGTCCCTGGAGCTCAAGCGAAGAGATCTGCGATGGCTTCGTCTTTGGGTCCTTAGCCGCTTTCCCCTGTGGTCGACAGAGACTGGATCTGGGTCAGAACTAGTTCCAAGAGTTCGCCGGTGAGTTGTAGCGTCGCTGCCTCCTGCTTTCCGGTTCCTCCTCTTCTCCTGTTGACGTTCAGCATGGTGGGTCCGAGGTTAAGGTCTTTAGAGCTTCTCCACTCTGTTACAGAGTAAAGCGTTTTTGTGGCAAAACGCTGAGAACCTCTTTTCCTAGTCTCAAGCATCAGCAGGCATGGCAGTCCTTTGTTGGTGAGTAGCTGGCTCGTCTCTAAGATATGGGAGTTTTGGAAGCAAAGGTTTAGAGGACAGACCCATCGTTTCCCCCTAGATCTAAAGGGTGAGCTGTAGCCACCGTGGCCTTGCCTGTTTTGAGGAGACGTTTTGCTCCTCCTGCATCTCACCTCCATTTCAAAGCTTCCGGTGAGTTCTTTGAGACCGCTGCGGACGTATGTGCTTATCTTATTGATCGCGTGGCCGGTTTGGGGAGCGTATTGTACCGCCTGCGCTTGATCAGAATTGTGCTTCAAGCAAGTGTGTGTGTCTGTTTGTTTGGTCATGAAGTCCTATCTCCGAGTGGTCGCCAGGAAATTGTTTTCAACGCGGTCCTCCTCGACTAGCACCGGAGCGCGTCTTGCCAGCTGTCCGGTGTCGCTTAACGAGAGACCTCCGGGTTAACCCCAGTAAATCATAGCCCTTTGGACCTTCTCCTCTATCCTTCTCGGGTTTAGGAAGTGCTTTGATTTGGACCAATATTGCTGATGTTTGTTGCTGAATTGTGTTTCATTGCTTGGCTTTGTTGGACAAGCATTGAATTTGTGATGTTTAAGGTTTTTTTTAACTTTTTTGCGGCTCTAAGCATCGGTTTGGCTCTCGAGCAAACTGGATTGCAGGCTCAAACTTGTAATCAAACCATCATTATTGACTTAATGACATTTACAATTTAGCAAAAAAAAATAAGAAATACATGGTTCCAGAACATTCTTGTAGTAACATTCCATGGTTTTCCTCTATGATGGCAAGAGATCTTTTCCACACGGACACATAACCCGTGAGAGATAAGATAGAAACCGTTAAATGAAACAGAAACAGGTAGTAAAATATATATTACCTTCAGGAGGCCATTGGTTTGGATAATGTTGTCCCAGAGCTCCTTCCAAAGAGCCAAGATAAAAGCTTTCCTTAGAATCACCTAAAAAAAACAGAGAGCTAAAAAAACCTTTAGATGAACTCAGCAAAAAAAAGAAGCCATATATGCAAAATGGTATATAACATCATCACATGTGAAGGAGGTCAAGGATGGGTCGAGTTTCTCCGCATAGAAAAATGCACCGACCGCCCACAGCTAATGGACCACTCAGGTTTGCTCTTTCGGTCTGTGGGCTTCATACCGTCCGACGGGCGGTGCATTAATTTTTTCAAGGCCCGTAAGTATTGTTTACTAACCCTGCAATCACCACGTGACTTTTTTCGTGCTTTGACGTAACTCACACGATATCGCGAATCACTTTCAATAGGTCACCCGTCATTCCATTTTTCCAGCTCAAGCACGTACGCTTAACTCAGGAGGTCTAAATGAATGTATACCCAAAAAGGTAAGTGTACTTTGGTAACATAGGTAACAAAATCAATTCTCTTAAACCCTTCCACATATACCAGAAATCAGGATCTTGACATAGAAGAACCCATGTTCAAGACATGCCTTATTACAGACAAAGAACATCAAAACAGTTAAGAATTAGAACATAGAATTGTCTCAACTCTCAAGCAACAAGCATAGATCTTCTGATCACCAAGCAGAGCTATTAGTACATAAAGAAGAAGAAGAGTTTCTACTCTTGTGAAAGCAGATGATAGAGATAACAGAGAGAGAGACTACTACGGTGAAGACGAACCTTACGAATCAACTATGCTGTGGATATCTTGTTCGGCAAAGAGATATCGATGATAGGAAGTACAAGTGACGTCTCCATTTTCATAATCTCTGAGTGGTTTTGCTCTGATCTTCGTTTTGACTGACAATAAAATAGAATGCGAGTGTTGAAGTGGGTTTTAATCAAAGGCATGTTTTGTATGATACTAAAATGGGACCATAAATGCCTATTTCTATTTTGTTCTCATTGTTTGTTTAAAGTTCTTTCAACCAGGACTTGTGGTCTGGTGGTGATTAACTTGAGGGTAAAAGCCTAATACGGAGAAGAAACCATGATTCGAGTCCCGGCCAATGAAAAATTAACATTCTGGCATCGCCAAAGACCGGTGACCGACAAGTGGCAACATGTGACTAGTCTGGACCACTGTGGTCAAGATATCCATGTATAATTAAAAAAAAAAATTAGGACTTTCAAGTTAATGAGATTTATAGACAACCCTTGCTCCAGCGATGTATGTGCGTAAAGAAACTTCTTTCGGTAGAAGACATCATTTTCTACAACGAATAATAGAGAAAGTAAACTTCTTTCGGTAGAAGACATCATTTTCATCGAGGCAAGGGTATATAGAGAAGTCGGATGCGATGGTGAAGGCTTTGACACAGTTTTAGGAATTGTTTTTACTACAGATCTCTTGATGTCAATGTTCTATAGTCGGCGTAGGCGGCAAATTGGTTAAACCCAAAATAATTATAAAAAAAAATCTGATTTAAGCAGAAAATCATCCTAAACTGATTTGAAAAAAAAAAAAAGAGAGTCTCTGTAGGAGCTAGGTGTTAAGTCTCAAGGGGCCCTATTTTATAACTGTTTGAACCTTGATTTGTATTATTCTGAACATTCATTAAGGTAATTAAGAAGTAAAAAGGAATGATCCAATAAGGAAAATTTTTGTACTATTTGTTGGGTTCTCCGAGATGAGATGTCAAATAGTTTGGAGAAAACGTTTTATGAGACTTTAACTTGCTTGGCCAGTAGGGATGTCAAATGGGCGAAATGTCCATGGGTAGCTCATGCCCAAATCAATTTGGACTAATATGGACATGTCCAAATCTGTCCAGAAAATATTTTGTCCAAATAGGCGACGTCCAGATATACCCGTAGCCCAAATGCGCAAAACCACATGGACACTCGACGGCCCAAATCTTAAAAATATATAGGTTAATATATTTGGGGAAAAATCAAAATCAAAATTATAAACGGAGAAATTGATTTTGAGATTCTTCACTTTATCTTCTTCACTATCGTAGCTCAAGCTTTCTAACTTCATCCTCTTCCGTTTTCAGGTTTGTTGTAGTCTCTCTCTCGATTTAGGGATGAGTTTTCTATTATGGGTTTGATGGGGTTTGCGATTCTAGGTTTGATGGTGTTTGAGATTCTGGGTTTGCTGGTCTTGTTTTGGATGTGGCAAAGAGGTGGAATTCCACCTTCCTTTCAGATGTTATCTAGAGCCATTCCGTTTAGAGAAGCATTGCGTAATCTTTCTGAAGTATATCCGAGTTACAAGTGCTTTCCATCAGATTTGGAGTGGTCTAGAGGAGCACTCATCTGTGATTTTTTGTCCATTTGCTGAGATGACAAATCTGATATCTGGCTTATCATATCCGACTGCGAACTTTAATTTTATGCAAATCTGGAAAATAGAATGTTGGCTGAGAGCACATGAGACTTCAGAAGATGAGACAATTTGTCAAATGGTGGAAACAATGAAGCTGAAGTTTGACAAGTACTGGGAAGAATACAGTGACATCCTTTCTATTGCTGCGGTGTTGGATCCAAGGTTAAAGTTTGCTGCCATGGAGTATTGTTATGACACCTTGGATCCATTAACAAGCAAGTTGAAAGTCGATCATATCTGAAAGAAGATAAAAAAGCTATACGAAGTTTATAAGAAGGATTCTAAGAGCACTACTGCAAGCACTTCAAAAACCTCCCTGGTGAACAGTATACCAGCTGGGTATGGGGTAAGTAGTTGGTGTGTTCTTGATGTTTTTATGTTCATAATGTATGAATTTTAGTATCGGTGTGTTCTTAATGTTTTTATGTTCATAATGTAGGATTTTTATGTTCTTTTCACAAAATGCGGGAACAGGAAAGTCAGCTTTAGATGTGTACTTGGCTGAACCGGTTTTAGATATGGCTGCCTTTAAGACTCTAGATGTCTTGAGATATTGGAAAAACAATGCAACACGGTTTAAGGAGCTGTCCCGCATGGCGTGTGATGTTCTTTCAATTCTCATTACAACTGTGTCTTCTGAGTCGTCATTCAGTGCTGGAAGCCGTGTTCTTAGCAAATATAGGAGTCAGCTTCTTCCATCAAATGTACAAGCTCTCATTTGTGGAAGAAATTGGTTGCGTGGGTTTGAAGTGACGAGTAAGCTTTCTGATTTTATATTGAAATGTTCATTATATGTCTCTTTACTCGATTGCATTGTTTATATGTCTCTTTACTTGGCTGCTGTGATTTTTATACTGATTTGCTTGCATCTTTACTTGTGGATTAAACATGCTGAATGTCTCATTAGGTGATTCTGAAGATGATGAAGAAGAAAAAGAAGAAGAAGAGAATGAAGGTGAAGCTGAAGAAGAAAGTGGAAGAAAGAAGAGAAGGAAGTGAGATTAAGTGAAGGAATGAAGTTTAAGTACCTTTTGGAGTTCCGGTTCAAGTAGCCGTTAAAGTTTAAGTACCTTTTGTAAAACATGGAGTTTAAGTTTGTAAAACATGGAGTTTAAGTTTAAGTTTGTAAAACATGAAGTTTAAGTTTAAGTTTAAGACTTTAAGTATCATCTTTTAAATTGAAAATTAGACTTTTTAGAATATGTACATCTTTTAAATGACATTTAGAATCTGCACATCTTTTAAATTGAAAATTAGACTTTTTACATAAAGTAGACGTCTGGACCCCATGGACAACCCATCTGGTCATGGTCCTATTTGGTTATGGTCCTATTTGGATATAGTCTTGTTTGGGCTTCGACCAAAACCGTCCAGAAAAAAATAAGTCCATCTGGACACGCCCAAACCCACCCAGCCCGTCCAATTGACACCCTATACCTATACGAAGAGATCTTGAATAAACAAAGGAGATGGCTACCGTACAACCATGCTTCTCATTTCAGGGACTCCTTGCAAAAATAGTGTACTGACAACATATTACTAAACAGTAAACTGGCAACTAGGTTTGTAGTTTTTATCATGCTGTTGTCCAACACTGTATTCCAGTTTTGAGATGGATATTGGAAACATTGTTCAAGGTAGTGAAATATGTAATCAGTGTGACACATGGCAGTGTGTATAATCAATCTGAGTTTTTATTCACATAAATCAGCATTCCAGTTGCTATCTTTTTCAGCCTGAATAACTATAACACAAAAGTCTTTTACAAGTTTATGAAGACAAGCAGAGTAAACTGAAAAATGTTATTTATTTTGTCTGTAATTAGAACATTCAATACGTTCTCTACCTCGATGAATTTGCAGAGATCTTACAAGCAGATCTCTTGATGGATTCGATTCTTTGTAACCTAATCTGTTCTCTGAACTTTGCAATGAACTCATCAGCCTTCTTGTCCACGTCACTGATGTTCCCACAATTTATTTCCTCTTCTATCTTCTTCTCACTATGTTCACCATCTTCGTGGATTACATTTTCTGTTATCATATCTTCTTTATCCTCGGATTCTTCAGTTGCCTTGCTCCCCACGAAACTTCTTCTATCATTCCTGTTCATGTCTTCTCTGATATCTTCTTTCGTTTCCGCGATTGGATCAGACCACCAGACTTTTGTAGGAGAGTTTCTTGTCGCTGAACGTTCATCGAGTTTCATCTTTTGCTCCGACAGTTTTCTCCGTTCGCTGCTTACTCTGAGTTTACTCGGAGGCGACTTATAGTAGTCCATCGGAGGTGGTGGTGGCGGAGGCGGTGGAGGAGTATAATTCTTCTTCTGAACTGATTCTCTGTAGCTTCGGGGAGGAGGATAATCCTTTCTCGGCGCCGAGTTATAAAACGCCGGCAACGGCGGCGGTGGCGGAGGAGGAGGAGGTGACGGTGACGGGTGAAACTCCTTCTTCCTCACGGTGTCCTCAGCTCCAGACTCAGATGTAAGCTTAGGTAAAGGCGTTGAAGAAGAGGAAGATGACGTCAGATTCGCCGGAGTCTTGATCAACGGCTGAGATTCAATCTCCATCGACGATGATCTTGACCTCCACGGAATCGGAGAAGGAAGCGCATCGCTGCTGTTATCATCAACGAGAGTCTTCAAGAGCTGTCTCTTTGATCTCACACTCTCCCATCTGCCGGAATCAGAACCGCGAGAGTAGTTCAAGCTTCGAACAGGCAAAAGCAGAGGCTTTTCTCTGACACCTGAAGTAGAGAGAACGGTCTCTGGAATTTTCGTCTGGTACTTGTTCCTCCATGTCTGAATCCTACGGTGGTGGTGGTGGTGGTTGTCGAGGGAGGAATCATCGGATCCACTCTCGTGATGATCCACGTTGAAAACAGAGGATGATACTTCGAGAATCTTAGGCACATAGGGATGAGGGTTATTAGTATTGTTATTGCTTTCTCCTCCTCCTTCGTAGTTCCGGCGGCTGAAGAGGCCGTAGGAGACGGCGATGCCGACGAAAATCATATGGAGAAGCTCGAGGAGTCTGGTTTGATTAGCGAGCTCAGGCGTCTGAGAAAGGAAGACTGGTACGAGGGAGCATAAAAGGGCGAGGATTAGGGCTTTAAAGAGGAATCGAGAGTAGAATTTTCTAGGGTTTTGATCTTTTTTGTCACCCGATTGAGTTGTTTTCTTCGAGCTTCTTGTTGTTTCCACCATTAGAGAGAAAGTGAGTTGTACTTTAGGTTGGTGATGAAAGATGGTTTGAAAATACGATTAAAAGACCAAAGTTAGTGGAAGTGCTAAGACTTCGAGGTTAAGTTCTGTTTTTTTTGGGGGTTTATAAAAAATGTGAGAATAAGAAAGAGATTGAAGAGAACAAAATCTGACGTCCAAGTTGATGTGTGAATTCATTCCCAACTTTAATTTTGTGGGGTTTCTGATACTATTCTAACGTTATTTCTGATGGTTGACAGCGACTGGAGAATCGCTATGTTGAACATCCAAATGTTGATTACATTCCAACCAGGGCAAATTTCCAAAATAGCACATTTTTAAGTTTATGTCACAAAAATAGCTATCAAAAACTAAATTGACCAAAATAGCATTTTATCTTTTGAAAAAATTAAATTGTTTTTATTTTTCAAAATTTGAAATCTTATCTCAAAACTCCACTCTCTAACTATAAACCCTAAAATCTAAACTCTAAACTCTAAACTCTAAAACCCTAAACCCTAAATCCTAAACCCTAAACCCTAAACCCTAAATCCCAAACCCCACCCCTTAACTCTAAATCCTAAACCCTAAACCCCACCCCTAAACTCTAAACCCTAAACCGTAAACCCTAAACCCTAAATCCTAAAGCCCCTTAACTCTAAACCCTAATGTCTAAATTAATTTACCATTGGGGTATAAATGTATATTTATCTCTTTTGATAAAATATTAATTGCTATTTTTGTCATTTTTATTTTTAGAGGCTATATTTGTGACAAAAAAAATTTTAGTGCTATTCTAATCATTTTCTCTTTGAAGTATGCGGTTTGGGTTTTTTCTTAAATATGACTTAAAACAAAAACTGAAACACAAAACTAACTCATGATTTTTTTTTTTGGAATTTTCATTTGCCATATTCATCTCAAAAGTTTGGATTACTCACAAAAATGCTATTTATTACTTTTTTTTTTTCCGAAAATGAGTGTTTTACTCTATCATCTCATCTTCATCACGTATCCCTTATATATTAAATCACAAGTCACCTAACAAATCAAAATTTGACATATGGAAATGCTTTAAAAATAAAAAAACCAATTGATTTAAACAAAAATATTTTCGATCCCTAATTTTAAGTAACTACATCCTATTTTTTCTCAAAATATATCTCATCTACATTCACAACAGTTGACCACGATTTTAACCTGTTTTTCAAAAAAAAAAACATATTTTTTTTCTCTACTAAAATTTCAGTTTTGTTTTCCACCGGTTTCTTTAAATCATCTTTCTTTTTTTTCTGCACCAGCTCAAAACTTTTGTTATTCATTTTCTGGATTTTTACTGTAAAGTTCATCACGACAAGATTTTAGATAGCAAGGGTCGAATAAAGTTGTCTTCGATTCACTTTCAAAGCATCAAGTGGATTGTGGCAGTGGAGTTTTAAATCACATTAGGAAACTATTGATACTGGTATGGTCATTTCTGAAGAAATTGAAACTAATGATGATTTTGAATATTATTCTTTTTTCTTTTTCTTAATATATTTGACTTTAGATCATTACAGTATAGCTAACTTTGAAGCTTCCTTTATCAATTAAAACAGGTCATGAAGGTCACGGATTGGAGAGATGGGGTGGAGCATAACCAAAATTATTATCGAGGAAAGCTTATAAAACTACACTCACGCAGTGATCTTCCACTTTACTAAAGGAACAAACCTCAAGCTTTGGCCTCACGAATAAGGTTTGCATGTTTTCCACTTTTTACTATTTCTCCTTCCCAAATTTAGATTTATTGGTTAATGTTTCCTTTGCTGAAACTTGAAAACAATATTTTTCAGTAGTCATAACTGCAATTGAGTTCGACAATAACATTTTTGCAAGGTTGACTATGGCAATTTTTCACCAAGACATAACAATTCACTATAATTTTATAAAAAGCAAACTAAAGTTGTAAATAACTAAAGTTGTAAATTTTAATCTTATAAATTCAACAAACTACAAAATAAGCAATGTGGGTTAATTTTGTTTTGAATGTGTGCTTTTCAAAAAACAAATGTTAGGTAAATTAAATAAAATGTCAATGAAATCCACATTTTAAAATGTAAAAAATTGTAATAGTAAATTTATTTGATTCACCAAAACCAAATTAATATATATTAAGATAAATTAAGGGTTCGACTGGTGACCATTCTGAAAATAAGAGGAACTAATAGAAAAGGAACGTAAAGAAATAAAATTGCAGGAATGAAAGGGAATGATTGTTCTTTTTCAAATTTAACAAGGAATACTTTTGTTCTTTATTTCTCTACAAAAAAAAGAATGGTAGAGAATGATAATAAAAAATTATTCCTTGTGAATGATGATATTTTTTAGGAACGTTAGGGAATGCATTATTTCTCGATGTTCTCTGGTCACCATTCATACCCTAAGTTTTTGTTATTCCGAAAGAAATCATTGAATAAGTTAATGGATCAAGTAAAGTATTTAACTATATTTTATATTTTATTTATTTTTGAAAAATCCTACAAGCATGTACCATCTTATAATAATATGAGTTATTGTTGTACTTTTTCAACTGCTTTATTTTAATGCAACACTTCTAATATTATGTGCCATTGTTCATATAACATTTTTGTAAAAAAGTTTATTCTGATTAAAAATTATGACAATGTTTAAATAATTTAAAAAACAGTTAATTAGACCCGGCTACGCCGGGCTGTAATACTAGTTTACAATATTACCATTGCAATCAGTACACCAATCCATCATGAACAACCAATTTGAAGCTCTTAATGCACCAAAGTTTCGATTTTTACTCTTCATATCTCATTACTTATGCACACAAATTACATCTCTTTCATTTTCTCTCTATATTCATAAAAAAACCAAGATTTTGATTCTAAACTTTGTAAGGTTCAAACTCATAATTCTTGGTCATTAACAAGTGGGTTTGTATCGTGGTGAAGTTATATGTGATAGGAGAAGCTAATCAAGTTGTCTCATTGGTTGAAAGTATGAAACTAATTTTTTTTTCCAGATCTGTTTGTCAAAAGACTTCTGTGTAAGTTTTATGGCCGTAGAAGACTTATACGGAAGTCTTCTCTTCAATACATAGGTTAGTTTTGCAATTGACTTTAAGTGTGTTTTTAGAGACGGCTTCTTTGGAAGTCTTCCAACTTTTTTTTGTTAACACCAAAATCTCGAAAATACCAGAGAAGACTTCCTAGTAAGTCGTCTAGGATACACAAGTTAGTTTTGCAATTGACTGGATTATGTCAGAATTTTGACTTTCTCTAAATAACTTAGACAGAAGTCTTCCCTGTAAGTCTTCCGAACTCTCGGTAGAAGTCTTTTCACTGTCGATGAAAGTCGTCTCGGGTTATTTTTGCAATTGAAAAATAAAATTTAAATATTTAATTTTAATTAGACGAATTCCATGTAAGTCTTTCGGACTTTGGGTGGAAGTCTTCTCACTGTCGGTGAAAGTCATCTCGGTTTATTTTGCAATTGAAAAATAAAGCTTAAATATTTAATTTTAATTAGACGAATTCCATGTAAGTCTTCCGGGAGACGACTTACACGAAAGTCTTCCAGAATTTTATTCTAAGATTCTGGTCAAACCTTGGTTATCACAGAAGAATTTCTGGTAAATCTTATGTCGGAAGACTTACATCGAAGTCGTCTAATTAAAATTAAATATTTAAGTTTTATTTGTCAATTGCAAAAGACATGAGACGACTTACATGAAAGTCGTCTAGATAAATGTAATTTTTAAGTTTAGTTTTTCTAGTGGACGACTTCCATGCAAGTCTTCTAGAAAAAAATCAAATTTCTGACACAGTTCGGTCAATTGCAAAACTAACATATTTATTCTAGAAGACTTACCGGTAAGTCTTCTCTGGTATTTTTGAGATTTTTTCAAAAACAAAAGTAAGCCGATATTTACAAAGGAAGACTTCCAAAGAAGTCTGTTGTAGAGACTTCTATAGAAGTCTTCCTTTGTAAATTTTCAATTTCAAAAATGACCTAAATGGAAGACTTCCTGAAAGTCTTCTGGCAGACGATTTTTGTGGAAGTCTTCTACGTCAATGTTTCATAAACTTTCATTTTCTCAAAAATTATAAATGCTTTTTAAAATTTTCTTGGTGATTCATGTATATTAATCGATATTAGGGTTCCTGAATAAAATTCATCACTTAATTGATTTTAATTATGAGGTTAGCAACACTCATGTTTATTAATGTTTTTAGCTAGTTCGAGAAAACTCTCACGTTATTTTTTGTAAATTTGTTAAGTAACTTTAAGATATTTTTTAACTTTCAAAAGTGTTAAGTAACTTCAATATTATCAAGTTATATGGTTTAATATGTCTTCTTAGATCATAAGATATACTTTTTAATTTTCATGAGATTTAAATTTTTAATTTTCACTTAAATTTCCCGCCTAAGTTTTAATTTCCCTCTTAAATTTCCTGTTTATATTTTATTTTTCCGCTTGAAATTTAAGTCTTCTGAGAAGATAAGCTTGAAAACAAAATTTATATGTTTTAGAAGATTCTATCAGAAGACTTCCATATTTTCAATTTTCCCCCATCAAAATATTTTTAAATAAAATTTATAAAGTATACCTAAGATCTACGGTATGAGAAGATTTCCTCCCAAAAGACTTATAAAGCCTCCAGAAAACTTCCAAGGGTTATATTCGTAAAAGACATTCTGTCTTTTTTTGTCATAAGGGATACTTGTAATTTCACTAGTTTTTTTGTGTTACTTTTGCGTTTGATTCAAGTTGGGGGTACTCGAAAACCCCAAACTTCTAGTATATATTAAGTATATATGGGTGTTTCATTTTATTTTTGGTATTATGGGTATTTTTTAAGTTTCAAATTTTAGTTTTTGGGTATGGTTTTGGGTTTCGGATAAAAAATTTGATTTTCAAAAATATAATTCGGATAATCAGATAAAACTTCAGATATATTTCATGTTTTTGGATCAGATTTAAAATAAAATTTCTCATATTTTTCGAGTATTTAAATATTTTCAGATATTTTCTGTGTGTTTTAGGTTTTTTTTTTGGACCCGACATGACCCGAACCGAACTCGATCTGTAACCGAGCCGAATCCGAATCGACAAACTCTAATTACCCTATTTGGTCCAACTATCTAAGACCCGACCCGGATCCGAGAAGATCCGAACCGACCCCGACCCGAGAATTTCAAATTACCCTATCAAGTCTTAAACTCTTAGATCCAAAGGATCTGGACCCACAACGACCCGATCCGAACCTGACCCGAAGACCCGAATGCCCATGCCTACTGTTGAGTGCATCACTTGTGTTTTTTAGAAGACTTCTACATGTACAAAGTGAATATCAACTAGTCGACCTTATTAGTAAGAACTAATCTAACCCATCTCTACATTTTTTTATATTTTCTTCTAAAATAAATAAATGGGTTACCCTAGAATAGCACTAAAAAATTTTATGTCACAAATATAGACTCTAATGATCAAAATGACCAAAATGTTTCATTAAAGAGGTAAATATACATTTATACCCCTAGAGTTAACTAATCCAAACCTTACGGTTTAGAGTTAAGAAGTGGGAATTTGGGATTGAGATTTAAAATTTTATAAAATAAAAAATAAATATTAAAAATTTTAAAATAAAAATTAAAAAAATAGTTTCAAAAAGTATTTTCGAATTACAAAAAGAAAATTTGAAAAAAAATACAAAAATTTTTTGAAAAAAATATTTTTTTTAAAAAAATTATAACAAAATTTCGAATTTAAAAAGATATAATCTAAAACTATTAAAAAAAAATTTATTTTTTTATTTTTTTTATTTTTTAATATATCTAGGGTATTAGGGTCTTTTTACCTATTAAATGAAACATTTTTGTCATTTTTCTCCTTGTGATCTATTTTTGTGATCAAAACTTGAAAATTGTCTATTTAGAAGAATTGCCCTAAATAAATTATATTATAGAAGTTGATTTACTTCATTCTATGTTATTATATATAATCTTTGTATTTTAGACAGAAATATAGAAACGATTTGAAAATTGTCTAAATCTTTTTACCTGAAAACTTTCCTAACATCTTTGAAGATGAAAATATTAATTTTGTTAGTTACTTTCGTTGATATAGTTTGGTCATTTTTGAAGGTTCATCATATTTAACATATTTGAGTAAATACCACCTAGTGTACATTCATTTTTTTCTCTGAAAATGTTCAATTATATTTGTGTACTAGGTTATCTCATGTGTCAATTAAATTTTCATTTGGACAAATCTTCAAAATAGCACATTTCTAAGTTTATGTCACAAAAATAATTTTCAAAAATTAAAATGATCAAAATAGCATTTTATCTATTGAAAAATTTAAATTTTTTTTATTTTTCAAAATTTGAAATCTTATCCCAAAACCCTACTCCCTAATTCTAAACCCTAAAACCTAAATCCTAAACCCTAAACCCTAAATCCTAAACCCCACCCCTTAAATCCTAAACCCCACCCTTTAACTCTAAACCCTAATGTCTAAATTAATTTACCATTAGTGTATATTTATCTCTTTTGATAAAACATTAAGTGCTATTTTGGTTATTTTTATTTTTAGAGGCTATATTTATGACAAAAACTTTTTTAGTGCTACCCTAGTCATTTTCTCTTTTCATTTTCCTATTTGCCATATTGTTAAATGCTTATACCCCAACTAAATTTCATTAAGCTTTTTAATGCTCAATTTTTTTTGCTATCCAGTCTAATGCCCCAACTAATTATATTGTTAATACACAAAATTTTAAAACTGGGCCCCTTTTAATACCCAAACGTTGTTTATTTATAAATTTCAAACCTAATTTTATTTTAAGATTTAAGAAAGAAGGTAAATAAATTAGGGATAAAATTTTCAATTTTAATTTTGAAGGAAAATAAATAAGTTTGTTTCCTATTTCAGAAAACAAACTAAATTCACTATTTAAAAATTAAAAAATTTATTACAAAATCTAAGATTATAAACAATTTATTTACTCTTATTTCTCAAACAGAAATAAAATTAGAATTTTCTGAGATATTTTAAATTTTGTCTGAAATTTGTTACTATTTTAATTAAAATAAACAAAATCTGGGTATTGAAATTTTATATATTAAAATGAGAAAATAATTAGTTGGAAATTAAATTGGATAACAAAAAATTTTGTGTATTAAAAATCTTAAGAAAATGTGGTTGAGATATTCTTATAGAACTTTTTATAAAATAAAACACACCCATCTTCGATTATATAATTACTGAAAATGACAGAAATTATGAAACAGAAAAGTACGACCATCGCAAGCCGATAAGGTTGGTCGGCTAAAGCTATAAAGATAGCAGATTACTGAAATTGTTAAATGTAAAGTGTATAATTAAGGCGTAATTAGTTGGTAATACAAAATATTTAAGACAATATTGGAGAGGTGGGTCGCGTAGGCATATTGGACCTAGGAAGAAGAATATGGATGGAATTTCTTCTTTTGGTCTGTAAACGCTAAAGCTTTTTCTTACGCATCACCTGTCTGGAAACATTTTACCAATACTTTTTTGGTTTTAAAACGATACTAGATTTTGACCCGCGCTTGGGAAGCACGGATTAATTTTTGATTTATTTTTAATAATTATGAAATTCCGGTTTTGAATCATATAATTTTGATGATTATATGAAAAATATACCTGGTTTGCATAGGCACTATTGGTTTATATGAAATTTGATCATGTGTTTGTGTTTTTGTGGAATTTGTTTGAAATCTATTTGAATATTAATTTGTGTTTATAAGTATAGAAATTTGAAAATGAGGTAGATATATTGTTATCAGCAAATATTTTTGTTACATTTACTTGTATGTATATCAACTACCAAACTACCCAAATATAAACCCAAGTAGTAAAAATATTAGTTTCTCAAAAAAAAAGTAGTAAAAATATTCTTTTTTTATGTTTAATAGTATCTATATTATAAATATAAACAAAATTATCAATTTGAGACATATGTTTCATTATTAAAAGTTAGTTTAAATAAGTGTTTATTTATGTATTTAATGGTCCTAAGTTTCTGGGCTTTTTCATAATTTAAATTTAAAATGGGTCTAAATTTAATTTTGTTTAAATTATGTTCCGGCCCAACCCCAGTCATCAAATTCTCTCTGCCGACAACAAAGAGATAAAGACTTCTTCCTGTTTATATCGAAAGTTTAAAAAAAATCTCCGACGGCGATACATTATTTCGTAGGAGTTCACCGCCGAGTGGTTCCTATAAGATCTGAACCGGTAAATCTTCTCTCCCTTATTTCTTCTTCATACCGCTTAAAGAAAGTTCTACTTTTCCATTTTTTATTTTGTAAAGAGGGATAAGCATCAGTGAATCATCGGGTATTTGAAGGAAAGCAAAGAACCGTGCTAGCCAATTCATCCATGTAAGTCTTTTTGCATGAGGCATAGCTTTTTCGTACCCTTTAAAAAATATTAATGAAAATATTTCTGTTAGTGTATTTCTTTAAAATAAAAATAAACATAGAGATCTATAATCGCAAATCTATAAAGAGGAAAACACACTTACATGTGCATTCGATAGGATTACTTCCAGTGAATCACCAGCAATTTTATTCCTTTGTCTCCACTCACTTTCACTTGTACACGTCAAACAGTCTTGTGTGGTTCGACGTCTTTCAAGAAGGACATCTGAATCGAGATGGTCAGTTAACCATGTTTTTGGAATAGTTTGTTTGCTTCTTTTTTCTGGCGTTTTTTTTTTGTTTCGATAGAGTTGAAGTTAAAAGGGTATCAAGATGGTCAGTATTTATAATAAGACAGGTTTCTAGTCGATGCAGGTTAAGTGAAGCTCGGATAGAATATTTGGTAATCAATGTAGGTTACCAAAAATCTTGGTAGAGAATATAAGTAGAATTGATTAGATATTTTGTTTGATAGAAATAAGGAAAATTATGTATTTCTGTCATAATAAAAAAACTTGTAGACCAAGTTATTTAATTATTTTGTGTTTTTTAGTTTGATAATCGTATATATTGTTAACAACAAATCTAAGAATATATCTAGTTAGCATATTCACACTATATTCGTTCTTGTTTACATATTTTGTTACGATTTTAAATTTTAAATCTTAAAATTGTGATATAGGAACAAACCTTATCGTTTAAATTTGTGATTAGAAACACTCTTTTTCAAATTGTACCATTTTTTATGTATTTGAAGTTAATCGTATTTATTGTATAACATAATATGTGATGAATCCGTAAATATAACATCATGTATAACATAATATGTGATGAATAATGCGGTATGATCGTGTGAACTATGGTGGTTTAGGTCTTTAATACATTCATGTTTGATTTTTTAATAAGTGATATTTCAAGAAGTGTGTCGACATATGAGTTTTTTTTTCAGGAAGAGAAGACATGCAAGGACAACATGAGACCATCCAAGAAGGTTTTCGATTTTAACAAACAGAAGTTGAGCAATCGCATGATGAAGTGTAATTCGTATAAGTTTCATAAGTGTAATGTTTTATAATCTTGATATTAATGTGACATGTTTAGAAATCGTTGTGGCTTATAGTTTTGGTATAATGTTTTAGTAATCGATTTAAATGGTACAAATTTAAATAATGTAAACCGATTTTCTGGTTAGAGTAAAAACAGGATACATATATAAGGTTAAATGTTGGTCACATGTTGTTATAATATATATGGGAAGACCAAAATATAATAAAAGTAAATGGTCCAAACAACTTTCATAAGTAGATTTATTAAAACTCCTTCTCTTTTAATAGTATTGATAAGTACTAACCAAATCGATTTAAAATAAATCAGGCGTAGGTCTTCGTAAAACGGCTCAGGTGATTCAGTTAGGCATAGATCCTCACAAGACAGGTAGTATTGTCGGTTGTCGAATCGTCTATGTAATCTTTCTTATAATTATAGTATCATAATAAATCAGCGTAAAAATATATACTAAGTTTAGTTCACAACTTTGGAAGACCCTAAATAAATAACAGTTTTATTTCTTTTATTAAGAAGACCAAACTTGTCGATAAGGCATATATACCCTTTTATACATAATAAAGTTTAAAAATTCAAAACGGGAGCAGCAAAAACGAATTTATTTTATTCTTTTATGTTTTTGTATTAAAGCTTCAACATAGAACGTTTAACTGTTATCAGGTCCGGGCTACGGCATAGGCAAAGTAAGAACTCTCGTCTAGGGTCCAGATGTTAATGTTTTCGAGGTTTTTAAGCTTAAGAAAAATGGTCCAAAAACAATTTGATAAAATTCCCAGAACGAACAAAAATTCAGTATAGTTGTCTTTTTGGTATAAAAAAATTTATGTCCACTTTTTCTCTCTTTTACCTTTTCCAAATTTAAAGTTAATGAAATAAATATTTTTATGAATCAAAAAAATTGTAAAAAATGAAAACAATTGATAAAACACCCATATACACAAACTGATATTTCTTTTTGGTTGAAAAACTTGATAAAATAAAATTTAAAATTATGTTCTACTAAAAATAGAATTCATCTTCTACGGAAAATGAGTTAGTAGAAAGTGAATTCTAGATTAAACAAATTCGTCTACTTTTTTTAGAACGAACAATCTACTTTTACTTAAAGTTCTAAATAAAGAGAAAGTGAATTTTACTAATTGTAAAAATAGCTACTTTTCTGTAGAATGCATCTTTTACTTTTATTACGTATTTTACAACTCCCGGAATGTGAAATTTAAACATTACTCTGACGGCTACATGAGGTAGAATCTGCTAATATAATTTTTGTCTTTGTTCTACGCAATGTAGAAATGGCCTTTTACGTATAAGAAAACCTGATTTTTGCAAAAATTTAGGAAATTTCAGTTAAGAAAATATTCTAAAAAAATTTGAAATATTCCAACTTCCTAAAACGTGTATATTTGGTCACAAAAATATTCTAAAAATATTTATAACCTATGTGCTTGTCTAAAATGTTACAAACATATATTTTTGATTTTTGATATGTTTACAAACATATACATATATATATATATATATTCAACGTTTTTTTATATATTTACAAACATATATCAAGTAAAATTTATTTATGTATAATTGTTTATATTTTATTAATATATTTATTTATAGAATTATTTGAAATTCAATTGTATATATCACGGGGAATATATAAATGTTATTGTCCATGCTATGCATGAGAATATTTTATTTTTCATTAACATTATATATTAAAAGTAATAAATGAATTAAAACATATAAGTATCGTAAAAATATTAGTATATAAGTGTTACTTATTATGACTGTTTAAATTATAAAATTATTTATCAAAATATGATTAAACATTTAAAATATTTAATAAAATTTTAATATATTTAAATAATTTATAAAATACACTAAAAATTAATGAATATCGACCAAAACTTTTAGTCGATATTTTGAAAATATCTGTAAATTTAAATGTACAGTTTATAAAAAAATATTATTTTTTTGTGTGCTCTTTATTTTAGTTAAAATTTTATTAATATATTCATTTCTTTTTATTAATGTATTTATTTATATAATTATTTTGAATTCAATTTTTTATATCAAAAAAATTATATTAATATAAAAATGTTAAATATATTAGTTTTTATTAATTTTTATTAATGTATTCTAAAATGTTGACTTAAAATTATATATATAAATATATATTTTTAATTCGTTTTAAATATTTAAATACTTTTAAAATGTATTTATTTGATTAATTTGATTAATCAAGGGTTAGTTTTGGGATTATGAAAAAAAATATACTAAAGGAACAACTTAATGATAGTATTATACCAAAGGGACAACCATGCTGAATTTTTATTCCGTTTTGGTAATTTTTCCAAAAAAATTCAGGTCATCTAATATATTAAAAGAGGAGTACAAAATAAAATTACCGTTTATTTTTGCAAGTTATTTACACTCCAATACCACTTATGCATTCAATGAACTTATCTTTAAGTTTCTTTTGTCTTTTACATATTAAAAAATATAAAAAATGTCCAAAAGTTAAAATTAACTCCACAAAATATTTCTAATATCAAGGACATTCCAAATTAAGGCATCCCTAATTTATTGCTATCAAATTAACTTAAAAAAATCAATATTTTGTATATAATATATATTCTTGATTAACCATATATAGAAGATAAACAATTAAGTATTATAAAACCTAAAATAAAAATGAACAACGAGATTCTTTTCATATATATAATATCAGATATATAAAATAATGTCAAGTTTTCAATTAAAATCGTTAATAGAATATTTGAAACACGAATATTCTTTTTATAAAACTACTTCATAGTAGAAAATTAAATGTTCTATTACAAAATAATAATATATAATCTTAACTAACCAAATATGATATACTCTAAAATGTTTTAAATTAATGCTGAATATTTTATCGTAAATGATTTTATAAATTAAAAATGTTTTAAATTAATGTGAAATATTTTGTCTAAAAATAGAATCCAATACCTAACTATTTATTCCTAAGAATTAAAAATATTTAAAACATGTGTAAATAATCAATTAACATCACCAATTGGAAAATTATTATGTTAAATAAAAATTGATTATAAATATGTATTTTTACGCACATTTACATTATTGATTCTATTGGAAATTTAATATAACAAGACAAATATATATAAAATTGTATAATATTCTTGCTGTTGAAAACACAATAAAATTATTGTTGATCTCTTTTATCAAATTGTGTGTTTAAAAACTACATATTAAACACTTATTTAATATTGGTAAGTTTTTAATATATATATATATATATATATATATTCAATCTTATAAAATAAATTTTGGACAATAGAAAAGTTGAAGAAAATAGATGTACGGGTGTGCAAATCAAAATCTAGTTTACCTTTAAAGAAAAGGGCCCAAAATTTTTATTCTGAATAGAGCCTTTAATAAGGATGGGCCGTCCCTGACTGTTATATATGAATGTCAGACTACTCCATAAACAAACTTTTTATTTATGCTTCTAGTTTCAATAACAGTGGTATTAGGGGTGGGTGTTCGGATACTCTTTCGGGGTTGGATCGGATATTTCAGGTTTTTGGGTATTTTGATACATGGGTATAGAACCCGTTCAGGTATTTTACATTCCGATCGGGTTCAGATATTTAAAGTTTGGGTTTCGTTTATTTTAGGTTTGGTTCGGATATTTAAATTTTGAAAGAAAAAACAAATTCTCCATTGCTTAAAATTTTTTGTATTTTTAAAATATATTTTTAATATAACTGTTTTTCTAAGTTTTAATAGATTGAACGATTAATAGGTTTAGATATACGATTTTAAAAACAAAAAGACACTAATTTGGTTATTGTTTTGAGTTTTTGGATGCAACGTTTGTTAATACACGAAGCAAGATCTTGAAATGCATTTTGATTGACTAGCAAATGGTTGTGTCAATAATATATATATTATCTTATATTTAGCCGCGTGCATCATTAATATAAATATTTTGAATTAAATAAGAGAACTAAATTAAAAATATAGGATGAAGTATACAAATGTTTGGATATCCATTCGGGTTTGGATATTATCTGCTCAGGTTTGAATATCCAATCTCTCCTAACTCAATATCCGTTCGGTTATATCTCAGGCATTATATTCATCATGACTGAGATATAATGGTTCTTAATCATTTTATTATTTAAATAAATGAAGACATTATTTTACCTTCGCAGCTTTAAGTCTGATGATTAGTCAAACAAATGAACAATCACTGAAATATGTAAACGAAAATTATCATCAGCACATCATTTTTTGAACCAATTTGATTGGGCTGTGGACTCACTGGTCGGCTACATTTATTATCTCTCAAGCTTTTTCCTTTTACTCTATACTTCAAATTCAAGGAAACATTTCTGCAACTAATGGAGATGACAAAAGCCCTTTCTCAAAAAAAAAAAAAAAACTAATAGAGATGACGTATAGATGAAACCAAGTTTAAGTTAATGTCTGATTTAAAACCATTAGCTTAAACTTATAGCAAAAGATAAAAAAAAAAAAAAAAAAAAGGACCAGCGTCTTTAAGTATCATGCAGTCAAAAAAGAGTCTGATGCGTGCATATATTGTCGCTTTAGTTCTCAATGCTGAAGAGGTTCTGTCATATTCAAACATAGTTGCCTTCTTTCTGTTGCAAAACTAAAGCGATGACATGTTTTTTTGTTCCAGATCATAAAATCTCAACGCAGTATGACACATTCAGAAGTAGTTATAGCTAGACGGGCTGTAGAAGAAGGACGTGGTTTAGTTGTTATCGTTAACAAAATGGATTGTCTAAGAGGGAAACAAAACTCTGAGATGTACAAGAAAATCAAAGAAGCTGTTCCCATTGAAGTTCAGGCAGTTATTCCACAGGTTATCTGATCTGTCATTACTCCTTAGTAATAATTGAAAGAAAGAAACCGATCTTTTGTGAACTCTTGAGGTTCTTGAGCGATGAGAAACATAATGTTTTGGTTACAGATTACAGGAATCCCTGTTGTGTTCACCTCTGCATTAGAGGGAAGAGGACGTTTACAAGTAATGAACGTTTACAAGTAATGAACGAAGTCATTGGCACATACACGAGATGGTGCTCTAGACTTTCACTGGTCGCCTCAACCGCTGGTTAATTAAGGATGATGGAATCACAAAGATATTATATCAATCATTAATATCCTGTTAAATAATTGTAACTTACATATCCCATAGAAATTCATAGTCTATTAACATTAAAAATGAAAAACTCGAGTTTGAACTAATATGTGAAATCATATTTACCTTCCCCAATACTAAGGTTGGGTACTTTATCCGATATCCAAAACCGCATTCGAATTCGATCCAAAAACTCGAACCGGAATCCAAATTGAAGTAATAAAATACCCGAGTGGATATTGAGTTAGGAGAGATTAGATACCTAAACCCAAACAGATAATATCAGAACCCGAATGGATATCCAAAGATTATCAAAGATATGTATACTTGATCTTATATTTTTTAGTTTATTTCTTTTATTTTATTCAAAATAATTGTATTAATGCTACATATAAGTTTATATCAGATAATATATATAATTATGGATTGTTATTCACTTAAAAAACATGTCAAGCTTTGTTTTGTGCATTAACAAAAATTGTATCCAAAATTTTAATTATAATAAACAAATTAGTGTCTTTTTAAAAGAAAATTATCTTCAAAATTATTAATCAGTTATTCTATTAAACTTTTAGAAAACTCAGTTTAGTTAAAGGTATATTTTTAAATACTAAAAACCTTGAGCAATGAATATTTTCTTTTAAAAAATCTAAATATCCAAACCCGATCCAAAATAACAGAATCCGAACTAAAAAACCCAAACCAGATCCGAAGATTAAAAATAACCGAACGGATTTTATATTTCTATACCGAAATACTCAAAAATTCAAAATATCTGATCCGAACCCGAACGGATAGCCAAACATCCACCCTTACCCAATACCGTTAGATGAATATATAAAAATATACAACAAAGAAAAATTAACTAATCTTAAATACTCAAAGTGTTAAAGACAACAAATTAACAAACACAAGTATTTTCAGATTAAGAAAACAAACTTAAATTAAAAGAAAATAAAGTACAAAAAATTTTAAAATAAAATTTATCACTTCAATGTAACTAAAAACAATTTTCAATTACTTAATAATCAATTCAACTAATAAAATTCAAAAACTAAACATTATTCATATTAGTTTATTAGTGAACTATTTCTAAATTATAAAAATTAAAACATTTTTGATAAAGAAAACGTAACGAGGAAATAAAACCGTCTTCCTCTCCCCAACAGTCCATTTCATGTTCTGTAGCCTTCATACTAGAGTTTTAGGCAAATGAACAAATACATAATTACAAGATGATAATCCATGCTTTGTGCGGAATAATGTTTTTTTTTAATATGTTGTATTTAAATATTATAAACAATTCATATTTTGTTATCAATCACTTTTTTTACGATTGATTAGGGATAGCATTCGAGTATCATTTGGTTCGGTTAGGTACTGTTCGTATCTTTGCGGGTTTAGTTCAAAATTTTGCATGTTCGGTTTAGGTTTAGGTTAGAATAACTCATTTATTTTTATTTTTAAAGTAAAGTTCATATATACTTTAAATTTATAAAAATCTAAAAATAAAAATAATGTATAGCATATAAATTTGAATAATGTATGTTAAAATATTTAGACTTGACATAAAAATTAGTTTAGCTTAAATATTTGTATAGAAAATCAAGTGATATTTTCAGTATTTTTGATATTTTGAGTAACGTTTATCTATTTTAAACATATAGTTTTCACTATTTTTATATTTTTAAGTATTTTGCACAATTTTAAAACAACTTATGTATTTTGTATATTCTTTTAGATATTAAAATTGTAAATAATTTAATATATTTAAGTATATAAATTTGGTTCAAATAAACTCTGATACCTCAAATATTTCGATTCGGATCGGGTTTAGATACCAGAATTTTCGGATTGGATTTGGTTCGGTTATTTGGATTCGGAATTTTACGCAACCTTATACTTTTTATTGTAACATAATTTTAAACGAAACCGATGATGGTTCATATTTATTTTGAGTATGCAACAATTTTTAAAACAAAACACTTTCTACTGTGTATGTGGTCTATTTAGTTAATCATTCAAGACCCATTAAAAAAACGATGAGCTGAACTAAAAAAATGTTACCAATAATCATAAATTTTATGTGAGACTTTTAACTATTTTTAATAATTTATAGTCGTTTTAGAAAATTTGAAATATAACATATAAGAAAAAATATAATTTTTAATTATATATTTAATGTAATATATAATTTTTTATTGCATATTTAATATATATAATTATATAAATAAAACAAAATAAATAGATTATAAAAAATTGCTATTAAATATTTATTATTTATAATCATTAATTATGATATATATGTTAATCATATTAGGTAATTTTGTAGTTTTTGTTTAAAGAAAGAATTGTATTCTACTAATTCATTTAATAGTTAGTTTAAAAAAACATAATATATGTGTAGATAGATCAACCTGTTTTTTTTAACAATTCTGAAAATAATTTTCATATATGACACATGGTCACCAAAAAATGTTGTAATACTCCATAATTAATATATTGAAAATTATATTACATTTAAATACTCAAACAAAAAAAATACATCAAAATTTATTTAAAATATGCAAAAAACCGGGCGTAGCCCGGAAAAAAGTCTCTAGTGTATATAACCATTGCTTTTAACTTGCATGATTGCATCCGAATTTAATTTTATTAAGCCAATGAATGCACAAATAGAACGAGTGATATTCAAATGTTTATTTTTACTTGGTTTCTGTGTCATACACATTATTATAATCCTAAACCATCCCGGTTCTTAACATCCAATACAATGGTTATCTCCCCCCGGTTATTGAAACTAAAAGAGCTTCACTTGCCAGTGTAACGAGGCTTACGTTTCTCAGCAAACGCAGCTAATCCTTCCAGACGATCTTCAGTGTTTAGAAGCTTCTGATAACACATCTCCTCTAGCTCTAATCCTGAAGCCATATTCGTCTCTATTCCTTCATCAATCGCTTTCTTCGCCATCTTTATCGCCATTGGACCTTTATTATTTATCTGCTGAGCCACTTCCATTGCTTTCTTATGAGCCTCACCCGCCGCAACACAGAAGTTAACTAGCCCTACACGACAACAACAACAAAAAAGAGAGTATTAAGAATCATCCTCTATTTGGTGGATGTATGTCATAAAAAACAAGTTCACAATTCAACTTTAATAGTCACAGACCTTTCTTTGCAGCTTCTCTTGCATCAATCTTTCGACCTGTGAATATAAATTCCTTTGAAACTGATCTTCCAACCAGCCTTGAGAGTCTCTGTGTCCCACCAGCACTGAATAGAAGCCGAGAGAAAGAAGAAATCATCAGAAGATTGATAAAATGGGGAGTCATGGATGGAGCTTATAGTATATGTACCCAGGGATTACAGCGAGTCCTGTTTCAGGCAAACCAAATACTGCATTTTCGCCTGAAATATTCAGAACATTAACAAGAATTGGAGAATATAGCAGAAAGACTCTAAATAAGAAAAATGATGACATGTGAAAATAGAATACCACAGATTCGAAGATCACAGGATAAAGCCATTTCGAGTCCACCTCCTAGTGCCACACCTTCTATTGCAGCAATAGTTGGGATACTCAATGCCTAGAATACACAAGCCACTATAGCATGAGGAGAGCCAAATCCTAGAGCATTTACAGAGAAGTAAAGTAGCACATGAAGCTAATAGTTCCATCTCACTAGAACCATTTATACATTCCTCTTCTCTTTTATAAGTTTGAAGACTAATAAATTTTCCATATCTTGATAAAGTAAAAGTAAGTTTACAAATGTAGTCGATTTGAAAAAGAGTTTGTTGAATAGGGATTAATACCTCTATGAAGGAGAACATGTAGCGCAAGGAGTTGACATATGTGTGAACCTCAGATGGACTCATAGTTCTACGTTCCTGACATGAAAAATAAATAAGAAAAAAACATACAATTTTTTTCAAGCATGGGTAACCAACCCAACCCTATTGAATACGAACGTTCCAGACGGAAATGAGAGAGAGTGGGGCAAAACTACCTTGAGATCTGCACCTGCACAGAAAACTCCTGGAACCAGACTTGTGATCATCACAACTCTAGCGGAACTATCCTGATGTATGGTCTCAAATGTGGTCTGGAGACCTTTCAGCATCTCTTTATTAATGGAATTTTTGGCCACAGGCCTGTCTAGATTGACCTCGACAATCCCTGTAAATCACTCACAAACTCACATAAAGCACTGCATTTGCCATCTTTCCTTTAGGATATTTTTGTGCAAACACAAAAAGGTCACCAGACCAGACATTAATCCGACAGTAACAATGCTCAGACATCCAAAAACACAAATAAGAAACAAAACGTGACTCAGATTTTCAGGACAATATCAAATTCAGACAAGATTCATTGGTGACTAAAAGGTTTAACTAGAGAAGCAAATAACACATCCAACGGTATTAACTAACCCTAACAATAGAACCCAATAAACACACACCTATTCGATAAGGGAAATTTTACCAGAATCGGAACCAGAGAGACGGTTAAGCTTGACAGATTCAGGCGGGGCGGTTTCAATGATGAGAGTCCGGCAGGTCTGAAGCATGCAACTTCGGCTAAGGGATCGTTTTCCGGCTAACTGGAGCAAACTATCACGGCGGAGATACTTGACAAAGCTCATCTTCACCGTCTCTTACTCCAAAGTTTTGATTTTGTAGAAATCTTTTTTCCTGGTAAATTGAAAATGACAGACTTTACATTCCTGGTTCTGTCAGTCCGTAGTGGTCAATGCTTATCCAACCAAACAAACATGTACTTCGATCTGATTCTCAATCTTTCTTTTTGGGTTTCCGGTTCTCTTTATATTGTGTAATCTAACTAAAATTGAATCCGGTCTGATCCGGTTTGTGTTATCTACCAAGTTTTTGTTATTACCAGGTAAGAACATATAAAGAGAGGGAAACAATCTCATGTATATTAATCATTGAGCATTACAACATGTTTTTGTAATCACGTGTCATGAGTATTACAACATGTTTTTGTAATCACGTGTCATGAGTATGACTCTTGGAATTCTTAGAAAATAAGTTAGTTCATGTAAACATATATTATGTTTTTTATTAAACTAACTATCAAATTAATTAGTCGTGTACAAAAGAAAATTTTTTTTTTAAAATAAAAACTATTGAATTACCTAATATGAATAATATATATACGACAATTAATAATTATGAATAATACATATTTGATAATAATTTTTGTATCCTCTCTTTTTTTGTTTAATTTTATATTATTAAAATAAATTAAAAAATTGCATTAAGCATATAATAAAAAAAATTTATATTTTTTCTTATATGTTATATTTTGAATTAAAAAACTATAAATGACTAGAAATGATAAAAGTCCCACATTAAAAATTTTGCGATCAATAGTTTAACATTTTTTGGTCAAACAAGATACAAATGATCATATATCGTAGGAGTGGGCGTTCGGATACATGTTCAGGTTCGTATCGGGTATTTAGGATTTACAGATAAATCAGTAAAAAAGTATAGAAACCATTCGGGTATTTTTACATTTCGGGTCGGGTTCGGGTATTTTATGTTCGGGTTCAGATATTTTGTGTCGGGATTGGATATTTAAATTTTGAAGAAAAAATAAATAAATTATTCATTGTTTAAGTTTTTTTATTTAAAATATACTTTTAACTTAACTGGTTTATTAATTTTTTAAAAATTAAACTATTAATAGGTTTGGAGATAAAACTTTTAAAATAGAAAGACACTAATTTAGTTGTTGTTTTGAAATTTTAGATGCAATTTTTGTTAATGCAAGAAACAAGAGCTTGAAATGTATTTCCAATGAGTAGCAAATGATTTTACCCGTAATTATATGTATATTGCCTAATTTTGAGCAATGCGCATCATTAATATAAATATTTTGAATAAAATAAGAGAAGTAAACTAGAAATATAGGGTTAAGTATACTGATGTTTGGTTATCTTCGGGTATGCATTCGGGTTCGGATATTACCCGTTTGGTTTCGGATATTACCTGTTTGGGTTCGGATATCCAATGTCTCCAAATTCAATAACTGTTCGGATATTTTTCTGCTTCAGTTTGGATTTTCGGATCGGATTTAATACGGGTTTGGGTATCGGATAAAATGTCCACCCTAATAAATCGTATAAATCTTATTAGTAGATATTCATATTATATATATTAATATCATTTGAAATAAATTATATACTGTATAAAAATATATAAATATGTTAATTTCAAAATTTTTCAGTGAAAAATTATTGAGATCTTAATATTTTAATTTTGAAATTTGGATTGAAAAATCTCACACTAAAAGTTTTGTGATTAACGGTTTAAATTTTTGTTACAGAAAATATACAAATGTTAGAAAAATTATATGAGTAGGAAGTGTCAATAATAAATATTTATATTAAAATATACTATGTATCTATGTCAATATCACTAAAGTTTAATTTATACCATATAAAATAAATAAAATGATTGTTTGATTTATTTACCAAACACATGATTGTAAATTACAAAATGTATTGCTTTTGATCTATGTGCTTACTCTAATGTATATACTTTATGCATACAATTTTTTATCTGGAGTGGAACTAATTTTTAGAAACACCCATCTTTTTAAATTGACACTTATGTAATTCATCGAATTCATAGAAGAAGTTAAAAAAAAAAAATTCATATCAATGAAACAGAAACAAGAACGAAAGCACAATTTTATAGAGATAGAAAATGAAATCACTTATGGTAAGTCAGTAGTAAACAAATCGAGAGCAGAAAATCTAATCCCCTTTCATCATTATACAATCGATGTTGCTTATTTGGTTTTGGTGATTTGTGTCAACCCCAAAACTTAATTTTTTTTTGTGCATATGAAGTCTTAAAAATCATTAAAATGGGCTGTAATACATTAACTCTTCAACAACGATGATATATTTAAGAGACCAACATTTGTATTCGTCATTTTATGATCAATAAAGATTGTAGTATTACAAAATGTTAAAACTATCTAATGAACAAACATTATTATAAAAATTAGCAGATTATCATCTAGTAGTGTTATAGTACATTGTTTGTTGGTGAAGCCTCCTCCTCAAAGACTCAGACTTTATGCATCCACGCATCAAGTCGAAGCTGTTTCAATGGCGGTCCTGATTTCCCTTTCTTTTTCTGAGGGCAACTCCATTTTCCTGCAGTCTCCTCTCCCCCAGAAAGCTGATGATTCCACATTCCACCCAAAACTCTTCTCTTCTTCTTTCTTTCTTCATCTTCTTCTGTGGCCATCTTCTTTAGCTCTTTACTTCTCAAGCACTCCCCCAGAACTCCTCTGATTGGTTTCTTCATGGAACTTTGGTCTCTTGATTCTCTAAATCTTGCCTTCTTCATAGTTATAAATCCAGTTTCAGTGCTTTTTCCGTCAACATTTTCCTTGTCATCTGATTCTTGGTTTACTGACTCCATATTTTCTTCTGGACGAGCCTTTTGAGCAGCTTTTCTTGGAGACATTTGCCTGTTGGAAATGGTTTCTTGGATATGTTTTGGTCTCAGCTCCTCTAAATAAGCTAATGATTGTGGTTTTGGGTTGTAGCCTTTGGGGATAAAGTTTGCTTCTTCTTTCGTTTCACTGAACAATGGTTCTTGCTTGAAGCTTGAATCTTTGTCCACTTTTTTGGTTGAAGCATTGAACAATATAACCGTTGACTTCTTTTCCCTTTCTTGGTTTGAATATTCATCATCTGCAGAGACCTCCTTGGCCTCCTAACATGTACAAAATTGAGAAAGTGTCAATGACAAATGGATTTTCAAAGTGATCCCCCACAAGTCTCTTTCTTTGAACTACAAGGTTCAAGAAGATAGCTTACCGTGCAGTCATTTGATTTTAACCAGCCAGGAGCAATAGTCTCTTGCTTGCTCTTAGTTTTTCGGAAAATACCAGAACTATTTTCTCCCTCAGTGTCACTCTCCTCAACAATTAGTTGATCATCTTTCTCAGAAGAACAAAATTCAAGTTCATGAGTGTCTGAAAGGTGAGGAGATTGATACTCATAGCTTGAAAACCAGTTTCCAACATCAGGAGGCTCTGATAAAAGAAAGAAGAAGATTAAACTCTGGCGTTCTTAAACTATAACACATGTTAAGAAAGCAGAAACAGTAATGACTTATGTACCAAATAAAACTAGTTTTTTACCAACCTGAAAGAAGATGCTGAGACTGAGAGAAATCTGTAACCTAATTAGTAGCAAGAAGCATCAGAGAGCTAAGAGAAACAAAGATTCATATAAGATAATCTAACACTAAGGCATAGGAAGTAGAAAATTATGTACCTTTGCAGAAGAAGAGACGAGTTGTTGCTCAAACAAACTAGGACAAACATCATCTTTTCCTTCAATGTCGTTAGTCTCTTCTTCTTCTTCTTCTTCTTCTTCTTCTTCTTCTTCTGCTTGCGTCTCCTGTACACATTCACTATCTTCTCCACCAACCGAAAAGTAAAGAGCATCATTTGTATCCAGGACGGGCGGTGATTCATAAGCATAACTAGAAAACCAATTGCCTATATCAGGAGGTTCTGAGAAGCACACATAAAAAGTTACAAACATAACCCATAAAAAAAAAAGCTAGAGACTTTCCACGTTCAACCATAAGTTTAACAATCAAAAGGAGTATATACCAGAAGGGAGTGGTGACTCATAGAGATTTGTCTCTTGAATCTGCCACAAAAATTTAAAAAAAAAAATGAATTTTAAAAATGGTTATAACAAATCAAAGAACCACCCAAGAAGAGTGAATCAATTGTAACCTGACCCACATTCTTGTTCATAGGTTTATGATCTTTGTCCGCACCAAGAATGTATTTATCTTCCTCTCTAACAGAAAACCTGTTCGGTTCGCTTTCACCGTCGTCCTTGCCTGAAGAAGTCAGTGCAAGAGATTCATAGACGTAACTTGAAAACCAATTCGTAATATCTGGCGGCTCTGTTAGACGTAAATTAAATTAAAAAAAAATGTCAACAACAAGACTTGAAAATTGCAATTAGAAGAATTCCCAGCATTCAATTCAAATAACTCACGGGATATGGTAAATGGAGAATCGGAGTATCCAATAGGTTCCTGCCACACACAAACAAAGCTCGATTTCTCAGCTAATTCCCCAGAAATTCAGGAACAAAACAAAAAAAAAGGGGATAGAAATGAATTTCTCACCGCCGCTGAGTGAACTTCTTCCATTAGATTACGACGTCTCTTGCTCTCTTTGCTTTTCTTCCTCACTCAGGATTCTGCAGCGTATTTTACTTTTTCGAATTTTTATGATTTCCCGCGCTTCTTTCCTGAGAAGCGGAAAACCAAAAAATATGATACTGGGCCTTTTAATATCAATGGGCCCTTTGCTCACAAACCAAAATTGATTAACACACCTTTCCCAATATCTATAGCGTATAAAGATTAATTTTTTTTGGTACACGATTAATATAAATTATCTGGAAGCACATGACACTAAGTGCTGGGCATTAATACTTGATACTCGGTCAATACTTGCTACTTGACTCGTACTCGGCTTCAAAATGCAAGTACTTGACGTTGTAAGTCAAGTAGCAAGTCCGCAAATCTTACTACTTGCAAGTACAAATCAAGTATCAAGTATTACGGGTTTTTTTTTAATACTCGACCCATTACTTGTTTTATTACTTGTTTTTGGTTCTAAAAATATATATGACCTATTAAAATACTTGTTTTACTTCTGACACTGTAATAAAATTAAAAATATTATTTTTTAGGTATTTTATATTATAAATACTTATTTTGAATGGGTTATGTACACACACTACGTCAAATTACTTGAATTGATTGAATAAAGTAACACATATATGGAAAAGTAAAAGTATTTATTCCATGTTTAGTTGTACTTATCAATTTTGGTACATTTAGTTTTAAAGTTTTAAGCCTAAATAAACAAGTATCAAGTATTGTCAAGTAATTTGCAAGTATTAAAAATATAGGCAAGTACTTGATTATTAAGTACTTGATCGGATTAAGTACAAGTACAAGGCAAAAATTCTAATACTCGTACAAGGCAAGGTAAAGTAGCGAGTAGAGTAAAAAGACCAAGTATCCGGTTTGCGCCCAGGTCTACATAACAGCAGATGTGTTGGTGCTCCAATAGAACATGTGTGATAGTTCGAATACACATTTAAATACACATTCGGGTTCGGTTTGAGTATTTCAGATTTTCAGGTATTTTGTGTTGAGTTCGGTTGGATTTAACTTTTTGTATTTTTAACTAAGTGAACAAATTTATGAATAAAAAAATTCTGAATCAAATAGTAAATATATGTTGTAAGATAGAACAATAGATATTTAAGCAAACAATAATAAATTAGGTTGTTAACCAAAAAAACGACAGAGTATACATGACCGAAGAAGACTGACCCATCTAGGGTCCAACAAAAAAATCTGAATCCGAAGAACCAAACCGAACCGATCCAAAAAAATAATATTAAATCTAAACCAAAATTGGTTAAATATCCAAACTAGTTCAAAATTTTGGTATATAGAGAACTAAAATCGAATCCGAACCAAAATATTTCAGATATCCGTATGTATCCAAAACAAATTTATATACCTAGATGTATTAATTAGTTTTAGATTTTATATATTAAAAAATCTAAAATATATAGGATATTTTGAAATTGGTAAAAATACTTGAAAATATGTACAAATAGTCAAAAGTAATTATCTAAAATAACTAAACAATACTCAAAACACTAAAAATTCTTGAAATATCTATTGATTTTCTATCCATATATTCAAGTAAAACCAGTTTATATATTAAGTTTAGGTATTTTACCATACATTATTCAAATTTATACGTAATATATTATTTATTTTTAGAATTTGAAAGATTTAAAGTATATACTAAATTTTAAATTTTTGTAAATAATTTAAACGGGTTATCTGAATCCGCAAAGATCCAAACCCGAACCGAAATTTGTAAATACTCAAATGAAGCTAAAAAATTTAATCCCAAAAACCCGAAACCTGAATAGACCGGAACCGACTACAGTTTGGTTTCCCGAACCAATTCAAATTTGAACAATATAATGGTCATTTGATATAAATAAAATAAAAAGAAACAATTAGTTATATCTCTTATTTATCTGGAAAAATCTCCCATATTTTAGTTTTAAATTATTACTGATAAAATTTAGCAGAATCTATTTTTTAACTGTAGTTTGCGATGAGCATGCTCAACTGGCAAAAAAATTACCTATCCGAATTATCATTCTTCCTACTAAACTTAAACTTAATAGATTGGAGTCGGTTGATAACAAAAGAAAATGAAATCGGTTTGCAGACTAATAAAACAGATGAAGGTTGCAGCCGGGTTCTTTAAGTCAGGAAAATCTTCCTATCACTTGGCTTTGCTGTTATTGACATCGTCGTCAACATCCATGGCGTTACTGTTAATGTCGATGCCAACGTCCGCACTCTTGTTCTTGTTCTTGTTCTTGTTGTCTGAGTTACTATCACAATTCTCGAGGATGATATTGCAGTTGTTGATGGTGGCCGAGTCTACAAGTCCAATGTTCCATAGTTTTATCATAAATAATCTCCAGCACCTGCTCATGTTTATGGTTTATCCCACAATCAAACACAAATACTTGTTATTGTGTATATTTACGAGATGAATTTACCAGAAGAGTGGTGAGGAATGAAGCAACTCTTCCTTGTGAAACTTGGAAAATGCTTCACATGCCCATGGTATATGACCATCCGCCACAACCCTGTAACCAAAAACTCATTAATTTTCCAAAATGTTCCATCATTCAGACATGCTACTGGTGGATATTACCAGATCAATTATTCTTATAGTTGGCATGAATGTCGCATTAAACTTGTAAGAAAAGTAGTTTACCTTTGTTTTCTTACAAAAGAGTTCCAAAGATGCATGAATCTTTTTTCGTTCTTGTTCACATCCACGAAATCATCAAGCATCTGCAGCTTTTACAAAAATATTTCATAATCCATTACCACGTTACATCAATATACCATATATTAATGAACGCAGAAAGAAATCATGGTAATACCTGGCGATCTTCCAGATCTGCAACGTCATCATCCACTTCATCTTCGCTATCTCGATCAGACATTACTTGCTCAAGTGACATTGGCTTTATCACACAAACCCATGCAGTTTTTTTTTTGGTTAGTGACAGTAAAACCGTGACAACAACATGGACATAGCATTATTAAGTATGTAAAAGAGCTTATTGAATCACCTGAACTCTGTGAGAATGATAGAACTGGCGTTTCTGAAGAAGTAGGTTGCTGGAAGAAAAATTTCTCGAGTCAATACGGAAGTAGAGTAAACACCTATTCATAATCAGGAAGAACAATTTGGAACAACATAACAAACCTTCTAGCCTCTGATCGCTCAGCAGATAACTTTCTTGACTTAGCAGCCGAGACCACAGCTTCGCTTGCTAACACAGCTTTGGCATTCGAGTCTAGCGAACATTGAGCTATGGCTGGTGAAGAATTGTTCATCCCAAATTGTGTTGCCACGGGATATCCTAAACCATGGTTTCCTGTAGAATGCCATTCATTTATGTACATAAGTCATGGTAAATATTTTGAAAAGAATCAGAGGACAAGTACATTAACTGAATAATCAAGACACAGTATACCACATGAGAAGAAGAGAGTTTACCATTACTCAGTAGGGAGGTTCCATTATCTGTGCCATTGGCTAAACTAGGTGAATCCATGGGTAAAAAGGTTACGTTTAGTCGCCTGGCGTTATTTCTACCACCTCTTTGTCTACGCTTACGAGGTTTCGAGCTGCAGAACATTATTGGTTGGGGTTAATAGAGATGTTCTGACAAGGAGTTGCTGCTATTAATGTATATACATTTAACTTATTAAGGGCTTCTGAAAGTTACCAAAAAGAGATAAGCTCATATTTCTCTTGATGGTTGACTTCTTCCTGGTACAAAGAAGGAATGAATATCAACTACAATTTCTACCAGCTCCCAAGTTAACCAAGTTTAAAGTAACTGACCTCTGATTCGAATGCATCAAGTCTTACAGAGACATTAACTGTCTGGTAATCATCTTCTGAAAGCTACAATAGGAATTTTTTTTGCTGTAACTAGAATTTCATAGCAAAACAAGAGAGTTGGAATAAAAAAAAAAAAAACATACCATGAACTCAAATTCAAACAAGTCATGAAACGAATTCAAATGAAGTTGCAGCCCCTGCGCAGACACAAGAACAATGGACTGTAAGCTCAATCTCGAACACCTTTTCTCAGATAACAAGAGCAAGAAACACAACATATGGAAACGCACACCTTGAAGCTACCACATGTCATATAGCAAAAAGGACAAGAACAATTCTCCGTAACTGCATGAAAAAATAGTAAATAAAAAAAGGAAACAGACATGGAATTACGGAAGAAGTAGAAACTAATAAAACACACACCTTCAGTTTTCTGCAATGTGTTATTACAATCCTTATAATTAAAAACTACAATCCCAGCAGATCCGGACCTAAACCAAAAAAAAAAACGAGAAGAAACCATTCATGAGTTTCCATAATTAGACCCGAGAAAAGGATTAAAGAATCAAACTTTCTTTTGCCCTTTGCTCGAATTTTGTAACTCAAGCATCTAGGAAGAAACGATGGCTGCACAAACAAAGAAACAAGTTAAGAGAATCACACTAAAAGAATGATTTAGAGAAGGAGATTGATTTACGTTGAAAAGGGAGCGAATGCGAAGAATGTTGTAGAGACGAACAGGTTTACAGTAGATCAAGAGATTCTCATCAGGTGGTGAAATCACCTCCTCCTCTTGTGACGATTTCGCGCAACAATTATGCCTACACATTCTCTCTCCTCTACTCAATTAGATCTCCTAATCTTCTTCTTCCGTGTTGAGTTTCTGCAATTAGGATTATTAATTGAAATCACAATTAAAGTTCGAAGAAACAGATCCATGAAAAGCAACAAAAAGGAGTTGAACCTAAAAAGAACAAAGTGAAATCAAGAGCTAAATTAGCTAACATGAGAAGCTCTGGAACCTGATCGGAGAGAGAGAGAGAGAGAGAGAGAGAGGAGGAGGATGAGGAGTAGATGCAAGCCACTGAGTCATCGCCACGCCATCTTCTCTTTCTCTTTTTTGTACTTTCTTTTCTACTATTTTTTATTTTATTTTTGCTAATTTCTGTTTCCTTTGTAAGCAATTATATAATTTACATTTAAAAAAAAAACCTATTTCCTTTTAATATGACAATTGAAAGAAAATTGATGGGAAGTATGTAGAATTAAGAACTGAAATCTAACGTTTTACAATAATAAAAGTTGAAAACATGATAAACAACATCATTTGGAAGTTGACATCCAAAGGGCAGTTTCGTTTTGGCCAGCATAATTTGCATAGGTTGTAAACATGTTACATCCATCATCTACATTATTAATTCATTGTTATCATTGACCAAAACAACTCCCAGTTCACATAAATATATGTTCACAACTAGGCTATACATTGAGTCTCAATGGTAACCGCGGTTTTGATAATATAAACGGTGCGGAATTACACTGCAGTATGGTACAACTGCGGTTCATATGGTTTGCTGGACAAGTGCTGATTTTATAAAAAAAAAGTATTGCGGTTTTGATTAAAAAGTAGTACGGTTTTGTTCGATTAAAAATAATATAAATTATCTTTTAATTTACCTGTTTTGTTTTAAATTTAAATTTCAAAACCAAGTTTTGATATTGAAACCGAGTCACCGGTTTTGACGACTTTAACTGACTTTTTGACCAATTTTCTAGTTCAGTTTGGTTGTTATTACTTTCATGTTACTAATATGTATAGGGCTGAACACAAAATTCATAACCCGAAGTCTAAACCGAACCAGAACCAAAAAAATCCGAACTTTAGCCTGTCCGAAATGTAAAAAAATACCCAAATGAGTTTTGTAGGGTTTTATAAAACATATAAGAACCAAAATATTATTAATCGAACCTGAACGGGTAAAATATCCAAAAATTCGATCCGAATGCCCAAATTAATATACAATATAAATATTGAAAACATGAATATGTACATCAAATATTCAGTTTCATATTTATTTTGATATCATATCTAACAATAAGTATTTTAAATTTAAATAAATACCTTAAATACCTAATTCTATATAAATAAATATATATTATTTATGTTTTACTTTAAAATTTTAGATTTTACTTCAGCCATAACCGAACCGATCAATATAGTTTGAATCCAAACGATATATGGTTATTTTATGAATTCCATGATGTTATACAAAACAGACCTGAAACTGATGTGTTATATTTGATCCCGATCTATACTTATAAATTTACTAGTATGAGACATAGGACGTGTTATAAATAAAACTGAAATCCAAAAAATCTGATTTGAACCCGAACGAGTACAAATATATATATGTATATATTTATAAATTTTAGTTTGTTTGTTTTTTGAAACAAAAAAAAAACAAAAAAAAATAAAATAGTTTGGATTTAAAAATGTAAAAAATATATATTAATTTCTGATTAATTTGACTAAATATTTTAGATGAATAAAATCTATATTTTAAAATAACCCTTAATCTAATAAAATAAATTATATTATTTTAAAATAAATTAAGTGGAACTTCTAACCCAAAAAAAATATATACAATGCAAGCCAAAATATTAGTATTTCCTATCAAAAACACAACAAGTAACATAAGATATTTTACAAAAATAAAACATTAACTAGGTGATAACCCGCACTCTGTGCGGAGTGAAATATATATCGATGTTTTTTTATTAAAAGTTTACGTATGTTTAAGTTATATTCTCTTGGAATAATAAATATTTTCTTTTGTAGCTGTGTAATTACTAAACAAATTATTTTAAGTATTACATATTTATATATTGTCCCTCGTATATGACCTGCAACTTATGCAGGAAATAAAAGATAATATATAGTATGTAATATATAGAGATTATATGGATCAGTTAAAACATGGCAACATAAATCCTAAGCTTGGAACTGAGATGAAAACGTAGCTTGGGTTAAGTTAAAACTTTATTAAACATATAATGTGTTTCTGTTAGTTTTTATAGAAATATGTATTTTCTATAACATTGTCTGATCCATGAAAATATTTTGGCATAATTGCCACTGAAATGTAGGACTCATACTTGACATTAAAAATGTCTTGATGTTCGTGATGGCCATTTTCAATGGAACATAAAGTATTATTTCCATGTGTGTTTGGAGATTACTTTAAAATCATATTAGAACAAAATTAGAAGAGAGTATTCTGAAAAGAAAATATTATTTTTACTACATTTTATGTCAAAAGAAGAAGAAGTGTGTTTTTATTCTTTCCAAGTGTAAATAACATCTTATACAATAAACTAAATTATGCTCTCTCCTCTTTCATCCACCTCATCACATTGTATAAGGTATTTTCTGACATTTGTCACTTCCTGATTAAGCACTTAACGTCATCTATTTATTTTGTGGGCTAACAAATCTGTTTTATTTATCTAGGCTTTCTGAGTTTATTTGACCCATTAGCTCAATAAGTAAGCTCGCCGGAGGCCCACAGTCACAACCCTAAAGACGATACGGTTGCGTATAACCGTCAACGGCCCTCCTTCCTTTCTCATCCCTTCTACGGTGTAACTCATCTTAAATGACAAGACAAACACTTCCACTCAATAAGTATTCTTCAGTTGAGATGTTTCACCTTCTCTGTAAAGAGTCTACAATGTATTTTTTCGGTTTTTTGCTGCAAACTCACAGTTTCTGCATCTCCCAATCTCACAAATCCTCTTCAAACTAAAGCTTCCAGTCCTCCTTCCCGATTTTAAGGGTGGGCGATGTAAAGATGTTGTGGTTACACCGCTGCTTTCGTTTCTGGGACGCTTGCAATCTGAAGAAAAAAGGCGACCTAATTAGGTTCGACTTGACGAGAAGGTACTTATAAACTTGCGTTATACATTTTTCCTTTGATTGATTCCAGGTTTGCCTACTTTAATGAGTCTAGAATCCACGATGTCTAAAATTTGCAGTCAAACTTGATTCAAGATTTCAATCGCAACACATAGGCTTAACAATTTCAAGAATCTATTCAGGGAGGGTGGATTGTATGAGCTTAGTAATTTCGATGTTTCTAGAAGCAACAACCACTTCAAGTTTTTCGATGTACATGTTTGTATTGGATTCACCAAAAATACCAACTTTGTCGAGGTATGGAGACGCCGGAAGGCATTTTATTAGTGAATTTCAGGTTTCATAAGTATGAGTACTAATGACATTTATTTTCCAAGTATGTATTTCTCCTAATATACCTATTTTAAAAGCATAATGATCTCTTTTTAATTCAGCCAATGTCAACAATGTTTTATCAGATATTTTTGGTGAGTTTGTTAGTGCAAAGATGACATCACAATAAGGTAATGCAGAACATAAATCAAGAGACAAACAAGTACAAGCAACCCTTAAGCTTTATTAGAAATCGCCTTGCACACTCTTTTACAAGTTCTGCTTAATCAGCTTTACACAGTCTGTTACACCCTAACAACTACTACTGAAAGATTCCTAAGCTACCCGCTTGTGTCTCTCTTCCGTCGAGTACTTCAGCCACTGCTTCAGCACGACACAGAACACTTCCAAGAGCTTCTCTCTCTTTCTATAAGATCAGCCTCTGTGTCTCTATCTCTATACAGACGACCCCATAGCTATCTTATAGTTATTCTCCATGTTCCCGAAACCCTAGTCTCCAAGGCAACATGTAAGGACATCTTCCATAACAATAAGTGCAACTTTCCTTTTCTTGGAATGCACTTATTCCTCTTTCTTTAAGTCATAAACTTGCTCCTCAAGTTTATTCCTCTTTCCATATCTCCAAGATACTCCCTTGCTCTCCAAGTCTACATGACTCCAGTTCAGCATCTTGACTCCACATGGTCTTCACCACTTAACCCGACGTCTGCTTCAGCAACTACGTCAGCGACTACTTCAGGGCAGACATCTTACATCTTCAATCCCCTTTTAGCTTTGTGTGCCGATCAAGCACAACACTCTTCTGGTTCAACAACCACGTTCCTCACCTGGAAACTTTCATACCAAATGTGCTTTTCTCCCCCCACGAGATGTGCACCACACCATGCTTTTGTCCCCCATGAGATATGCATCCTCTGTACCAGAATATCACCATTCTCCCCCTGCTTGATTGCATACTAAGCTAAAACAGATGCTTAGATGTCAAGCTTTACAGAACTACCGTCTGTTTCTTCATGTATAATCATGACACAGCCCCTGCTGCAGCGGAATAACAAGTACTGCATCACGATCTGAAGCACCTGTCGAGCTACCTCTCGGCCCACTTCTGTTGAGGACCTGGCTACCTTCATGTGTCGTCTCCTTGACCATGAGCCCTTCCCCATCCGCACTGAGTGCCCTCTGCGCTCGTTGCTATTGTCTTGGAGTGATTTCACACCCCTGAAGATCATCTCGCACCACTTCCTGACGCACTTCGATCTCCTTCCCCTTTGTGTCACAAAAAACTTTGTGTCCAGACTCCACGCTTGATGCTTCTTGATCTTCCTGAAGATCACTCATAACAGAGCTGCATCCATGTTCTGATGTCTCATCCTTGATCTCATTAAGTAAGCCACTCTTGGCTAAGGACACCTCTTCAACCCTCCTGGGCTTAGTGAACGTCTTGTTCACCTTCTTGGCCATGTTTCTGCTCTTTTCACGAGCAAAACACTCTACCTTCTTGTGTCCAACCTTCCCAGAACCAACAACACATCCGATGTTGCTTCTTGCTTGGCCTGACACAGTTGCCGATGCACCGATCAGTCTCCTTCCTTGTACCAGCTGCACAACCATGCTTCAGAACCTCCTGTCTGACCTTCGTGTTGTTGCACTGATGTACTACTTTCGGCTTGTTACTCACAGCTGTGCGCTGTAGAACTTTCTGCCTTACTCCCTGTGGTACGTCCCGACGTACTTCCTGACAAGCTCCTTTGGCTCCACTTTTTGATGTGCTCCCATGCACGAAATGTGATAGCCCCTTATGTTGTACTTCCTTAGTACTCTCAGCTCCTCGATATCCCAGTCCCCAATTCGCCTTGGCTGGTTGACCCATCGAGAGTATCTTATCCAACTCTTTGGATCCACTGTTGAGCATCCTGACCTGTTTGCGATTCTTAGTCAAATCATGTTCCAGCCTCATTGCTCTCTCACGTTCATCAATAGCAACCTCCCTCAGTTTGCTAACCTCCTTCTCCAGAGACTCATAATTCTCATTTACAGCAGCAAGTTCTTCAGCAAGATCTTCATACTGCTCACGGCTCTGCACCAGATCGTGTTGCAACCTCAGATTCTCATTCTTGAGATTCAACCACTTGTTGAGCATCACTTGATAATCCTGAGAGTCTGTACTGACATCTGAATCCGAGGATTCACTAGATTTCTCCTTGCATGCACCAAATGCAACCATATTCTTCATCACCTTTCCATCTTTTTCAGACTCTGAATCATCAGACGACTGCAATGGAACTCCTTTTCCCTTCTTTGAGTTTGGACATTCACGCCGTGTGTGTCCAACACCTCCCCCCTCAGAACACTTAAGTTCTCTTGGCTGTGCTACAGGACAGTCAACTCTTATGTGACCAACGCCTCCACACTCATAGCACCTGAGACTTTCTCTCCTTCTGCCATTGCCACGATCACCTCCCTGGCGACCATACTGATTCCTCCCACTAGAAGAATTCGTCTTACCAAAATTCCTGACCAGCATACCAATGTCATCTTCAATCTTCTGAAACCTATCAGTATCTTTGTCAGCTACAAGCGCCACACTCCTTGGTGCACTTCTTGATGTAGAGACTGAACTACTGTCTGTCTCCATCTCTTGTGCCTTCAGCATACCCACAAGCTTGTCAAACTTGAGCTCATCTGTGTTTTAAGTCATCTGCAAAACCGCCTTGTGAGCTCCAAACTTTGTTGGAAGACAGCGTAGTAACTTCTTTACCAGCTTCTTCTCCTTGTACTTCTTCCCAAGTACAAATGCTTCATGCACCATAGCACTGAGCTTGACATTGAAGCTCGCCACAGAATCATTATCAGACCACCTGAGATTCTCAAACTGCGACCCAAGATGATCTAGACGTGTCCTCTTGACACTCTCATCTCCTTCAAATCAGCTGAAACTGCTCTGCTTCAACAGCTCCAAAAATCACTGACAACGCCTTTGCATTAAATTTTGATGCATTCCGTTCTGCCTCTGACCAATCCTCTTTTGGCTTAGGCTTCTTCTCACCTCCTGTGACTATGGTAGGCTCCTCCCAACCAATCTCCACAGCTGTCCACGCATCTTCATTGATTCCTCGAATCATCTGCTTCATGCAAGCCTTCCAATGACCATACTGGTCCGCATTCAACACGATCGCCTTCTGCACAGAGATAATCGTGTCCATCTTCACTTTCAGGATCACACCAGTAACTTAGGTGACCCGCTCTGATACCACTTGTTAGTGCAAAGATGACACCACAATAAGGTAATGCAGAAGATAAATCAAGAGACAAACAACTACAAGCAACCCTTAAGCTTTATTAGAAATCGCCTTGTACACTCTATTACAAGTTCTGCTTAATCAGCTTTACACAGTCTGTTACACCCTAACAACTGCTACTGAAAGATTCCTAAGCTACCCGCTTGTGTCTCTCTTCCGTCGAGTCCTTCAGCCACTGCTTCAGCACGACCCAGAACACTTCCAAGAGCTTCTCTCTCTTTCTATAAGATCAGCCTCTGTGTCTGTATCTCTATACAGACAACCCCATAGCTATCTTATAGTTATTCTCCATGTTCCCGAAATCCTAGTCTCCAAGGCAACATGTATGGACATCTTCCATAACAATAAGTGCAACTTTCCTTTTCTTGGAATGCACTTATTCCTTTTTCTTTAAGTCATAAACTTGCTCCTCAAGTTTATTCCTCTTTCCATATCTCCAAGATACTCCCTTGCTCTCCAAGTCTACACGACTCTAGCTCAGCATCCTGACTCCACATGGTCTTCACCACTTAACCCGACGTCTGCTTCAGCAACTGCGTCAGCGACTACTTCAGGGCGGACATCTTACATCTTCAATCTCCCCCTTTTAGCTTTGTGTGTCGATCAAGCACAACTTTCTTCTATGTGATGATTACTATCCAAATGGACAAGTAGGGGATCCTAAAGAAAATAGTGTTATACTGTTGAGATTGTTTAGATGTGTGGTTTACAGTGGGTTTGATATCCCTAACCTACTTCTGCAGGACAACAACTGTTTGTGTCAGCGTATTTGACAAGGTTTCTACTATCCTACATGAAAAATTGGTTGTCTTGGATCTGGAACCAAAGGCCATGGTTGAAAGTTTGCAACCAACTCAATCCCAAAATAGTTGGAGGTATACATGTTTTGTTTAAAATTTTCATTTATAAAAACATCATAGCGTAAGTTTAATTACCTGACCACGATCTTATTTCAGATCACCTATACCTAAATACTACCTCAAGGACGCACTTCTACTTCGACAACAAAAGCGAAGCCACTCAGGTTTTTTCAAAAAAAGTAAGTAACTTGAAACAAAAGTTGATGTTCTTCGTATGATTTGTATTGTTTCAAATCATAGATTACACCACATTTCGCAGGTTACGTCGATGTGAGAAAGAATCCTCTTCTACTTCTTGCAAATATGGTGGTGTTAAGAAACTCGAGACTGACACACTCTCTGTGCTTAATAGCTACGTCCTCAATTCATCCCCACATGCACTTTCACTCGCTAATGACAAATGATTTAACTCCAATCAGGTTTACCACTCATCCTACTGCATTTACATCCCCTTGAACTTGTGTAAACTCTAGGAAATTGAGTTCGGTCTCTGATATTAAGACAATGAATGGATGTTCCTACATCTCCTGCTCAAAGTGCTCACGGAAACTGCAACGTGGATTCTATCATTCACGTGCACTGGATGCAATGATGAGAGAGCAGTTTGTATAGTAAGGCAAAGGTTTGAAACCAAGTTATAAGTTAATGTATGCAGTTAAGGCATTCGGTTGCGAAAGGCATGGTTGAGTGACGCATTCTGGACTTTCAAACTTGTAGGTATCGGGTAGTGTTGTCGGTCTCACGCAGCACAAATTCAGCAATTTTTGTGGCCTTCGATGATCCAATAACCAAGCTAACCAGCGTGCATCTGAGGTTACTCAACTAATGGTATGAACATTATAATTAAATTGAGGAAACCTGGTTTTCTGTTAAGAACCTGACTTAAACGTTCTTAAATGTCATTTAGACTAGACGCAGCTGGAGAAGGTCAGCGGAGTGCCTCAAAGATATTG
>NC_027755.1:15435984-15443535 GCF_000695525.1 Brassica oleracea var. oleracea
GTTATTTGGAAGATGTCCAAATTTAGCCCATATATTTTCAATCAAATCATTTTTTAAATGTTGATGGTCTTGTCTATTCCGAACGCTCGTTCGACAATCAATTGTAGTGCCGAGGGTTGAAGGCATAGTGACGGAAAATGTATCCACCTCTTCTCTTTCTTGAAATTCATCAACGTCATACTGAGTGAATGATGATCGTTCATCTTCGACAATCATATTATGGAGTATGATACATGCTCTCATAATATTTGCTATTTTGTCTTTATCCCATAAATTAGAAGGATTTTTGACAGCGACAAATCTAGCTTGCAGGACTCCAAAGGCACGCTCGACATCTTTTCGCACAACTTCTTGGGTTTTAGAAAATAATGAATTCTTAGGACCTTGTGGCAGTCGGATAGATTGAATAAAAGTCGCCCATTTTGGATAAATACCATCCATAAGATAATATGCCAAATGGTACGGATTACCATTTACATAGAAGTTTACTTGCGGCGCTATTCCGTTAATAATGTCATCAAAAATGGGTGATCGATCAAGAATATTAAGATCGTTCATAGTACCTAGAGCTCCAAAAAACACGTGCCATATCCAGAGGTCATATGAAGCTACAACCTCCAAGACAATTGTTGGTTTTCCGGTTCCTCGTGAAGACATTTCTTTTCAAGCGGTGGGGCAATTCTTCCACTCTCAATGCATACAGTCGATGCTTTCAACCAACCTTGGAAATCCACGTTGTTCTCCAATATATAGTAGTCTTTGCAGATCATCCGGTGTGGGATGTCTTAGATATTCGTCGCCATACAAGTGGATTATACCACTGCTTATTTGTCTCTCTGCTGCCGAGTATGCAGCACAGAACTTGTTAACCTGATCATTGATTCTCTGCCACCTCTTCTTGCAATGAAGATGCTCTCTCTTTTCACCATCCTCTCCTCCATGAGGACTTGCTGCATAATTATCTCCAACCCGTTTCCAGAAGGTCCCCGACTTCTGCTCATTTCCAACAATAACATCCTTAGAAGAGTTAAGCCACACACTGATTAGAACCTCGTCATCAGCTGGGGTCCATTTGCGTATTACAAGACGCTCCACTGGTGTGTCTACTGACGCGTCTTCAGATTGTTGTGAACTGAAAGCCGGAATTTCTGATTCTCCAAAGTTAACACTAGAATGAAAACTTTCATAAGGAAAGTTTTCATGGAAAACACTTCCTTATTGACTGTGAAGCAGTCCTACGTAACTAGAGGACTGAGTATGAAGATTCCTTGGATCCATACCAGTAAGAAAAGAGAAGAGATTTATTGGAGAAACCCTAATGAGATGATAGAAAAGAGAAAGTAGCTGTGTATATTTAAGCGGGATGAGATGGGGTTTAATAGGAGGAAGTGAAGAGTAATAAGTTACGCACATAATGGCTAACCATCAACAAAAAATGTCTAATCTGAAGTTATTACACAACTACGAGCTATCAACTATCCTAACAAGATCATTAAAATATAACGGGATATCAAAATATAACGGGATATCAAACTATAATTCTAATGTCTAATGGTGCGTCTTCTTTAATATACAGCTAACATTAATAACAAATGTACTTTAACATTGTAAAAATAAACAATTTTTTTTTCCAAATTTTCACAGATATCAAACTATAATTCTAATTTGTTCATTCCAAAAATTGTAAATTTTCACAGATATCAAACTATAAATCAGTTATTTTCACATACAATCATACAATCTATACGAATATCATAAAATCTATCCGAACCATAGAATCTATACAATTGTTCTCAAACCATAGAATCTATATCAACCATAGAATGATATCAAACAACCATATAATCTATACGATTTTATTCGCATGCAATCTACACAACCCTACTCAAATATTCAATCTCAGATCGGAGGTTAAAGACATACCTTGCTAAGATTGGGTCGATTCTCAAAGGATTTGGGGATGATAGGTTCTCGACGTACAGGACCGGAAGCGAACCGATGTGGATTGAGTTTGGATTTCGATCTGGGGATCAAACGCCGACAGAAGCTGGTACTTCACCTTCGGAGATTATGAAAGAGAGAAGACGGACGTGGAGTGAGCTTTGGCTTTCGATTTGAAGAGATCGTTCTGGAGATCAGGTCTTCGCCATCGAGCTTTCGATTTTCGTTTTCGATTAGGGAATCCGATTGAGCTTTGGAGAAAGATAGAAGAACACAACGAAAAAGACTTTTGCATCTTCGGTTACATCTCCCACTCCAGTGCTGCCACGTAGCCTTAAGGACCAGGCCGAACACCCCTTAGTTAAGGCCCGTTCCAAACGGTTTTATATGTTTTTAATTTATTGTCGACCCAATATAACATAAAATCCGGGCCTAAGGGCCGCCGATAACGATGCTCTTACTACCCAGTCTACCTTCATTGTAACTAAAATGTTTTACGCACAAAACAGTATAAACTGATTTGTTCCTGTTCAACCTGCAACATCCATTGTTGCACCCAGTCAACAAATAAGAGGCCACCCCTTAAACCATTTAAACTTCATTACAAATCCATTCATAATATTTATTTTTCAAGTTTCATCAAACCAAGATCAACTGAAAAACGAAAGAGTGAATTTAACATTTTTTTCTCTTTTAATTGCTAAACTCATGTTAGCTAAAATTAACAAGATATTGATGCAAAACCATAACCCAAAAAAGAAAAAAAAATAGGATGACAACAAAATATAAAAATAAAACAAAATAAAACTGATTCTTAAAAAGGTTATCTCATTAATTCCAAAAAGCCTTGAACATAAATCTAATATTGATATTAAAATAAAAATTGTTTAATGGCATTGTCCAAACGGAAGACACAATACACAATAATATGAAAAATGCATAAGAAAAATAATAACAATATATGACTTAAAATAAAATCAGTAGATGCAAAAATCTACACCGCCAAAAGAAAAACATATCATACTCCAGTAAAACAATCTCAACAATCATATAAGAATAGTAATTACGGAAATACTGATTCACACCTAATATATTATGAAATGATTCAAAATGAAAACAAATGTTAGACAAAATACTTAATGAACCCCTCTCCAGTGCTACTCTATCCGACTTACCAACTACAATTTGTAAATACCAAAAACGCACACCTTAGACAATAAAGCTATTCTCATAAAATAATTAATTCAGGTCCGATCAATGTTGGACCTTGATAAAAAAAAATTCAGTAACTGGATTCAAAATCATTTTAAAGACAAAATAATTAATCAATACGTCTACACTGAAACCCCTAATAGATTGCAACATCCATGACATTGACAAAACATGCGACGATTGTTACTACTTTAAGAGGATGAAATAATTTATTATTTTCATTCAAACAAGATAATCACAAACCAAACACATTTATTCTATTTTATTGAATCGATCAGAAAACCACTTACAATATTTCTCTTTAAGTTTAACTTCAAAACAAAGTAATATACTACTATCTTTAACCACTAAATAGATACAAAAGCAATATTGAACTCATTAGAAAATAAAACATACAAACCCGGCGCGTAGCGCCGGAATACCACTAGTTAAATATAAATTTTCTAGTAAGGTAAAAATATATATAATTTGGGATGGGAGAAGAGCCAAGGGAGCGACACCTCAGCATAGCAAATAATGTTACAACTTAAGAAAATTTTCAATGATACTAAAAAGAGTACGTCAACTGATGATATTTGGAACTTCGACTTGTGTCATACCGAAAGTTGAAACACTCATTAATTAATGGATTAAAAATTTTTTATATTAAATTAATTATTATCTACTGCGTTTTTCATTGTACGGCTACATATTGGTGGAGGTCCAAATATAAGGAGCGGTTTTTATGTTGAGTTATTAACACAAATAGGCAGTTTTTAAGTTTTAATTACATTGGAGAGCACATTGTGCTACATAGGCACTTTTTGTGGTTGAAGACCAAATTGTCCTTTGAAAAGTGAAACTAAGGATGTACATTTAAGTAAAACAACATTCAATCTTGATTAGGCTAGGAAAAGGTAGTTAGATGTTTTGAATTTTGAATAAATTAGCAGTTCATTGGTGGACTCGAGAAGAAATTAAATATAGCTGATAAATTAAAAATAAAGTAATTGTTATTTTTTAATTGTTCAATTATCTCTGAAAAAGAAAAATCACAGTTTACGTGAGAGAAGACGACGGAGAAACTAACCAACGAAGGACAAAATCAAAATCGACGGCGGCGTACCCACGCAAAATCGACAATGACGGCGAGGAAGAAGCGCTCAGGGAAGGAGAAAGCAAAAAGGTGAATTTATTTGTGGTTTCCCAACTGGGTCGGATTTAGGGTTTATATGTGTGTTTGTTATTGAGTTTGACTAGTTTCTTTTTGCGTGCAGAGGTAGCGACGACAGATGAGGAACGGTGAACAATATGATGCCGACCCATTGTGGGATTCATATTGGCGCTTCAGTTGTGGGCGTTTGAATTTACACTGGCCTTGCTTAGGCATTTAGGTGAGGACGACGAGTTGAAAATTGCTGAGTTATGTTTGTGAGAAGCTCCTACAACACACATGGTTGGTTTTGGCGCAAGTGCTAGAGGATGAGCATGATCTTCATGTAACTAGTTGTACACATGTACGAACGTTTAAGGTTGTACATGTTACATGTGATGTACATATGTACAACAAAGAACATATGTGTAGACTTTGCATACTATGCATGTATGATGCATGTATGGTTTGCAGTAGAGGTGTGTATTGATTTTCTGTGTTTCTGTGTTTGCAGCTGACTGTGCAACATGTGATGGAGTATGAGGAAGATAAGGAGGATGTTTGGGACAAATTTAACAGTGAGATTTTTGATCGTAAAGTTGCCAACATGGTTGAGCTTCTGAAGGCTGGGCACAAATTCAGAAATCAACAGTGGGGAGGCGGTGATGCAGCTGAGCCTAAGTACATGTGAACAAACTAGTATGTACATGTATACAACACATAGTGCGTACATGTGTACAAGCGAGTATTTAATATAAAGTAGCAGGATGACTGTTGATTCTAACTAAAACTCTTCGGTCTTCACATTAAAAATGTATTTTGTAGTGTATATGTAAGCTAAAATTGTACAAAGTATTGGCTAATATAGACAAATTGTAAGACCTCTCTTTAGTCAAAAACTAAAAAATGTACTATCATGGTCAATGATTCACATGTACACAAGTTCAGTTGTACAATGATTTCTATATACACCGATTATTTCATACATTTGCAGGTTTAAGTGTTTGTAAGATCTATAGTGTCAACATGTACACATGTATTTCGGTGTCCATATGTACATCAGTTCATCGTTACATCTATTCGGTTTTAACATATAATTACAAGTTTGAATATTCAAAGGGCCAATATCATCTAATATCAACTGAAATCGTCTAGCATAAAGTAATTGATTCATAACAGCCAAAGACATGTGTAGTAGAGTACCTACACTAACCACATTTTTTAGGAGTAATCTTTAGAGGTCATGATTTATAAGTATGTCTTATGAGGGCGCTGTCCAAAAGTAATGGTTTCTAATTTATGATGTATCATGTGTACAACTGAATATGATGTATCCGTGTACACATATTCAGTTGTACACATGTACTTACGTGCGAGTAACATGCCATATCAGAACCACAAGTGATATAGTTCAAAAACGATATAGATAGTGGATTAAAGCGTTTTCATTACAGCCATAGACATATTTAGTAAATTATTAACATGTACATGACCAAAAAATTCCCAAAATAAAACACAAAAGGCTGCAATATGGTGAATGCACTATCTAAAAGCACCTTCATGTGGATATAGAATTAACCACGATCATATAAGAGTGGGGGATCAATGTCATTAAAGAACTATTTGATGACATAAACATGTAATTCACGCAAGAGGATGTTGGGGCAAAGAGGTACAATCTTTGACATCAGTTCTTTGTCGACCGCAGAGCTCCAAGAGGAGTTGCCGGAAGTCTTCCATTCACCGGCAATAACTATACAATGATCCGAAACCTTCAAACGGTGAACATCTGACATTAGTCTATTTATGTGGCTTAGATTGCACAAAATTAAAGTTAGAAAACTAACCAAACAGTTATCCAAAAGCTAAACATCAAGATTAATGATTTCTTGAATTTTTCTGAGAAAAAAAGTAAGAAGAAGAAGATGACGAGAAAGATGATGAATAATGTGAGAAATAAACTAAAATAGTACGAATAATCTTGACTGTTTAAGATGAAAGTATAGCAATTGATCTAATGATTCATATTAGGTAGATAAATGTCATGTCAAAATCTAGGAGAAATAAGCTGAGCCGTCGGATTATAAAACTGATCAATGGTTGTAATTAAAGTCTGCCTATTATTTGTTTTAGTTAAAAATGTATTATGTTGTGATTGAACTAAATTAGTTAGATTTTGTAAGCATTAGTTACAAAAAGTGTCTTGGTAGAACAATGTGACTTAAAGTGTAATAATAAAGATATAATGTGACCTGCACTTTAAATTTTTCTTTCTTTTACGAAAGTGTCTATCCCGATAACCGTGTGCGGATTTACTTTTTATTTATTGAAAAAACGTAAATAGAATACAAATGAGGTGAATGGTGACTATAAGCCGTTTTACAAAAATATACTGAAAACCGTCCCGCCTATTTGTCGCCATTCATTGCCATTATTTCTCTGATAAACAACATTTTTTTTTGGTAAAATGTTAAGCTTACCATTTTCTGAAAGAAGGATACACTGTTGTTGTTAAACAACTTATTACAAGAGAAAAACAGAGAAGCAGAAAAGAAAGACAAAGGAAACAGACTACACAACAACAATCAAAATAAGAGAAAACGACACTAAGGTGGAAAGAGACGTCTGATGGAAAGGTAGAGCAGGAGGAGCGTGTCGTGGCCATCAGCTGGAGGGGCTAAGGACAAGAGACGATCCCTCATAGAACGATCAACATACTTGGCGATCGCCGCTGCGGTAGAGGAAACATTCTTAAAGATACGGACGTTCCTCTCTCTCCACAGGCTGTAGACGATGACCTGCATCAAAAGTTTAATAACAGACACAGCACCCGAGCAGGAAGCAATATGTGGCAGAGCAATGGTGGTTTCCAAAGAGGCGAGTGAATCCGGAGTGGTAGGGAGCAACCAGCCCGTGAAGTGAGACCAAACTGCAGTTGAGAAGCAGCAGGAGAAGAACATATGAGCGTGCGATTCATGGTCCAGAGAACATAGGGGACACACCGGAGGAACCTGCATTCCCCATGAGATGAGCCTATCTCTAGTAGGCAGCCTTGATAAAACTGACATCCAAGAGACAAAAGAACAGCGGGGAATCTCTTCTTTGAACCAGATAAGTTTATACCACGATACCAGAGGGGAGGGTTGTCTTACAAAGTTCCAAGTAGCTTTAGAAGAGAACTTGGGCAGAAAAGAGTGAGCACCACTCCGCCAAAGGAAACAATCCTTTCCGCGCAAAGATGATGGTGGCTGCATCGTTGAGAGAAC
>NC_027755.1:15446626-15450527 GCF_000695525.1 Brassica oleracea var. oleracea
AGAGATATCCGGTGGGACAGTCTTATCAGATGATTCAGGAATGCCATTCTCCCTAACCGGAGTTGTTACAGTGGTGTCCTCTGTATGCTCCTCAGGAGGTATTTCACCATCTTCCAAACCCTGAGAGGATGTGACACCCTTCTTCGCATCACCATCTACCGATCGCTCCTTGTTGTGAGTACCAGCTTTACCTCCTCTCCTACGACGTCCTTGCCTAGACTGTTTCCTCCCCTTATCCTCCTCATTCGTTGGACTAGGAGAACGTCTTCTGCCTTCCGTGTTACTACGAGGCAGGGCACGACACTTGGTGTTGAGATGACCATATTTACCACAAGCATTACACTTTAGTGGGAGCCAAGGGTAAGAAATAGTTATCTCATTTTCTTTCCCATTTGAAAACCCAGAGATCATCTTTGAGGGGAGCTCCCGTGTGAGATCCACACGCACAAATAACTTTGCAACCTGAAAGTTTTCCTTCCGCTCTGTTTCCGGAGCCAAAGACACAGGTTTGCCTACTGCTGTGGCCAGCCGACTCAAACTCTCCTTGTTGAACAGCAAGTAAGGGACTCCCCTTAGCTCTACTGGAACCACCGCACTTGTAATCGGAGCTTCCTCCGGAGTAAAATCATGCGACCATGGAGCAACAAACATCGGGAATCCCGCAATGTTCCAACAAGTCCTGGAGAGGAGGTGCTCCCTTGTCTTAGCAGACGTGACTTTTAATAGATACTCCCCAGCGCCCACCATGTGGACAAAGATTCGCGGCCCTGTCTTAGCCCATACGGCATTAACAACACCGATTATACGACCCATGGAAGGCCAGTCCCCGTGGAATCTAGCGAAGATGTAATCACGAAACTCCTCCTTAGCTGATTCTATATTTTCATCCGGGATAAGAACGAAAGGTACCCCCGATACGTGTTCAGAGGGTGTTCCTAGCTCTTCCAAAGTCGCAGAGTCCTTGACTAAACTGGCGTAGCTCTTAGTTCCAGAGTACTCCCCCAGGGTAGCAGCCTTCTGCAGGGCTCCATGAGGGATGTCTCTACTAACCACTTCCTGGATTGGAAGGGAAACCTCTATTGTAGCGTCAGGAGTTACCTCCTCCGATACTGTAGGGGTAACGTCAAGCTCACATGGCGTGAGAGGTGATGAATTGCCAAACTCAAGAACAGGAGCTAGCGGTAGTGGTAGGTGACCCAAACTCAGATCTACAGAGACCTCAGGGGTCGACGGCGAAACCTCAGTCGTGGGTGCCACCGAAGCAGCAATTACAGCATCAGCGCTTGAAGCGCCGGCGAGAGACGACTGTTGTAACGACCGGACCGAAGTGGAGGGTTTCAACGCTCCTTGGAGACGGGCCATCTTCGAAGAGCCCCGGAGGAGATTACGAGTTTTTTTCTTCTTTTTCGGAGGCATGTGGATGTAGATGAGATCGTAAAATTGAAGCTTCGGAGAAGATGAAGTCAAGTAGCAGTTCCTCTCTGATAAACAACATTTTAGACAATCATAAAAGATGTTCTTAAATTGTCGTACGTAATTAGTTAACTTTAAACTGACGATCAGAATAACAAATATCATAAATTATGGTACATAATTAGTTAACTAAAATTGATTAATACTGAATTCGGCAATCCATATATATAGAACATATATAGAAAAAATTAAATCTGAAATTTAAATGAATGAATTTGAAACATATTGATAAGATGATAATATTGAAAACGATAAAGCATTCAACCTAGTAAAGATCAATAAATCCAAATGTTAATCCATCGAATGTATATGAAGAAAAACTAAACTGCAAATCTAAACCCTACATTAAAATATGGAAATGCAAACATATTCCCTATATATTAATCCTGGAGCACTACAACATATTTTCGTAGCCACGTGTCATCACGAGAATGATTCTTATAATTGTTAGAAAAATAAGTTGGTCCATATAAACATATACTATTATTTTTATTAAACTAACTATCAAATTAATTAGTAGTGCACAAAATAATAATTTTTCTTTCCTTAAATAAAGCTACAAAATTACCTAATATAGTTAACATATATACGACAATTAATGATTATGAATAATACATATTTGATAACAATTTTTCTAACCTCTCTTTTTTTTGTTTAATTTTATACTATTAAAATAAATTAAACAATCGCATTAAGCATATAATAAAAAAAATTAGATTTTTTCTTATATGTTATATTTTGAATTTTTAAAAACGATTATAAATTACTAAAAATGGTAAAAGTCCCACATTGAAAATTTTGTGATCAATGGTTAAACTTTTTTTTTTTGTTCAAGCAAGATACAAATGATGATCATATATCGTAGGGGTAGGCGTTCGGATACACATTCGGGTTCGTATCGGGTATTTCAGTATAAAGGTATAAAACCCGTTCAGATATTTCTACACTTTGAGTCGGATTCGGGTATTTTATGTTCGGGTTCAGATATTTTGGGCCGTGTTTGGATATTTAAATTTTGAAGAAAAAATAAATAAATGATTCATTTTTAAGTTTTTTGTATTTAAAATCTATTTTAACTGGTTTTCTAATTTTTTAAAAATTAAACTATTAATAGGTTTGAAGATAAAACTTTAAAAATAGAAAGACACTAATTTAGTTGTTGTTTTGAAAGTTTAGATGAAACTTTTGTTAATGCAAGAAACAAGAGGTTGATATATATTTTAAGTGAGTAGCAAATAATGTTGTCTATAACTATATGTATATTATCTAATTTTGAGCAATAAGCATCATTAATATAAATATTGTGACTAAAATGAGAGAAATAAACTAGAAATATAGGGTTAAATATACTTATGTTTGGTTATCTTCGGATATCCATTCGGATTCGGATATTACCCGTTTGGATTCAAATATTCCTCGAACTGGTGAAATAAGTAATTTTTTTTGTTATTCTAGAATTAGATGGTTTTTAAACCGAACTGGTGAATATATATACTAGACAGACATTTATATTTCGATTATGCACTTATATATTCTATAACAGTTTGATATATTAGATTTGAACACTAATCTGTAATATAGTTTGTCTGTGATTTTTTTCAAAATTTTGATTCTTAGATATGTATCTGGAGTGAAACTAATTTTACAGATGTCCAATTTTTTTTTTAAATGACACTTATTTAATTCACCGAATTCATAGAAGAAACTAAAAAAAGAAACTTAATTCATATCAATAAAACAAAGACGAGAATGAAAGCATAATTTTATAGAGGTAGATAATAAACTCACTTATGAAGAGTCAATAGTAAGCAAATCAAGAGCAATAAACCTAATCCCCTTTCGTCATTATACAATCGATGTTGCCTATTTGGTTTTGGTGATTTGTGTCAGCCGCAAAACTTAATTTTTTTTGTACATATGAAACCTTAAAAATAATTAAAATAAGATGTAATATGTTAACTCTTCAAGAATGATGATATATTTAAGAGACCAACATTTGTATTCGTCATTTTATAATCGATAAAAATTGTAGTGTTGCAAAATGTTAAAACTATTTAATAAACAAACATTAGCATAAAAACTTATCATCAGTTTAAACGACAAAACAATAGCAAAAAGTTACAAGGGGGGGGGGACTTATTCTTGGGTTCACCCCCTAGGATGAACCTCTAGGTTCACCAACCAATAGGATTGTGTTATTTCATATTCGATATCTTTTAAAAAAGGAAACAAAATATTGTCAAATTATAATATCTTTTTAAAATTAAAAGGTAAAAAGAAATAAATAAAAAATAGTAGTAATTACAAAAAAAATATTTTTAACGTCGTCAGCAAAACATTAAACCCTAAATCCTAATCCCTAAACCCTAAATCCTAAACCCTAAACCCTTGGGTAAACCCTAAACTCTAGGATAAATCTTAAACTCTA
>NC_027755.1:15450767-15458802 GCF_000695525.1 Brassica oleracea var. oleracea
GGGGGGGGGGGGGGTCCATAAAAATCATAGGACTAATTAGCTAACACTGAGAAGCTGTTGGGCTTTAATAAGATTTGCTGGGCTTTAATAAGATTTGCTGGGCTTTAGCTTTTTATTACCTGTAAATAAAAAGAAAATTTAGGAAAGACTGAACTCTCTGCTCAGCCGTCACTACAAAAAAATGCCACATATTATTATCTTCTCATTCATTACATTTCTCTCACCAACTTAAGTTTTTGTCTTAAATACCATTTGGTCTTCTTTTTTTCCCTCTAGATCTGTACCGTCTGTTAATGCATCATGGCTTCACATAATTACTAGTTCTGTTCTGTCTGTGTGATAATTTTGGTAAGGAAAATAAAAACGAGGGCTGTAATCAAGTCGATTGATTTGAAGATATGGCAACTTTGAACCCTTTTGATCTGTTGGGTGACGACGCAGAGGATCCGAGCCAGATCGCCGTCTCCATCGCTGCTATAAGCCCAAGAAACCTGCACCTGTTTCCGTCGTGTCTGCTAAGTCATCTGCTCCGTCGAGGCAGCTTCCTCAACCTGGTGAGATTCGCTTCACACGATTAGCAAGTTATTAAACTTTCGTGTCTATTTGATTCCGTTCGTGTTATCCGGTTGTTTTTTTTCTGAATGATGTTTTATTAGTGAGAGAGGCTAGGAATGATGCTCCACGCGGCGGTGGACGTGGTGGTGGAGACCGAGGATCTAGCCGTGGTGGTTACAACCGTGATTTTAGAGGCGGTGATGGTAACAGTGGAGGATACAATAAGCCCTCTGAGGAAGGGGGGGGGGGTTCAAAGCCTTTCTATGAGAAACGTAGTGTACCTGGTGTGTATGGCGGTGCTCCTCGCGGTGGTCGACGTGGTGAAGCTGGTGAAGGTGAACGTCCTCGAAGGACATACGAGCGTCGTAGTGGAACTGGCAGAGGGTCTGTCCTAACCTCATTCAGTTTTTGTTGTTGTTGTTGATACATTAATCTCTTTTAAGGTTAAGCTTTATGTTTTGGTGAAGGGGTGACTTCAAAAGGGAAGAAGCTGGTCGTGGAAATTGGGGAACATCAGGAGAAGAAGTTCTTGTTGTATAAGCATTTCTGATGTTTTATTATGATAGTAGTGATTATTGTGAATTTGGAATAAAAAAAGAAGCTATTTGTCTCTTTTAGGGAGACTGAAGAAGTTGCTGGTGCTGAGATTGAGAAGCCTGCTGGTGATGAGGTTGCTGCTGATGCTAAGAAGGAGAACACTGCTAACGTCGAGGAGCAGAAAGAGCCTGAGGATAAGGTAACCAGAGGAATTAAGATAGACGTTAGGTTGCTATAATAGGACATGGAACTGAACTTACACTTGTCTCTGCTTTTTTTTTTTTAATTCTCATTATTATGGCTTGTGCTTCTGTAGGAGATGACTCTGGATGAGTATGAGAAAATACTTGAGGAGAAGAAAAAGTCTCTTCAGTCTCAGACCACTTCTGAGAGGAAAGTTGATACTAAAGTGTTTGAATCAATGCAACAACTCTCAAACAAGAAGTCTAACGATGAAATCTTTATCAAACTGGTAAGACAAATTACCTCCATGTCTTGTCGACTTGAAACACTCTTTACCAGTTCTGAGCCTTGCTTTTGATCTGTCTCCCAGGGTTCTGATAAGGACAAACGCAAAAACGACAAAGAAGAGAAGGCTAAGAAGGTTTACATCATTTGTCCGGATCAAACCGTTTGTAGAAGTCTAATAAGTTTACCTATGGATGTGTTCTATGTTTTGCAGGCTGTGAGCATTAATGAGTTTCTGAAACCAGCTGAGGGTGAGAACCACTACCGAGGAGGAGGCCGTGGTGGTGGTCGTGGAAGGGGACGTGGTGGTCGTGACCGCGGAGGTGTTTCTGGTGGTGTATTTGATGGTTACCGTAGTGAAGCTGCGTCTGCCATCGGAGATACTGCTCAGTTCCCATCTCTTGGGGGCAAGTAAGATCCAACCTTGGATACTCCTGCGGTCTCCTTCAGTTTTCCTCATCAAGACTGAAGTGTTTCATGCTGAGTGTTTGCTGGTCTGTTGTTGTCAGGTGTAAATTGTTAATTGTTGTCAGTTTTTAGAGTTTCTGCAGACTTATGCCTGACCGGTCTTTTTTTTTTAACGTTTGGAACAATAATACCCTTTTCTATTTTAGTTTTACCACTTAGTCTTTATAGTTGTTTGTGAAAAGACAGACAGTTCTAATGTTATATGCTTTGAGTCTTCTTTGCGTTCATTCTATTTGCTCTTACATATGTTACAAGATCTGTAATACTTTGATCTCTTGGAAGTTGGAATGCCATGATCTCTGGTTACGGGAATTTGGAAATGGCATCAGGTTTCTTCCAAACGGCTCTGGTTAGAGGCGTCTGTGAGTCGGTGATTATCACAAGGTACATGAAAGGAAATAAGGTTAAATTAGCTGAAGTCTTCAAAGACATGACAGTGAAGACAAATCTGGTAACTTGGAATGCATCAGTTATGCCTGAAATTTTCTCGGCCAGAAGATGGACTGAAACTATACAGAGCAATGCTAGAGGAAGGCATTTGGTTCTTACTCGTCTGGACTGGGCAGTGTACTGCTCGGATGCTGCGAGTTATCAGCAGTACAGATAGTGCAAATCTACATCGTGTAACAATATAAAACTTGTTAGATCAGTAAATACTGCAAGTGCACATGTGGAGAACTTGGTGACGCTTTCAAACACTTCAAGAAGATGAAAAAGAGAGATATTGCGAGTTGGCCTTGTGGTGACGGAAGTGCTAGTAGCCTTCCGCTGCTTTGCGTTCTATCCGCGTTGGAAATGACTAGATATCAAATTTAAAAGTTCCCGACAAAGAGTCGAAAACACAAGAAAAGAAGAAGAGAGATATTGTGGCCTATGATATGGATCTTTGTTACGGTTTTACTGGCCTGTAACCATGCTGGAGTAGTGTTCAAGAACCTGATAAATTAATCTACAGTGATTGCCATATAGTAATCAATTGTATCACGATCAGAGATAGAGAGACGAGAGATCATAGCGAAAGACACCACATGGTTTCACCATTTCATAGATGGGTGTCGGTTACTTGTTATTATTAAAAAAAAAAAAAAAAAGGAGAAGAGCGTTGACTCTCTACTGGACAAATCTGACGTGACGAGACGAGAGTATTTAAATGCGTTCATGTGCGTTAAAAAGTTTCGACACTTTGACTTGACAAGTTGCGTTTAAGGAGAGGAAGATGCGTAGATCCGCGAGTGGCTCAAGAGTTTCAGATCAATTTTCCCAGGCGAAGCCGTCACACTCACGGTCTATGAGTCGATCTCAGAGTGTTAGACTTGTTGAAGATGCGGAGCTGCATTTGCCAAGGTACGACCCGAGTTCTCAATCGGGTAAGAGAGAGGAGAAGTCACGATCGAGATCTGCTGAAAATGTCGTCCATTTCATTCCCCTTCTTCTTGTCCTCTGTGTTATAATCCTCTGGCTCTTCTCTCGTTCAGGTAAACCATTCGTGCTTGGTTTAATTGGTTCGATGTGATTGATTTTTTTTTCTAATTTCAATCTGATTCGTGATACTAAAGTAACTAAACCAGTGATGTATGGTTTATGTCAGCGGCTGTCTTTTAAGGAGTCGAGGTTGAAGAAGCTAAAGGCTGTTACTTGTTTCCTTTGGGAAAGAACCAACTTTTTACTGCCAGAACTGGCGCCACGCAAATGTTTTTTTCTTTTCCTTTCTTTTTTTGAATTTTGTTTTTTCTTTTCGACAAACCAGCCTTCATTTATATAGCCTTGTTTTGTTATAAATGTGTAATTTCACTATGTAATACTATTTCTACGTCAATACTCAAAAATTGTAAGACATACAAACTCATTTTCAGCAAATCACTAATCTAACGTTTGTATGTCTTACAATTTTTATTAGTTGAGCATTTCATAAAATTGTTATATGGATTCGTGTTATTATTGTTTTAATTAAATTAAATTAAATTAAATCAAAGAGAATAAAGTTTTTTATATCTGATGATTCCCTATACTATAAGACACACTTTCTGTACAAATATTAGAACACGTCCAATAAAAGGTTTTTAACCAAAGTATCTCAGAAAAATATTTATACAAAAAATGATTGAGATACAGATTCTGCAGAAAGAATTTTGAAAATCTTTTTAGAAACCCACAAAACAAATGTCAAGCACTAAGCGATTCATTCTTTTATTTTTTTTTAAATACTTTAAATTTAACTAGTTAATAAAATAAAATTTAAAATAATAATACTTTGTTATTTAGATACTCAAATTGAGTATACTCAAATAATAATACTTTATTAGGGATGGGTAAAGAAACCAAACCTGAAAATCCGAGCAGAATCAGATCCTATAAAAATGAATCCAAACCGATTCGAACCCGACATAAATATCGAATGCATCTTATTTTATGGTATTTCGGATTATGGGTGTTATCCAAACCGAACCGGACCTAAATAGATACCCGATAGAATCCGAAACATTCAAAATTCCAAAAAGAACTTGTACCAAACATGATTTCAATTCATAATATGTATCTAAAATACACTAAGATATTATTGAACATCTAAAATAATTATCTATTAAATGAAGGTTGATGGCTGAAGGTGGCGGTTAAGCTTGAAGATTTTTTAGATTTTGGTTTTGTTTTAATTGAATAATGTTTCTCGTTTTATCAAAACTTGGTTTTTGTTTTATGCTTTCATTTATTTGGTTTTTGTTCTATCAATAACTATGTTTACCTTTAATTTGATCTTAAATGATCTTGTTTGATGTTCCTTTCTTATTTTTGATTCTATTTTACTTATGTTTTGGTTACACAATAGGTACAAATCAGCCCTTTTAAAATGGAAGAGCCGATTTTACTTATGTTTTGATTACCAAATAGATACAAATTAGGTACTTTTAAACTGAATAACCGATTGAGACTCGAACGCGAAAGTACATCAGGTTGTACCGGTTGTTTGACGATTTACTAACCCGACCCAAATCCAAACCGGTTCCGAACCGAACTTTCATATAACTCGAATGAAACTGATTTTGATATATCCAAAAAATCGAAACTCTATTGGACAAAATCGAAACCCGATTGAAACCCCGAATACCCAGGATTAACTCACATATAGGTTGTGACCATTGGGGTTGTTCTTTAATAAAGAAAAACTATTATGATTATATAATACGTTTGGGGTAAAATAAAAATAAATAAATAATATTTCAATCTGGAGACAAAAAAGGAAATAAATTGGGATCTAAATCAAATCCAGCAAAGAGTTACTACTTACATATAAAAGTGGTTAAACTTGAAATTTATCCTTCCAAAAAAATTTCCAGGTTTGTCTTGAATCTTAGATTAGATCGTAATCAAGCCGACCGTCTTGATAAACCTGCGATTTAATCTGACAAGAAAGCATCAATTCCTACTCACATTAGATTTCAAAGTTCAAACAAAATCTGGACTTGGTTGTCTGAACCAAACCTTGTTTGAGGTTTCTGTTTCGGTAATAATCGACTAAAAGTGTCGTCAAACTTTCCTACATAAGATGCATTATCTTTTATGGAGTCCCTAAGTTGCTAAAAGTTTAATGCTTCCATTTCTTTTCCACAGGCCTCATACAAGAAAGACATTATCTACGAGCATAGAGAGAGTATCGAGTCAGTTTTGAAGATGCAGAAACCTTATTTCACTGCCATAGCACAACTGATATTTGTAAAGAATAATAAGAACATAAAACAAAATTACAATACCGAAATAAAAAAATAAAAAAGAATTGCAGAGTCGAGATAGTTAATTTCTTTCCTTAAATCTTTAAACGACTCGTAGTATGACGGTTTCATAGAGCTCAGATTCCCAGGATACAACTGAAGCATTGTTTCTGTTTACCATCACCGAAAAACAGAATCTATCGAACTTAATTTTATGTTATACTCTCAGACTCAAAATTAAAAAAAAAAAAATACTAGCATAACTATTATGAGTGGGAGAATTGTTTCTTGGTTGTATACATGTGTGTTGTAGAGAATATGACTTGCTTCCCTTTTATAATCAACTAAAAGAGTCCAACACTAAGTCATAAGTAGAGCATTGAATCACGTCAAATGTCATAAAGAATATTGATTCCTTTTGACCATTTTCATAACGTTAACATTCAAGAAAAGATATTGTAAATTTGACTAAATCAAACACCAATACCATTTTCTTTAATGGGTTATATTTTATATGAAAACAAACATATAAAATTTTCATGAATAAGATTTAAGTATAAATCCACATTCAAACCCAAATATTCACTGTGAGACATTTGCTAGGTTTTATACTTAGCCAAATCTAAAGTTTTATAAATTATAAAATTCTCATATTGGATCTCCATTTCTCATTCACAACAACTTTTATTGTGACAAGCAGTTACACTCACAGTTATTCCGACGAACGTCTTCGCCCGGAATCTTATCGAAAATGGTCTAAAACCATTTCGTCAAAAAACGAGTTCCAACGGAAGACAATCTCTAGAGCATAATATAGACTCAGTTTGAAGCTTAAGTAGGTTTCCTATGCACTTTTGGGAATCATGACTGAAGTAAAGCGACCTGGTTCTTCTTCTTCTTTTTCTACGAGGATCACAACAACACTCCTTGATTCTCTTCAGAAACAAACACATCTTATTCCCAATCATGTCTTTAGTTTAGAAGCCTTGGCCAACATTGTGCACACACGTTTTGAAGCTAGACAGATCTAGCAAGAGTCTAGAGAAGACGCTGTCTCTCTCTCTTTTACACCTCAAATCCCGCTACTTCGTCCTCTCTTGTATAGTCTCCATAACCGTCATCACATCAACTTCCTTCTCACACGACCAGGGCCTAAACCCATCTCTGAAGTCATCTTTTGCTTCAGTGAAGTACTCGTGGATGCGAGTAACATCAACTTCCATTGTTGTCTATGGTCTCCTCTTCCTCTACTCACCAGTTCCCATGTTTATTTCTATCAGCTCTCTTCGGTTACACACCTACACTGCGTCACCTCATCACAGTTCTCTGTCTCGGCATTGAGGTCGTATACATAATGGCTATAACAGGGCTTGGCCTTGTCATCTCTGTAGTAGAAGAAAGATACGGTTAAAGAAGGAGCGGCTCTGATGAAAGGGAGGAGGATAACAGGATTGGCTTTGGCGGGTGTGTAGGTGTTTCTGTCGAGTTTCATTGGTCATGGGATGGAGAAGCTGGCGAAGGAGACTGGTTTGTATGTATGGGGGCTGAGTTATGTTGTGTTCACAGTATTTTTCTGTGAGTGTAGGAAACGTTATTGAAATAGTTGGCTGAGCAAGTCTATTGCTCGACTAACAAGATGATTGGGGGTGTAACTTTATTGGAAGATATTAGATGCATGGTTTCTAATCAGGTGTTAGAGATTATAATCCTATAGATGCCTAACAGTTGCATGCATGATATATTAGAGCTCAACTCCTTAATCACAGTGATCAGCGATGGCAATATTTCACTGGTTAACTAACTAGATCTTGGATCTCAACTGCCGTCTTTTGATCACAAGAAAGTGTCGATCGATGATCCTATATGGATATCGATGGATACACCTTTCGCAAATATCGATTGATTGTTAGAAGACAATATCGATCGATGCTTCTAGCTAAGCCCTAGGCGCGGGTTGATAATGCTCACTAGTCTCCTAGATCAGTGGTTAGCTCTCTCTAGCAGTCCTAGCATGACAGATTATATTTAGGACAGGATGATCAAGGATGCTTGACTCATGCAAATTCCTAGGTTCATGTTCTAGTTAGCAAGGCTAAAACAAGCATTAAGAACAATCAATCAATGAATATCACAACTCAGCAAATCTATAGTTGGGGCTAATCTCCCTAACCTATTTGAACCCTGAATCTAACAAGTAAACTACTCAGACATAGCTAAACAATTCATGACACAAGATATAGATAAAAACTGCATAGAATAGAATAGATGAATCAATGGAGTTCCAATCACAAATCTCTCTATGA
>NC_027755.1:15458828-15463022 GCF_000695525.1 Brassica oleracea var. oleracea
CTTGCCTCCTAACACTTAGGCAAGTATATAACTATTAGGTTAAAAACTAGGGGTAATCTTGTAGTTTGGTGAAGCTTTGGGTTTAAAGTCGGCTAGAACCAAGTCGCGCATCTCGCGTCTCGACATCGATCGATGGTACATGATGTACATCGATCGATTGCTTCTTCTTCGTATCGACCTCTAATGGTCAGCTCGGATGAAATCTTTTTTAAGCTCCTAAATGCTCCATAATCATCACTTTACTCCAAGATACTTCATCACTTTACTTCAAGATACTCCTGAACCTGAAAACATACCTAATAAGATAGAATATATAATATATAGATAGTAAAACACTTATATAGCATGGATGAAAATGGGTCAAATCCATGCTATATCAGAGATCTAGCAGATATGATACTCCGCCAGCCATATGACGGAGAATACGAACGAATCGGTTCCAGGGGTGAGACATTCCTATAATACCGACCTTTGAAAACTCGAGCAAAGAATGTGTTTGGCTTATCTATCAGACGCCATAATTGTTTACCCAACATCGTTGTGTTGAAATCAGTGATGTCTTTGAACCGCAAATCTTCTTCATCCTTATTTACACATACTTTGTCCCATTATTTCCAGTGCATGTCTCTTGTGTTTTCCCCTGGACTCCACCAAATTTGTGCTACCGCGGTTGTTCGTTTTTTTTGCGGATACTTTAGATAAACGATAGCAAGACATCACATCATTGTAGTCTAGTTCTCTCAATTCAACCATAATATTATATGTTCTTAATATATTAAAAAAATTTAATAGTTTTGCTATTTTTCAGTATGGTTGTTGTCTTTGATTTGTAAATATATTTTATAAATTTCTGTATAATTTAATATATGTTGTTTTGAGAATGAAATAAAAAATAAACTAATGTATTGATCATATTCAAAGAAACATAAATGGATATAACAATAATATTTTGAAATTCATGCATATATAAATTTTACAAAAGAGCTAGAATGTAACAATTAATTGATATATTATTATTATTTATTAATATGTTTTGAGTCATTTCATATATATATAATAAAATATTTCTATAAATAATAATAATAATAATAACAATAATAATATTTTTAATTAGATTTTATTTTTTGTTTAAGAATTTTGACCAATTCATTTATTCATTTTATAGATATATTGAATTAGATATATTCTCTGAAATTGAAGTACAACTACTTTTTATTCAAACTAAACCAAATCAGATTAGTTTTATTCATTGCATGATTTTATATATTTGATATTGAGCGGTAAAAATAATTAAAAAAACTAAAGTGATGATGAGTACAAATTGCACGAACGAACATAATCAATATAGTTTTGAATGTTTATGAACGAATATCAATATTAAAAAAAATATGAAAATATTTTTAAGTTATGATTAAATTATAATTTTGTTGTATAAAAATTAGATCGTTGTAAATAATCTTAAACATAAGAATTCAGGTTATTTTAGGTATTTTTATTATGGATATATTGGGATATTGGGTGATACAAATATATATATATATATATATATACATATATAATTGAACTAAAATATTAGGCAAACAAAGTTCTTAATAATAGCAGATATAATATTTATTATTCATTAAAAGTATATTTAATTATGCTATTTAAAAAGCAAAAAAATCATGTGAATTATTTTGGAGAAAGCATGTTATATACGTAAATAATAAGTTACCTTTTAGAAATTTTATAGATATTTTTTTATCTATGTTGTTTGATAAAAAATATAAATAAATTATAAATCAAAATTTAAAATTTAAGAAATTATTATTATGCAAAACATAAATAAAACGTCTCAGTAATATTACATTTTAATATATTTTTTGTTCATTAAAAATATTCTAGTTTATGTTATTTAAATGAATTTTATCATATGAGAAAATAGCTTGATATAAAATAGATTTATTAATTTAAAATATATATTATGTTATTTAAGTTAATTATTAATGGGGAATATTAATCTGTATTCTGTGAACTTTGTTTTTTTTTATAAATCATATTATGTATAATATATATTTTTCTTTTTAAATTTAATAATTGTTTCCTTTAATAAATGTTTATATATATTTTATTTGAAAATAATATAAAGAAATAAGGTTTAATAATGACGGTTAGATATAATATTTTGAAGTCATTATGAGTACCATTATAATTAACAGTCATAAAAATTAAATTGAAATGGACAAGTAGGAAAGTGATTTTCTCAAATAATGTTATAGAGATTTTGTAAAACTTAACCAAATATTTTTTTAGTATTTAGAATATTTTAAGTCATTCGGTTTGTTTGTTTTGAACAATTTGGATATTTGTTGATAAGCTAGATACAAAATTAATCAAAATCGAATCGGATCCGATATGAACTCTATGGTGTTGGTTGGTTCTTAACATAAATATTTATAATCTTAGTCGGCTTTCGATGTTCGTATATGAATACTAGAAAAGAAAACAGAATGACGAAATAATTAATCCATAATCGAAAACCATATGCCCAAACCTAGATATTCTGATTAGTGTCAGACCTAATTCAAGTGTTGTCCTGTCCTTCACCTAATTTTATAGACTTATAATGAGTTAAGATCTAAGAGAAGAAAAATTTTCATTGCTGGTAACTTTTGGACTTCTTTATTTCATTCTAGGACATTTACAGCTACTAGAGCACTTTTTTCTAATGAGCACTTGATTTTCAACATTTTCAGTTCAACTCTAACTATAATGTTGACTAACTAAAATTAAAAATGGCGGGCCTTTGTTCCTAGCCATTTATTTTTCTGATATTTCGACGGTCCAGATTTAACAAGCCAGATCTTGATCTTTGTTTTTTTCTTTCTTTTGATTTTTTTTTCTCTAATGAAAAACAATTGCTAAAATTCATTTCTCTCTCACAACATTGATTTTAGTTTCTTCATATCATAATTCACGATTATCCGTCACGCGTTCTTCTGATCTTGTCTTGCCACCATTCTTCTCGTTGTTAGATTCATAACAAAGAGAAAGAGATGAGATGAAAGGTTTATGTGAAAAGGGTTAGGCTGATTGGTCTGTTCAAGATCTCCAGGACTAATCTCGATGAAAGAGCGTTGTGTATGGTTGCGGGAATCTCAGATTCTGTTCTTCATCTTCCTTAAACTTAGGGCTTTTCGGAGACCCTGTGAAAAAGAAAAGGCCATGGGGGGAAATGACGACAGTAGTGTGAGGAATTGGGGGAAAGATGATCTTTCTGGAAAAAAATATTTTTCTTTCACGTTTTCTTTTTTCTTGTTTGTGTGTGGAAAGATGATGACTGTGATTCATCTTCTTCATTTTTATAGCTTTTTTTTTAGTTTGCCATCTCATTGCTTAAGCAAATTTTTTTATTTTAATGCTATATGGTTCCATCTATTACTTGTGGATTTCTATGTTACAACAAAGAGCTGAGATTTATGCTTGTGGCTTGATGTCCTCTGTTCTTAAAGCATTTATCTATATTCATACTATATACAAGATGTTTACTTTGATCCTAAAATGTTGTAAATGGATGTTATAAATTTGTAAATGTCTAATTGAAATTTACACCATGGTAAAGTGTACATGTGGATATTGGTAAACAAGTGTACATGTTGATATGTTCATCATTGAGCTATTTGTGTAAACACGTGTACATTTATCCATGTAGCCATCATGGATATCGTGTGAAAGTTACATGTTGTGTAATTGTTGTACATGGGGATATCGTGCGGAGGTGTACATGTGGATAGCAAAGTTAAGATGTACATGTGAATAGACTGGAATATGTATACATATCAATATGATTTTGATATATATGTTGAGCAAATACAAATGCGAACAACAAAAGTTATGTTTAAATATAAAATACTCACTTCCTCGCACTTCCTTTCCTATTAAACATTTGTTTTTGTATCACCATGATTGTGTAAGCACAAAGATTTTGCTGCATTTCAACTCTCATCGTCACTTCTTAAAAACATGACATGCTTTCATTAATCTTTTCATATCGTTTACATGTACTGATGTACACATGGATAACTTATAAGATGGACACATTTTTAAATGCATGCAAAGATTGGTTTTGAAATGTAGTAAGGTAGAACAACAAACTTTGAAAAAACAGAAGAGATGGGAAGTGGTGTTCATATGGACAATGGATTGGAGTGTTCA
>NC_027755.1:15463257-15470464 GCF_000695525.1 Brassica oleracea var. oleracea
ACCACATATTCAAGTGTACAACCTACAACGTGTGCAACCTACTAACCTGAGGATCATGCTCAGCATCTAACACGTCGGCCAATGACAAAAAATCCTCCTTCCTCTCATTAACTGCTTCCTCATCCGGTTTCGCGGCCTCTGTAAGACAACAACAAACTTAGCAAAATCGAAAACAAATTGAAATTGTTCCCTAAACTCAAGCCCTAAATCTGTGTAGATCGAGAAACCAAACAAAAAAAAGAAATCACCTTTTGATGTCATCGCAGTTAACTCGCCTCCAAAGAAATCACCTTTTGCTTTCTCCTTTGTTGCTCGCTCCACCGTGTAAAGGTCATGGCGCCGCCTCTGCAACACGACCACCCGCTTCTCGAAGCGAACTAAACCGACCAGAAAAAACATTAAACTTCACTCACCATCGTCTACATCTTTTTCCGGTCGCTTCCGCTTCGCCGTCATCGCCAAGTATCCCCGTCGCCTCTCCTCTGTAGTTCACCGTCGGGTATACCGTCGGTGATTTGGAAAATTAGGTCTATCAATTGGGGAAAGTGAAAGATTACGGTTTTAACTTTTCACGGACCCAAACTTGTTTAATTAACCAAACCACACTGCTCCAAAAAATCCACCAATCATACACTAGGTTTTTAAAATTTAAAATCACAAACCAGAATAACCAGAAAAATTTGGTCTTTTACCCACATGCCCCCGGCTAGTTTTGCTTTATGGGGGATAAACCTGACTTTCACCATAAAAAAGTGTGTTAGTAGCAATAAGTGCTATTCGGTGTAATAAAAACATAAAAAGTGCCTATTTGTGTTATAAACTCTTTCAGTGAATACATTTGATCAAGCATTCAAGTGTAATAACGGTCGGAATTCATGAATCGACTAAATGTACAAGCTTCGTCGATTAAAATTCAAATCACATTTATGTAAATATGAGATGATCGAGAGTATATATGGAACATGTGCGTTGTTGTGATGGTCTAATGTAAGAAGATGGTTAAATAGTAAATGAGGGCCACAGAGTACTGGTGTGAGACAAAGAAAATAGTATGGGGACAACCATAAATGGCGGTTTGTGAGTGCGAACATAACATTTGGCCGTGGAGTTTATTAAGATGTGTTACCTAATACAACACGTATGGTCCCTTTTTGTTGTTTGTTTTGTGACATAGCATTATGGTATTTTATCCTTTTATACTAGATTTTTGTAATGGCCAGATCCAGATGGCTGATGCATCAATTTTGGAAGACTCAAATGACTTGTTTTTTTAAACTCAAATGACTCGTTTAGTGACTTTCTAATTAGTTAGTGCTGTTCTTGTGTTTTTCTTTCATTCGTATGCGGTATGACGTTAACAATTATTTTCTGATATATCATTCATCCTTAAATTATACTAAATCAAACATATTTCACTTTAAAAAAAAACATATTTCACTTTAGAAAATTTTTAACTGATTAAAACGATAAATGCATTTTAATGATATTTTATATATAGACAAATCGTTTTGTAAAGCTCTCTACATGCTCCACTCCACCATTTTCGTATTATCATATTATAGGATATATATATTGACTTGACTTGGTTATAATATAGTCTAACCCAAAATATATATATATGAACATCGTTCTACCATATTAATGGCTAACAAACATCATTAATGTCCTTGCTAATAATTTTGATGGTCCCTTAAAACCAACCCGTGAATCGGATTGAATCAAAGATATAAAGAATCAAATAAAAGACACCATAACAATAATAACCCCGTTTTCATGTCTATTGATTATTCTACCTGTACCTACAAAGAGATATGTGGAGGAAAATAAATCAGCATCTCATGCCTATCCATCGACTGATACGTTTCACACTATATATCCAACGGTCAAAAAATTTAAAACAAATAAACTCTAATATATATATATATATACCCAATAGCACAAAGAACCTTCACTTTTCTCTCCAATTCTTTTACAACTCACGTTGCACATCCTTTTTCTCTATATATTACTTGACATAAACCACTATTCACAACACAAACACACACATAACCATGGCCTCTTCTTCACAAGCTTTCCTTTTGCTCACATTGTCTATGGTTTTAGTTCATTTCTCTTTAGCTCAATCTCCCATGATGGCTCCTTCTGGCTCCATGTCCATGCCGCCAATGCCTAGCGGCGGCTCTCCAATGCCAATGATGACTCCACCACCTATGCCAATGATGACTCCACCACCTATGGCTATGGCTCCACCACCTATGCCTATGACTCCACCACCAATGCCCATGGCTCCGATGCCAATGACTCCATCTTCAAGTCCAATGAGCCCACCAACTACTATGGCCCCAAGTCCAGAAACAGTCCCTGATATGGCTTCGCCACCGATGATGCCGGGAATGGATTCTTCTCCTTCTCCGGGACCCATGCCACCGGCAATGGCCTCTCCAGATTCCGGAGCATTCAATGTAAGAAACGACGTCGTAGCAATTTCGTTCCTTGTTGCAGCTCATTTGCTCCTAGTTTGAGATTATTATTAAATTGGCCAGCGTCGTGTTTGTGTAATTTACTTTCATTTTTTCTCGAGCCATTAGTTTTCATGTTTTATCATATATTTGGGTTTGTGTTTGATATGGTACGATTCAGACATTTGTTTGCTTAATAAGTTTATCGTTGACTCTAGTTGATGCATGTGATGTAAATTCATTTTTATCCAAATTTTCACAGACGAATTATCAATAACCAGTATTATCAATATATCTCTCGTTGTTAGTTGGATGATATCAAATTATCAATGCATATGGTGGTTCACAATGAAAGGAAAAAAGAGATAAATATGTATATATTTAACACGCTTGAGGTAACTATTTGTAGCAAATAAAATAAAATACGTTAGTGAGAAATGTTATCTTTCTAGAACGAATAAAGCAAAAAGCTAAAATTGCAAGCTGTGTGTCATAAGAATCGCATATATGTAAAGAAAAAGAGGTCGCCATCTTGGATTTTTCTAGAATAAATCATTTTTAATTCTGTGTAGGTTACATTTATTTTTTTTCATGGAATAATACATGAACAAGATTTGAATTTGTAAGAAAAAGTAAGAAAATTCAAAAAAAGAATGGGAAGAATATGAAAGGGGTAGTGAATAACAATGGTAGGGAATAAGGATAAAGCAGGACTCAAGAGGACAGCTAAAAAGAAAGAGACGTTCACATGACTGTCTTTTTCATTTGCCCCCACCATTTTCCAATGTGTATTATTAGAAATCATAACGCAGTTTAACTGTCTTTAAGTCATGTTAGTTATTTATCTAAAGCCATGTGGTACATAGGTGCGCTATGTTTAAATCATTTTTTGAATGAATGTTAACTTTATTCATCAAAAGCCATGTGGTACATAGGTGCTATGTTTTTTACTGTTATAAGTTATACAAAAGGATACAATCTGCTACCAAACCAACATAAAAGAATGTTTCCAAATCTATTATTATCGGATTGCGTCAATAATCTGAGATGATTTCAAACATTCTTGTCAATCATTTTTGCCAAGGTTTGATGAGGCGTAGGCGTAGGACCACAAGCCTCAGATTTTTTGGGTTAGTAAAAATGTAAATGTAGATACATCATCAACCTACCGCATGTTGTTTGTTAGCTATGGACTGTCAAATGTGTACAACATATTTGTGGGATTTGAGATTGGTGTTGTTTATGCAAGTGAGAACACGGATGTGGCTGGGATGTTCTGTGATGGTAACACACATCAGTACATGTTTTTTCCATCCCCAAATTCTCTCTCAACTCATTAATACTAACAATGATTGACCAGTCTGTAAAAATTAGCAAGTGTTTTTATACAACAGTAAAAACAAACAAACTCGCTTCTGTTACTTCTCAAAGATCAACCCAAGTTACAAGACACACTCGTGTGAGAACTAAACCGGAGACTTATAGACATGTGATGCCATTCTATTTGTACAACAACAGCTCTTAGGTACATGAATGCAATGGAAGTTTGGTCCCTTTGGGACAGTTAAAGGTCTTTTCTCCCCTGAAGCAGCAGCACAAACAGAAGGTTTGTTGACGACGACTGCAGCTTCCTTAGATTCTCCATTGATCATTGAGGTTACAACTCTTTTGCTTCCCACTTGCTTCTTTGTACCTTAGGCAACCCTGAGGAAATGCATAAAATTATCAGATCACATGCTGATATTAAGGTAACAGTTGTTTATATGTGGAAAACAAGCGTGGTTCTCTCAAGTGAGACACTGCAACTACTTTGTTTTCTGATTAAAAAAAAACAGTTTTCTACCTCTTGCAGTTCACCATATCTTCAGAGGCATCGTGTCTAACAAGTGTTGTTGTGGATGTTCCTCTTAAAGATTTTGACCTGGAAGTTGTGTTCTTCTCAAGCTGCAGTTGAATTAGTATGTCACATAAAGAAAAGAAAAAAGCCCCACGATGACATACATGGATATGAGAGAACTTACTCGAGCTGGCTCATGTTTTGGACCCAATATTTCACCATGGAAGCCAAGAATGTTGGTAGTTTCTTCTTCTTTGGCAAGAGAAACTTGTGGTTTCTTCTCCATTTTTGATTCCTTGAGGATTCTTCTTTCCTGAAAAACATGAAATTATTCTTCCATCAGAAGAAAAGAACAAACAAGAGTTGCATACTAGTGCACATCATACATCAGTTCTTAGTCTGAAAGGCTTTGGATTCGTGAGCTTAGGCTTAGTATACTTGACGCGGGAAGTAGCCGAAATTGTCTTGCCATTAAAACAGTTATCCACTATTGTCATCGCCTGTTTTAGTAACAAATACATGAGAAACACATTATAGATAGATACATAGGAGAATCACATCAGAAACTCAAAGTATACACAAAGAAACTGAGACACCCTTTGAGTGGTTTTGCAAGTTTCTTTATTGCCAAAGACATTCTTCTTCAACAGAGGGTAGCTTGCTGTTCAGTCGACTTTCCTGTGAAATTCAGACAAAACAAAGTATATCTGGCGAGGTGGTAGGAAAAAAGAATAACTGAAGCAAATAAGCAACATTTTTCACACCTGTTACTCTCCAAGGCTGAAGAATTTTATTTATCATTGCTTCCTCGTCTGCATTAGTAACATTTTCTTCTTGGTCATCACACTCCCATGGTGATGCATTTTCCTTTCCTCCAATATGATGTTGCTTTATTACAGCAGGATCTTCTTCTCCGGCCTGGAGTTGATCGTCTATATAATTAGTCTTCAATGTCTTTCACAATTATTCTGATTTATTTTTGACCAAAAACTCTTCATCGCCACTAGTTTTTTCACTACTTCCGGATTGGTTCTCAAGCTCCATGCCATTATTAGCTTCATAAACTTTGGAAGGATTAGAGGAAAGCACATGCTGTTCCTTTTCCTTGGCCCTCCTTAGTGATTTTTTAGATGGAGTTGAAGTCACATTTCTTTTGTTTCCAGTCTCAAGCTTCCTCATCATCCCATTACACAGCTTCTTAACAGAGGAACTAAGCTCCACAGATCTCTTCAGTTTAACCAGCTTCTTTGGGGAATGAAACACCAAAGCCTTTGCAGCAACAACTCTGTTTTCCAACTCTCTAGTAGTTGCAGTTCTCGGATTCTGGACACTCCTAAACCCTGCTGGAGTCTTCTTATCCATTTGCTTGTGAGGAACGGATGACTTTGGAGTTGCATTCTCGTTTGTGGGAACTGCTTTCAGTTCTCTTGGCCTCAAATTACCACCATTAGCTTTGTGAGGAAGTGATGAGATCATAGCCAATCTAGAAACTCGTGATCTTGAAGGTTTTGCAGGAGCTGGTGTTGGGGCATTTAGGATCAACACTGCAACAATAAATAGTGTTTAGGGTGAGATTGGTCTCGGATAAAGTAAACAATACTAAAAATGGGTCGAACAGAGGCGTTTATTAGATTTCGAGATGAGGTTACAAAGGTGGAGAAAGTAAAGGCAAGCCGGGGATCGTGAGAGCTTAAACCGGAAAAATACAAAAAGCAGAGATACGATTGTACGGACAATAAATCTTAATCTCGCCGCCGAGTTTGTGTTGCTAAGTGTCGATACCTTTCTCCTTTGCTTTCCTCTCCTTTTATAGTCTGTTCGATCGTCTTAACCTAATCTCCTTTTAGTTGATTGGGCCTTGTCGGCCTTTCGGGCCTGATTAGGGGAATGCTCGCCCTGAGCTGTTTAGTCGATCGATCGCGCTCTGCTTGCTCTCCGCTTCGACTAAAAGCATTCCTTGGTTAAGTCGAAGCCTTGAGCATCGGCTTCCGAGCTGATGGCTACCCGGCTTACTGGATTGGGCCTTTTGTTCGATGGGCTTTGTGGATGGGTTAAATCCATCCCCAACAGTAAGTCCCCCCCCAGTTCATTGATGGTCGAGTGGTCGATCTTCGATGAATTTGGTGTCTTTAGTTCGGAGGATAAAAGGCTCAATCCGAGCAAACGACTGGATCTACTTGAGAGATCAAACCGCCAGATCGATGCTTCTTAACCGAGAAAACGAACCGGCGCATCTGTCGATCATGCGTTGTGATCGCGGAATAAATTCTGGTCGGTCGAGAAAATGGACCGTCGCGTCTGTCGATCACGCGCCAATTGGGTTTAGGCCCATTTAGGCCTCATTAGGCGTAATGATTACGCCTTGATCCCAGCGCTCATCCTCCTCTATAAATAGCGCGCCCCTCCTCGCTCATCTTTGTTTAGAACTTCGATTATCGAGATGTCGTCTCCCCAAAAGTTAACTCTGGAGCAAAGGGGGAAAGAGGTAGCGCTTAGTAGGGGTTCCTCCGAGGATTCGGGGGGTATTCGTCACGAGGCGATGATGGATACTGGGAGCATGAGTCCGGCGCAGCGTCTTCTCGTCTCGGAGGCGAGGGAACAATTCCGGGATGATGATGATGGTCAAGAAGCAGTGGACATCTCGTGCATTCCGATCAGCTATTATCCGGGAAATATTTTTGCGGATGAGAGTCCGCTGGAAGCCTGGCGGGTGCGTCCTTCCGTTGTCGATGGTCAGGAGTGGCCGAACGTCGAGAAGACGAAGTCCACTGTAGAATCAGTGGAGGCGATTCTCCGAGATCTCACTGCGCATGGGGTCTCGTTTATAATCCCGAAGGAAAACCAAAGGCCTTGGTCCCCGCCAAGAGGTTACCAATGTGTCTACGAGTCGTACTTCCAAAATGATAAGAAG